>NW_006205068.1:2115537-2126398 GCF_000334495.1 Tupaia belangeri chinensis | reverse complement strand
GGCGGCTCCCCACCTCCCCAGTCTCCGGCCACAGCCTCTGAACCCACTGCCCACTGGGAGGCCCCAGCCCGCCCCTTGGGCCACAGGGTCATGGCGTGTGGGGCCGCTTAGGTGGAAGCGGTGATGTCTCAGCTGCAGTGCCCTTCGTGGTGGTAGGCGTTTCCTGGGCCTGCAGGGAGGGCGGTTCTGGGGAGGGCTGGCAGGGGCTCTATCTGGGTCCATCTTTGGGGGTGAGACTCGGCAAGGACAGGGGCTGCTCTTGTGGAGCCAGGCTGGGAGGCTGCTCAGCAGAGCAGCTGTGCTCCTCGGGTGCTAGTGGGTATGGCTGTCTTGGGGGTGGTTTCGCTGCTGGATGCTTTGGTCTTCAAGACATAGCGCCTTAGGCCCACAGGTGTAGACGTTTTAGTTCAGGAGGGAGTCAGAATAGAAAGCAACATTGCTGGCACCTAGATTTGCCCTGCAGCACTGGCACAAGCCTGGGTGGGGGCAGCAAGGGCTGCCACCGTTCCCTGGGATGAGGGAGGGCCTGGCCACTCTGTTGGCTGATGCTGGAATGTGAGATATGACAGGCCTCTGCCTGAGCCCCCAGGGAGCCCCTCAGGATGGGCTGGGATGTGATGGTGCCCTATCTTGTTTTTAGGGCACTATGACCAGGCAGCGCAAACAGAGCCTGAGTTCCCCAGAGCATCCCTGCAGCCAGAAGCATCTGCCCTGTCTGAGCCCACTAGGGCCTAACCATGCTTGCCTCTGTGTGCTCTTCTGTTTTCTAGTTACGATTTCCAAGCAGTTCCGTCCTGGTGACTGTGCCCAGGTTATGACGACTAATCCCAAACCAAACAAGGCATTAAAGGTGAGCGGGACCGGGACTGGATGGGCACAGGCATGGGGGAGATTCCCTCTAGCCCTGGGAGCCTTTTCCTTCATGGCTGTCCTGAGGATATGAGGGGGACAGCCCTGTCACTGGGAATAGGTTGGGGGTACTTTTGGCTGGAAGAACGTTATTGGCAGAAGAGGTGGGTAAGCTGGCCCTGGAAGACCATGGCCCTGACATACAGGGAAATGACTCCTAAGGGAGGGTCCATGGTCATGCTCCTGCATGAGCTCATCATCCCCCACCAGGTGTGGGCAGTGTGGCCTCCTAGTATGGGATGCCACAGCTCCAAGGTCCTGGCCTATCTGTGTCCTGTGCTTGCCACCTCCTAAGTATCCTTGACCCTGCTGTGCCCTTAGCCAGCTGTCTGGGGAGCTCCTGGAAGCCATGTGCAGAGCTGAGTTAGCTGGAGCTGGGGTCATACCCCTCTGAGCCCTCTCTGAGGCCTGTGCCAGTACAAGGTGGCCCCATCTGGCCACAGTCCTGTTTTGTTCCACTAACTGTTGATGGAGAGAGGGCTGCCATGCCCCCGCTGCAGCCCCCCCTTGGAAGAGTCAGCTAGGCTCCTGCCTACATCAGTCTCCAGGTGCTGGAGCTTCGCGGCAGGCTGGATGCATGTGCCCTGTGTCCTTGTGGAGCTTGGGAGGGCGGTGGTAACCAGGTGGTGCTGACATCCCTGCGGCCTTCCATCACGTAGGCTGCCTGTGTGCCCATGTCCGTCCTGGGCACAGTGTCCTGTAGTTGCAGTACCACCCCCTCTCCCTGGTGCAGAAGGCAAAGGCCAGCCCTAGAAAGAAGGAAATGAGCAGCACTGCTCAGACTTGCTGCCACCAGACACCGGGCTCCTGTCCCCGTCTCACTCTGGTGTGACTCCTGGGTTCTCCACCACCCCCTGAAGTGCCCTCCTGGGCTCACCTTGCACTATGGCCCTGCAGGTCAAGAAGGAGGTGGGCGAGAACGCCCCAGTGCTCAGCGACGATGAGCTGGTGTCCATGTCGGTGCGGGAGCTGAACCAGCACCTGCGGGGCCTCAGCAAGGAGGAGGTGACACGGCTGAAGCAGCGCCGGCGCACACTCAAAAACCGTGGTTACGCAGCCAGCTGCCGCATCAAGCGGGTGACACAGAAGGAGGAGCTGGAGCGGCAACGGGTGGCGCTGCAGCAGGAAGTGGAGACACTGGCCCGCGAGAACAGCAGCATGCGGCGCGAGCTTGATGCCCTGCGCGCCAAATACGAGGCCCTGCAGACCTTCGCCCGCACTGTGGCCCGCGGGCCCGTCGTGCCCACCAAGGTGGCCACCACCAGCGTCATCACCATCGTCAAGTCTACCGAGCTCTCCTCCACCTCTGCACCCTTCTCTGCTGCATCCTAGTGCCCACGGGTGTGAGGGGTGCGTCCCCCATGCCTGTCAGAGGGCCCCTGCAACAGACTCTTCACACCCACATCAAGGTGCAGACTGCGATGGGGCTGGGGCAGCCCATGCCAGGGACAGGCTTGTAGGTGCAGGATGGAGAGTAGGCTCTTGTGAGCCTGCATGCATCGCACCACCCCCACACGCACACATGTGCATATACACTCACACACCCCGTCCTTTCTCCCCAGAAGATGTGACTGTTCCTAGGAGTTGGTGACTTGCCCCCACAGGAGATAGGATGCATAGAGGGAAGTCCTTAGAAGGTCATGCCGTCTCCTGCAGGGTCTGCCAGAAGAAAGGGCCCTGGGAGTCAGGCCCCTGCGGCCTACAGGGTGGGAGTCTTGTCTTCCAGATTTCCTCCTGTGAGTAGCCTGTTGGTGCCTGGGCTGTTGTGGCCCATCAGCCGGTGCAGGAGCCTCCCTCTACCCTGACAGAACTCCCGCAGCCCCAGAGGGGGAGTGCGACCGCAGAGTGTGCTGCTGGCAATCCTGTTCTTCCAGCTGTCCTGTCCACACACACAGTGACCTGCTTTAGCCCTTAGTGTGAGGCCTGTGCCCTGTAAAGCAGATAAGGGAAGGGCCGCCTAAGCGGGCCAGTGTGTGTGCATGTGTATACACATGTACATGGTGTGTGTGCAGAGGCATTTCTGCTGTCACAGCAGCATGCTGGTAGCAGCATTGGGGGCCTTGGGGGAGTGGCTTGGTGGCTGGTTGTATAGGGAGGGCCTGTGGGTATGTGTGGCAGAGAGTTGCACGCATGTTGTGAAGTTTTCCCAGTGTCTGGTGACCCAGGGAGGTCGCCTGGTGAAGCTCAGTAGTAGCTGCCTGGCTGCAGGACACCCAACCCTGCAGGCTGGTCCCTGGGTGTCTGTGGAGATGAGGAGCAGGAAAGTCCCATTACTGATGAAGAGCAGTCCTCAGCTGGTTTCCTGGAGCTACTTCTGACTGGGTGTGCTCAGTGTCGAGGAGAATGTGGAGGTCTTTCGGGGGTACAGAGATGGGCTGCTGCAGCTGGGAGAATAGCTGAGTCTTTAGGATGTTGGTGGAGGTGCGGGCTGGGCATTCTTTGAGGGATGAGCTGGCAGCCACCTGTGGTTTCTGCTGCTGGGGAGGAGGCATATGGGTGGGACCCAGGACACAGGCCCCTGTGACATAGAGGAGGCCCATGCAGTGAGGAGTGGAGAGTCAGAGGGTGTGACAGGAGGGGAGGTGGCTGGGCACTGGGCCAGGAGAGCCCTATGGGTGTGCTTCCTGTGCTCAAATCAGCCAGGTGCACCTTGACAAGCTGTCGGTGGGTAGACAGGACTCTGCAACTTGGTGCTTGGCCATCGCCTGGAACCTGCTTTGTTCCTGGCACTCTGAGCCACTGATGATGGCCTCGAGGAACTTTCTTGGGCTTCCTTCCTCTGCCTTTCCTGTGACTGGGACCTCAGCAGTCGGTGGGGGCAGTGGTCCTAGAGCCTCTGCCATCAGCCAGAAGTCCCATGTAGGACAAGCAGAGGCAGTGCAGGAGGCTTCAGTGCCTCAACGCCCAGTTCCCTCCCAGTCCTCCCCTCACTGAGATCCCCAGCAAGCTACAACCTCTCGTGTAAAGTGTTGACCACGTCAGGAAGGTGTAGGACAGGCTGCCCCTAGGGCAGCAGCTTGATTCTGGGTCTGCTGATAGAAGTAAACAGAAAGTGTCTGGGTTTGGCTGGCCATTCACCAGGTCCTGGGGGAGTGCCAAGGATTAGGCCAAGCTGCGGGCCCAACCAGTGCTGGGGGGTGTGCTGGATCTTAGAGCAAAAGGCCCAGATGTTTTTTAAAAAGCTGTTGATACCATAGCCATGGTAGGTAATCCATATTGGATATCAATAAGGACCATGGGGAAATATTTAAAGAGAGAGAAAAAGAATATATATATATATATATAAAATTATATACACATTTTATCATACACATTTTCGTAACATTTTCTTTTCCAGTTTGATACTGTAACTTTATTAAAGCAGAGCCACATTGGATGGTTGGGTGGGATGGGAGTATTGGCCTCCTTCCTGGCTGCCTGCTGCCTCCCCTTAGTCTTCCTGTGGACAGTGCCAGGCAAACTGGAAGCAAGGCCTGCCCTCCTGCCCCCAGCAGGTGTTGCTCAGCAGCAAGGCACCCCACTGTGGGCTGCTGCAGGTTGTAAATTCTGTCCAGTAATGGGAATTCCAGTAATGGGAATTCTTGGTGTCCCCATCCTGTGGGACATTTGCAGGCAGGTGACTGTCGGTTGTGGGTGGCTGTCACCCCCAGCCTTAGTGCTTTGCTGGAGTGTCCTCCTCCTAGGCCTTCAGGCTGGATAGAGCTACCCTCACCACCAGGGGGTGCCTCTGCCCAGGCCTTGCTGCCCAGGATCAGGGCCAGGAAAGGAAGATGAGCAAGCTCTGCTTTTCCTTTCACATCATTGAAATTTCATTGTCACGATTTAATATATGGATTTTTTTTTTTTAATTTAAGAGAAAAGACAAGGACCTCTCTGTCGTGTGGGTTTGTTTTCTGTCTCTGTGCCTCAGATTTCCCAAAGCAGGCAGATCTTTGCTTTTTCAAAGGCAATAGGGACCCTCCGTCTGCTGCATCTCGGCTCCAGTTTCTCCTGGCCTCTGTGCTACTCGGCAGTTTCATTTCAATATTTATTTTTGTGCTGCTTTGTACCGTGATATAAATTATTGAGAAGGGGTCATACGTGTGGACCCTTATTGGGCGCATGGCCTGCGCTCGTACCCCGCCCTGCCCCCGTCTCCACCACCACCTAATTTATTGCTGTACATCTCGCTGCTTGACTGCTTTTGTACCTTTGCAATAAAGAATTTTGTTTCAGATCCTCTTGCAGAGTTGGTGCTTTGGACTGGGACTGCTTTTCTTTTTAGGTTTATTTATTTTCTCCATGAGGGGGAGTGAAAAAGCGACAGGCATCTCTAATAGGATTCTCATGTTATAATCCACCTTTCTCAGCCAGCCAGGTCACAGGCACACGTGAAATCACCCCCCCAGGGGGGATGGCCACTCCACAGTCCCTTCTTCAGTCTCCTCCCAGCATTTTGTGCATGTACACACACATGCCTCGTGTGAGTTTTAAGCTGCCAGGTCCAGGACTTGAACTGCAGTCGACTACATGGGAGGCCAGTGATATAACCATCACACCATCTGCTAGTCTTGTGCTGCCATCTGGTCCTTGGATTGCAGTGGCCTTGGATTAAGAAAACTCCAGACCAGGGGCTGTTGGGTATGCTGGACCCCTTGGCACCCTCTTCCCTGTCACCAACTGGAAGAGATGGGGTCGGGATCTGGGTACCACTGAACAGATGTCCTAGTTGCTAACCTGTGATGTCGGGACGTTTGTGATGGTCAGCCAGGCAAAAGGCAGCCTGGCCATTGTTGCCTGTGTCCTGGGCTCCCTCTCTAGGTGGCAGCCAGGATTCTCGACTATCCCAACCTACCCTGTCTAGAAGCCTCCAGTCTGTTGCTTCAGCCCCTCCCTTTTAGCTGGAGCTAGCAGAGAGCAGATTGTAAGCAGTTCTCCTCTGCTGGGCCGAGTGCACCTCCAGTGCCAACCAGGCCTTTCACCCAGCTTTGTTGGGTGGGCTCTAAGATGAGCCTGTAGGAAGATGGGAAAGGGGCAGAGTCTTTGGGGGCTGAGGGCACAGTGGCATAAAGTGAGCCGGCTTCAAAAAGCCAAGGGCTTATTGGGCTGTCCGGACTGGGTGCTGCCCCCTTATCCAGCCTTCCCTGGGAACAGCCCCTGCTGCAGTGTCCTTCAGTTGGAGAAGCTGGAGGGGCAGATGGGGCAAGATTTGGGTGCAGCCTCTGAAGGAGGGTCCAGCCTGCAGGGAGACCTACTTCAAGGTGGGGGAGTTCTAGAAGCTGCCATCCCACCTGCTCTGAGCTGACCAGTGTAGGGCTGTGCTTTGATGCCAGACCAGTGACCTAGGGCTGGCCAGCTCCTTCCCCTTTCCCATTCTTTTTAAAGTTTACTTCTTTCATGAAAGAGAGAGGCTGAGAGAAATTCCTGGTAGGACGCTCACACCATGGTGCACCTGTCTCAGCCAGCCCAGATCACTGATGGGTGTGCCCGGCAGGCTCAGGGAGGTCTGAGATACGAACTTGGATTTTCTTCTGTGAACCAGGCGTAACGATAAATACACACAAGACGCTTGACCCAATGGGGATCGAGGGAAGTCCCCAGCTTGAGAGGCTACCAGTGAATAGACATTTCCTTCCAGCATAGCCGGGCCTCCCTGCAGCTGACTGAGGCCAGGGGCTCGGGGAGAACGCTGACAGTGGCAGTGGCAGGGCAAGCTCATGGGGGTTCCCGGAGGCTGCAGACAGGGAAGTTGTTAAAGGGCACTCAGTCTTGCACAGGTCACCCACCCTGCATCAGATCCAGGAAGGGCCTCTCAGAACTTTCACACCTGTGTGGTCCCTAGGCATTTCCGACTGCGATCTCACAGATGGGAATGCAAGCCTAGAAAGTTTACTCCTGCCTGCCTTGCAGGCCACTCTTACCCCATGGGGTGCAGCCTGTACTTGGGGCTTTTCTTTCTCATCCCACAACAGACCTTTCTTCTCTGCCCCTCCTCCCTTGCTCATGCCCACATTGCCCCCAGTGGGGGCGGAAAGGGCAGCCTGGACTGCACCCATTGACCCCTCCTGTGGCTGTGTCCCACCTGTGGCAGGAGTGGCATCATGCTCAGCCCTCACAGCTTAACTTTGTGTCACGGTGGAAGACAGGCCTGTCGGCAGGGTGGGGGTGATCCTGGCAGGGTGCAGACAGTGGCCCACCTGTGGCCAAGGTCCAGCCCAGCCTCTGCCAGCTCTGTGATCTCAGGCTGCTTTCTGACCTCTGTGGGCTGACCACCACTCCCAGCGCTGCCATGAGGGTTAAGTAAGGTGCCACACTGTCCTCTGCAATGCAGTAGCCTAGGTTGATGCTGGCTTCTCCCCCTCCCCAAAGGGCAGGCCTAAAATGCTACCTAGCAAATGGTCACCCTGTGGCACCTTGGCCCCTGCAGCCCCTAGCCCACACAGGGTCTGCATTCCCAGAGAGAGAGCCCTCTCTGTTTGTTTTCTGTGCACACAGCTTTAGGTGACTTGGGTCCCAAAGGGGTAACCCCCAGGCCTAACATGCACTACAGCTCCCTCAGCTACCAGCTGATCCTGGCATTGTGCCTCATTGCAGCCTTCCTGGTGGGCCGTTCTCTGGGAAGTGCTGTGCCCCTCCTAAGCCTGCTGGCTTCATGAGACATGGGGGCCTGGCTGTGGGGGCTACTGCGGGTCAACCAGCTGCAGAGGTCACGATAAGGCAGGTGGGGGTATTTATAGCTGGTGCGGGGAGGAGCTCTGCCTATCTTATCAGGCAGCCTGGCTGGGACCCGGAGAAGCTGCAGTTCTTGAGTCCCCATGTCCCTAGGCCAAGGAGCAAGAAGGCAGGGGAGTGGCCCCACTTTGACCCTGACACTGCTGGTCAGTTCCCATCCTGCTGAGTCTGAGACCCTGGGCGCGTCTCCTTTCTCTGGTGACCGTGGGAGCAGGCAGCTGAGTGGCGTGAGCAGGAGCTATTGTCCCTGGGTGGTGCCTGCCCAGCCTTCCTGTCTGCTGCGCCTGCCTGGCTAGCCAGGCCCTGGCACCCACGCCCAGTCCTCAAGCCCCCCAGGCCCTACCCACCTAACCTGCACCTCCTCCCAGCCCCACCACTGTGCCACAGGCCCCACACATGCAGGACTGCCCCCGGCTTGCACGCCAGCCACTGCACTTTTGCCCTGTGCCCCTCTGCCTGCGATGCCCTCCATGTGCTGACACACCTCCACTGTGGGACCTAGCTACATGCCCTCCAGGAGGCGATCCCCTGGCTTGATCCCTCAGCTGCTGTTTTCTGTTTCTGAGGCTACTGGGGCCCCTCCAGTTTCCTGAGGGCAGGGCATGTGTCTCCGCCTCAACTTTCCTGGAACTCTGGGCCCTGCCTAACACACAAAGGAGAAGAAAAGGAAAAGAGGAGGCGGGCGCCAGGAAGGAGCCCCACTGTACCCCAGCACTCTCTGGGCTGTGCCCACATGGCCTCATTCACCTGCTGCTGGGTGAGGCTGGCACGAGGCCCATTTCACAGAAGTCAAGGCCCCAGGGAGGGGGGCTACTGCTCCAGCTCTCCCAGGGCACAAGTCAGGCATCGGTCCCAAAGTCTGAGCTCTCGCCCTGCACTGCTCTGAGCAGCACTACAGCTGGCTGCCCCAGACAGGGAGGACCCGCCTGCCCCAGCACTCAGACTCATATAGGCCCCATTTGACCACCACACTGCAGCCAGCAGGAACAAAAGCCACGAGTCATTAGAAAATCCAAAGTTTTTTTTTTTTTTTTTGGAGCGGTTTTTGCTATAGGGCGCGTGCGCTCGCCAGACAGAGAGAGACAGAGAGACAGAAAGCGAGAAATCACCCCCCAAGGGGGATGGCCATGCCGCAATCCCTTCTCCTCCATTCTCCTCTCAGGATCTTGGGCACGCACGCACACACGCCCGGCATGATTTTTAAGCCACCAGGTCCAGGAAGTGAACCGTGGTCGACTACCTAGGAGTCCAGTGACATAGCCATTATGCTAACTGCTGGTCCCTCCAAGGTGTTTTATATATAAATAAGAGCGATACCCCAAGAAGCAGCATGTGGCTGGCTAGCTCAACATGCTGTGCAGGTGGGCCCCTGGTACCCCCCTGGTACCTCCCGGACCCACATCAAACACTCTCCCCATGGTAGGGGGTGGTCCTTGCCAGGGCTCCCCCTGGCTGGAGTGTATGAAGCAGTGATGGCCCTTTTCCCATGTCCCCAAGCTGGCCTGAGCAAGGCTCAGCAGAGTTGTCCACCCCAGCCAGCCTAAGTGGATTCCACCAGCCCACAGGGCCCACAGCTCCTGTGCTGTCTTAAGGTTGGGCTGCCCAGCTCTCCCCTGCCCACCTTTTTCTGCAGCTGCCCAGCCTGGGATCTGTCCATCAGTCTGTCAGGCAGCTCACAGCTCCTCTGGAGCCTCAGCAGCCAGCTGGAGCGCATGGCCAGGGGAGCCCAGAGAGTACCTTGGTTTACTCAAGTCCCTTCTCCCACCAGCAGTCCCGTCGGGGAATGATGTGGGCCCTGGGTGCCTGGCAGGGCCTCCTCGCACCCTGATCCATGAGCTGGAGGTAGGATGGCAGTGGGCCCCTCAGACCTCACAGGAGGGCTCTTAGAAGAGGCTTGACCTTTGGCGAGAGGGCTGCTGGATAGGAGGCCCTGTCCTGTCTGTGCCTGGGCAATCCGGGTGTTTAGCCAGGTAGTGATGAGGCACTGATGACCCCAAGAACCCCTACAAGTCCTCTGAGGGGATGAGCATCCTCTTCTCCAGGTTTCGACTCTTCTTGCCCCCGCCAGAGTTGCCCGCTGTGCCGGGGTGGGTGCCGTGCGAGGGGTGCCCACCCTGGCCAGACGTCGGGGCCTCATGTGTGGCCTGCTGCGTGTACTGCTGGTAGGTGGGGGAGAAGTTGTGGATGGCATCCTGTACGATGTCCTGGGGGCTCATGGTCTCTCTGAGGCCACTGGAGATGCTCTGCATGGGTGCTGTGGGGGCTGGAGAGAGGGTGCACATGTGGGCTGTGGCTAGGGGCTTCTCAGAGACTCAGAGACACAACCCCCAGCCTTGCCTCCCCAGCCCATCCTGACACATCTGCTCCTTCTGGCCTCAGGCTGCCCAGGGTTGGGGCTCCTGCAACTCCAGGTTCTCAGCCAGCAGAAGGAGACACCCCAGGACCCCTGAACCACAGGAGTATGGGTCTGTCTCCACCCATACTCCTGCCAGGGCTGACAGCCCCCTGGAGTCTCTGAGGAGCTCTGAGCTGGCCTGGGTGAACCCTTCAGACCATTAAGTGCGCCACCCCTTAGACTGGCCAAATTGGGAGCCAGGCAACATCTGGGCAGCCACAGGCCATTCCTGCCCAAATGGACCGTTTACCAGCCCCAGCAGTCCCCCGCCCCTCCAGTCAGTCTGGGTGTGGTGGGGGCGAGGCACACCTGGCTGGGGTGATACCAACCCCTATTGTGGGGGTTAGGAGGGCCTGGTCCAGCCCTATCTCACTGAGAGCTCAGAGCTCATGGGGATGTCTCCCTGTCTTGACATCCTCGGGCCTCGAGTGCAGGATGGACGACATAGACTTGGTGCTGAGGGCAGGGCTGTCCACACCTCACTTCAGGCCCACCCTGTGATGTTCCAGGTGTCCCCGGGTGGCAGGGCCTTTATACCTGGCGAGTTCGACTTCTCTGAGTACACCTGGCAGGTGAAGGCATAGCGCAGGGCGATGGAGGCGAAGAGCATCTCGATGCAGATGATGAAGTTCTGGTAGCCGGCAGCCAGCGTGCCAGCCCCCACCTTACTTCCATCGATGGTCTGGACCTCGGGAATGACCCCGCACCTCTCCAGGACAGCCAGCAGCAGGCCTGGGGATGGCAATGGCCACTCAGGCACTGGCCCTGGATGAGAAGCTGGACTCGAGTGGACCCAGCCAAGGTCCCTGCCAAAGGCTTGGTAGGGGTCTTCAGGAGAGAAAGAGT
>NW_006205068.1:2083318-2114978 GCF_000334495.1 Tupaia belangeri chinensis | reverse complement strand
TGTCACCCCCCACTCCTCTGATAGGCCCTGTGACTACCTGTCTGTGGTCTCATTTGATGGAGGAGGAGGCCAAGGTTCTGAAGGGCTGGGCACCTCCAAGTTGGGGGTCTTGGCATAGCAGATGCCCTAGCTGTCCCAAATGCCCATCCCCAGATCCTCACTGTAAGTGGGGATTGAGTGCCCTTGGCCCCGGGTCTGGCAGGGAGCAGACCTCAGGAGGCATCAGCATGGCCTCCACCTGCTCCCTCTCCACCAGTGATGGGCTAGACCTGCTCATAGGAGCTCCCCACTGGCCCTGTACCCAGGGGCATTACGGGCTTCACACTGAGAAGGCTGCTTTACTGACCTATGCTACGGCCAGGGGGGCCAAGGGCACCAGGAGGTGGGCACGGAGGTGTGGTCTGAACTCAGGTTCTCTGGGCTTCAGTCCCTGCCCCAGCAACCTCGCCCACCCCACTTGACCACACGCACCCTGCCAAAAAGACAGAAAAATGACAGCCTTGATGGTGAGGAACTTGAGGACAGGCTCAAACGGCTTCAGGAGCTCCTTGGTGGCGAAGTAGAAAAGGAACAGGGCGTAGAGGGCCAGGCTGACCGAAGCGTTGTAGATGAGAGTCACGTAGAGGTAGCCACTATGGATACTGGGCCAGAAGAGGGGCCATGGTCAGGGCAGACCCTGTGCCCCCAGAGCAGCTGCGCTGCCATCAGCCCACCAGCCTGTCCTCCCCACCCCCAGCCTGAGCAAGGCCAGCACCAGCAGCAGCCCAGCCTTGAGACCTCCCTTCAGGCCCTGCAGACAACACCAGGAGGCCATGACGAGCTAGGGGTTGGGTACAGTGGGGCCCTCAGGGTCTGAGTCCCAAGCAGGGGGCGGCAGGGATGGCTGCTCTTCTACAAAGTCCTCCCGCCCCTCCTCATCTCAGGCCCTGTCTCCTTCTCAGGCACCATCACCAGGGCTCAGGAAGCTGCTATCCCTCAGAAAACTGCCTCCCTAACCTCCACCCTCCTGGCTACTACCCGAAGGAACCTATGTTGTGGGCTCACGGACATGTGTGTACATGTGTGAACATACATGTGTGCTGCATGTATGTGTGATGTGCATGCACCCATGTGCAAGAACATGTGTGAGCCTCTGTGTGTGTGGGCCTGGCGCAGGGCTCCTTCCTGAGCACATTGCTCTGTGGCAGGTCAGGGCAGAACTTGGCTTCCTGGCCTGTGAGCTGTCCCCAGCAGGCCCACTGCAGGCTGGGGTTGGGGCCATGGTCCCGGGGTTCTCAGCGCACACTACGATGGTCTCATCTGCCATGGCCTCATGCTGGCCACGTCCACAAGGAGCGGGTAGCCCGGCATCTCAGCCTTTGCAGAAGACGGGGCCCTCTCTTTTCTGATCCCTTGGTGAGCTTGCCTCTGATGGCCCTGAACCCCCACCAGGCCTTACTTGAAATCCCCATCATGGTATTTGCCGAACACCTGGAGGATGATTGTGGTCAAGGCCATGATGGGCTTCACGATGCAGAACTGCAGTGTAGCCTGGGGAGATGAGGAGGGGTGAGAGGGCACCAGGGTGGGAGCCCGCCCCAGCACACTGGGTGGGGCCACAGGCAGCCAAGACCCCACTCACCTGCTTGCAGAAGCGCAGAAACCCGATGGAGTAGGACATGCCCTGAAGGCAGCAGGTGCCATAGAAGCAGCTGGACCTGGGGGTGGGAAGTCGCTGAGGTGGGGCACAGAGGACATGTCCCCAGCCCTGAGGCTGGCTGTCTGGTCCTGGGCATGCAGGGCATGGGGTGGAACAGTGAGGTGAGGGGCTTACTTGATGGGCTTGCCCCGAATCTCAGCCATGATAGCACTCTCACCACCCAGGTACTGGAAGCAGAGGCTCAGGAAGCTGTAAATGACAAAGGCTGTGGGGTGGACAGAGAACAGGTGTGAGCCCAGAGGCCCGTGAGGGATCCTTCTTGCACGAGGGCTCCTACAAACCACACAGAACTCCTCGGTATCCATCCTGGGAGACAAGGTGAGGCCCAGAGGCTGTGCCTGCAGCCCTCAGAGTGGGATGTTCTCCCCCAGGGGCCATCCTGCAGTCCTCAGTGGGATGCACCCAGTCAGGGGCCATCCTACAGCCCTCAGAGTGGAATGCTCCCCCCAGGGGTCATCCTGCAGCCCTGAATCGGAAGCTTCCCACCCCCGCCTTTGCTCTGGCTGCTCAGGTGGAACCTGTGGCCCAGCACTGCCGCAATGGCCGTCCTTGTCTAGAGCCCTGTTTCCCCAAGATGGGAGATGGGCAGGCTCCGCTACAGCCCTCCCCACTGGAGGCCTGAGGGTCTTATATCCAAGCCTGCTAGCCACACTTGGCATCAAGAATCCCCTCTCAACAGGGGGAGGAGTGTGGGGGTGACTGGGATGGGGCTGGCCATGGAGGTGCCTATACGTGTGCAGGCCTCTAGGGGCCCCTCCATTCAGCTCTCCCCAGCCCAACCCAGCATTTGGAATTTCTCACAACAAGGACAGTGAGGTGGTGTGATCCGGAGTAGAGCGCCCACCTTCATAGCAGTCCCGCACAGAATCGAAGTAGACATAGTACTGGTGACTTCCCAGGAGGAGGAGGCTGAGCCAGGAGTCGAAGGCGTAAATGGGCACGATGAGGAGCAGGCGGACGATGTAGCGCTGCTCCTGGGGCACGGTGTAGGAGCGCAGGTGCAGGTAGATCTGGGCCAGCGTAGGGAGAGTTGGAGTGGGGACCACCAGCCACCTGCCACCCCTGGGGAGTGCACCAACCCAGGCTTGGGAGGAAGTGGGGGTGGGGCAGACCGCTGGGGACCTTACATCTTTCTATAAGTCCTCAATGAGCATGCTTATTATAACTGAGAAGATAAATAATCTTCTACTATATTCAGATATACAAAATATGTATGTAAAAATATTTCTGATTTTTAACAATCATATATATATATATTTTTTTTTTCTTGGAGAGGTTTTTGCTACAGAGCACGTGCACTTGCCAGAACGACACAGAGAGATAGAGAGACAGAAAGTGAGAAATCACCCCCTGGGGGGATGGCCATGCTGCAATCCCTTCTCTTCCATTCTCCTCTCAGGATCTTGGGCACGCACGCACATGCGCCTGGCGTGAGTTTAAGCCACTGGGTCCGGGATTCAAACTGTAGTTGACTACATGGGAGTCCAGTGTCATAGCCATTATGCCAACTGCTGGTCCCCAGATATATATTTTTTAATTGACAAATAAAAATTGTATACACTCATGGTGTACATTAAGGGTTTTTTGTTTGTTTTCAATTTGCCACAGGGTACGTGTGCTCACCAGAGAGAGAAAGTGGGAAAGCACCCCCTGAGGGGATGGCCACACTGCGCCCTTCTCCATTTCTCTGCTCAGCATTTTGGACATGCGCCCAGTATGTTTTTCAAGCTGTTGGGTCTTGGACTCAAACTGTGCAGTTGGCCATGTGGGATCCAGGCACCTTAACCACCAGGCTGCCAGCTAGCCCACAACATTAAGTTTTATCACTAAGTTTTATCATTAATTTTTTTTTTTTGAGAGTTTTTTTGCTATAGGGTGTGTGTGCTCGCCAGAAAGACAGAGAGAGACAGAGAGACAGAAAGCGAGAAATCACGCCCCCCAGGGGAGATGGCCACACTACAACCCCTTCTCCTCCATTCTCGTCTCGGGATCTTGGGCGTGCACACACTCACACACACACACACCTGGTGTGAGTTTTGAGCCACCATGGTCCACTATGTGGGAGTCCAGCAATGTAACCATTACGCCATCTGCTGGTCCTCAATATTAAGTTTTGATATACTTATTATGCAATGGCTAAATCAAGCTAATTAACATACCCATTACTTCACGTACTCGTTATTCCTTGTGGCAGGACATTTCAATCTACTCTCTCAACAATAGAATGCATTTTCATTTACAGTAATCACCAAGTTGTACACTAGTGGCCTCGGGTGTGAACTAGATCCCTGCTCTTAGTGAATATTCTGGCAGTGGGAACACTCAGTCATTCATTTATTCATTCATTCAAGAGGAATTTCCTGAGGCCTGCTAAGTGTGAGACCCAGAGGAAAGGGAGGGAGACCTGGGGGCATAGACGCTCTGGAAAGCAGTTTGGCTTTCAACATGGAGACATTAGAAGGACACATACCCTTTGACATCTTCTAGGACTGTCCCTAGGAACAAACTGATTCACAAATAAAGAAAAAGTTGGTATATATATTTTTTTTACCAAGAACTTTCATACAGAGATTTATAGTCAGTGACTGCAGGGACTCCCATGCACGGTTACATCATGGTGCAACCATGCAAAGGGATGTGACAGAGCCAGCAAGAACAATGCTCAGAAATGTGCCCATGGGGGAAATGCTCTGATACAATGCAATATGTAAAACTCAGGATGGCAAATTGAGTAGGATCACAAGCATGTTAAAAATGCCTGGTAGAGGGCTGGCAGGTGGCGTGCTGGTTAAGGGCACTGGACTCCCACATGGCCGACCACAGTTCGAGTCCTAGACCTGGTGGCTTGCTTTCTCGCTTTCCCTCTCTCTTGCTCACTCTCTGTCCCTCTCTGGTCAAATTAAAATAAATAAATAAACTTTATTTTAAAAAAAATGCCTGGTAGAAATGAGAGGAAATACATCACTACCTTATTCCTAGGCAGTGGGAAAATATGGGTGATTATAGTTTTATCCTTTTTAGATTTTCCATGTTTTCTACAATTCTGAAAAAAAATAATAAAAAACAATAACAGGGTCTCTAGAGGAAGAGGAACCAGGAAGCCCAGTGCATGGGCAGGTGGCTGTGGTCCCACATACTGGGGGCACGAGGAAGGCTTCCTGGAAGAGGTGCCATGAGCAGAGAAGGTGGAGGGCACCCTGCGCCATGGGAGCAGTGTGTTCGGAGGCCTGTGTGATGCATTTCAGGGCACAGCAAGGGCAGTGGTGGGGCAGCCTGGCGCCAGAGACAGACTCTTTATCAGCCATGAACTCTTGGCCGGTGCAGTGTGAGGGCACAATGTGACCAGCCATTGGGAGGACTCTCCTGAAGCTGGCACCACCTGGCTGGGTGACTTTGGAAAGCCACTGTTCCCTCTGGCCTCACTTTCCCCTCTCGGTCCAGCTGGGCTCTAAATTGGTAAAAGTTTGGGGTCTCCACACAAGAGTGGGCCTGAAAGTGAGCTCAGGGGTAGAAGATAGGGACTAGGGCCTGAAACTTCAGCTTAAGGGATCTCTAGGAACCCTGCCCTGACTGCATGACCTCAGGAAGCCGGGCTACAGCCACACACAAAAAAAACTGGTCCTCAGGATTACAGCTCAAATATTGCCCCTTCCAGGAAGCCTTCCTTGATGGCCCTGTAGGAAGGGCCAACCTCGATAGGGCATCCGTGGCTCCGTACTGTACCTACTCACCCTCGCACGTGTATCATGTCTACCATGTTTCCTGGTTATTTGAGGCAACACCTGGACAAGCAGCACCCAGCAGGTGGCAGTCAATGGGCCCCTGCCTTTGGTGCCTCTGGTCACCTACTTTCCTGTCTGGCAATCTCCTGCCTGCCCTGATCCTGGCTCACGTGCCCATCCATTTCCACCACCAGAGCCAGACGAGTCAGCTTAAGGGCAGCCCTACTCTTAGCTCACCCCCTCCACAACCTTCTGTGGCTCCCAGACACCCCATACCTGGGCCGAAGGCTCACCTCTTTACACCGGCATTGAGGGTCCTCGCCGAACACCTCTAATCCAGGTGCCCCCATGGCTCCTACCTCCCCATCCGAGCAGAGGTGTGTTTCTACGCCTCTGTGTATCAGAGGTCTCAGGACTGCCCTGACCCTGACCTCACGGCCCCCATGCTTGGGCACCGCCCCCCGCTCAACCACTATCTGACACTTCCTTGCTGCGGAGCCCCCGTTTCTCAAGTGGGGGGCTATTTTCCGCCCTGGCAACTGCTCCAGGATGGCGGCTGTGTGTGGCTCAGGGCTGAGGATGTCACTTCTCTCCCTGCTTCCTGCATAATGAAGTGGAGGGGAGCTACCCCACCACCAGGGCCTGGAGCCCTGTCCCCTTTAGCCAGGCTCAGACCTTGCTCTTTGCACCCCTTTCCCTGCTTCCAGCTCCTTGCAGAGAAAGCCCAAGCCCTCACCAGCCTTCTCTGGGATGCCTTTCCTTTGGAGGGAGAAGGCCCTTCCTTTCCAGGGACTGAGCCTGGGAAGGACTCTCGGCTTCTCTGAGCTTCCGTCTTCTTGTCTATGAAATGGAGCTGTAGCTCTGACCTCGGCGAGCAGGGGAGGCGCTGATGCAACAGCGCCTGCCTCTGCTTGGAGGAGACCTTCCCATCTTTAGGTCCAGCTCCCACATGCCCTGTCCTGGAAAAAGCCCTGTGCCCGCCCCCTGCACTCAAGGCCACCACAGGGCCCCAGGACACCGGTTCTCAATTCCAGCCTGTCCTCCTGGCTCTGTACCATGGGACATTACCTAAGGGCTCACAATCCCAGCAGCACCCAGCGGGGCTTGGCTCAGCCATGGCCATGACCTACAGGCATTTCGGTCCCCAGGGCAGCCAGTGGTGGGGAGAGCTTACCTGGTGGCAGGTAATCACCAGAGCGGTCCACACAAAGATGCCTGAGATGCCTCGTGCCAGCGCTGTGGTGAGGAAAAGTCGAGGGGCACCCTGGGAGTCGTTCCCAGCACGGTCCATCTGTAGCCTGGCCGGAGAGGGGCTGGGCTGCAGCCAGGTGGCAGACACCAGGGGGAGGCTGGTTGTTCCCAGGAGCCCTGAGTCATTACTCATCTGCAGGGCAAAGGGAGGGGAGGAAGGAGTGAAGGGCAAAGGTGCAGGCACCAGGCAGCAGGAAGCAGCCAGGTGAGATGGAGCTGGGGGTGGGGCTGGGGCTGAGCCAGGGACCCTGGCAGTGGGCTCTGTGGGCCAGAGAGGCAGGGAGGGCAACTTTCCAGCTGGTCACCATCCCTGGTACACCCCCAGGACCTACTAGTGCTCACCTACTTTGTGTGGGACCGGGGGTCCAGCCACCTGGCGCACAGCACTGGCCTTGAGCAGCACTCTGCACCTTCAATGTGAGGGACCCCATCACTGATGCTCGGCTGCCTCCTGCCCATGCATCCCCGCCTCTGGTGCCCGGGCTTTCAGAGGACCCACATCTTAAGAGCCAAAGACTGTTACCCAGCCAGATCTGAGAAAGTGGCGGGTGGGGGAAGGGTCTAAGAAGTAGTCTCGGGCAGGCGTAGGTTGCAGCAGATGGCAAGAGGGAGGCCTACCCACCCCACAGACTCCCGGGGCCCTGCGGGACCATTTGGGTGCTGGGCTTTGCCACGGGTGCCCTGGCCACCACCCCACACTCACTTTCTA
The DNA here is from genome assembly GCF_000334495.1 of Tupaia belangeri chinensis. NCBI lineage: Eukaryota > Metazoa > Chordata > Mammalia > Scandentia > Tupaiidae > Tupaia > Tupaia belangeri. Next base: position 2,107,597 of record NW_006205068.1, on the reverse strand, counting down.
GCCCTTTTACACCTGCTCCTCCATCTCACGTCAACCTGCTGGGGCACTGGGTACATCCCTTTTCCCACACTGTAGCTCTGTCAGCCTCCTCTCCTCCCCCACCAGCCGGTCACCGGGCCCAGCGCCTACCTCTGTGGGCAGGAAGCTTCTCAGCCCAGCCCTGGGAGGCCCGGCCTCCAAGAAAGCCTGGCTGGTCATTCGTGTGGCCACGTGGCCCCCATTGGTGGCCCCACTGTGGGTGGGACAAGGCCCAGGGCGGGCACATAGCCTCACTTCCCAGTGGCCCACCTGAGCTTCTGGCTGCGAGGGGGCCGGCAAGGGAGGAGATGGGGCGGAGCGGAGGCCTGTTGACACTCTATCCCTCCCCGGCTGTTTGCACAGCAGCAGCTGGCTCCCAGAAACCTGCTGGCCGCCAGGCAGGGACAGGTGGGCGGGGCCTGTGGCCGCCAAGGTGAGCCTTGCTGGACTGGAGGCTAAAAGCTGGGGAGAGGAGACAGTGGGGAGCTAATGGGTACAGAGTTGCTTTTTAGGGTGATAGAAAAGTCCTCCAGCCAGAGGTGGCGGTTGCACAACAGCATGAGCATAGTTAACCGCCCCTGGGTAATGCACTTTAAAACGGATACATTGTGTGAATTTCACTTAGATCAGACCAGAAGTCTAGGGGCCGCAGGTGGCATAGTGGTTAAGGTGCTGAGCTCCCACATCAACTGCTGTTTGAAACCTGGATCTGGCAGCTTGAAAATCACACTGGGCACTTGTATATGTGTGCCCGAAATCCTGAGAGGAGAATGGAGGAGAAGGGATTGCAGCATGGCCATCCTCCCCAGGGGGTGATTTCTCATTTTCCGTTCCTCTGTCTCTCTTTGGCAAGCGCATGCTCCCTGTGGTAGAACAACAACAACAAGTCCAGGTCTCGGGAAGTCAATTGGAAACTTTGTATGGGGGATGCAGGGAGTGCCAGGCTGGCCGCTGGGCTTCGGGGTCTGCCAGTTTGTCCTGCCTCATTCTAACCCCAATACTGGAGGCCCCTGGACCTGAATCGTGACTCCTGGGAGGAGGAGGCTTGGTTCTCAGCCGGACTCTTGGCCCATTCTGGTTACACAGCGGGTGCCACTACAAAGTGCCCACTCTGTGCTAAGACCACACACCTATCCTGCCTGAACCTGACCCTCCCCCAGCCATGGGCAAACAGGGGTCAAGGTCAGAATCGCAGGAACTACTGTTCCCCGTTTAGAGGTGGAAACTGGGGCTCAAGAGGCTTCACGTCTCCAATATTTCCCACCCTGCTGTTCCCTCCACCCACGCTGTCCCACCAGGGAGCTCTGACTCTCAGGCCCTGCCTTCCCCTGACCTGCCTAGGCAGCTCCTGCCCTGCCCCTCTGGCCCTGGCCCGGGCCTGTTGCCCACAGGCTCCACACTTCAGTGTCAGGCCCTCCTCAGAGGTGCCTAGGACCTTCTGTACCAGCCTCGCTCCCAGGTGGCTTGTCCTGCAGTCTCAGGTGTCACCTCTGGGAAGAACATTCCCTCTTTCCCATCACTGTCTATTTCACTGAAAGTCCTCACCCGCCTGTTTGTGTTGTTGGCCTTCCTCGTCGGGAGCGTTCAGAACCTAGCGTTGTATATGTCCTACATGTGGGGGGCAGAGAGGGCTCGAGGACTTCTGCTGCCAAGGAGAGTGCCTCCTGCGTGCCGGAGTGCTCATCCCCAGCCTCCAGCCTGCCCCGGGGTGTCTGGGACCTGAAGACGTGTCTGTTTAGCACAGAGACAGAGCCCTGGACATAGACCGCATTACCATCATGGCAAACAATCAGGACACAGGAGCTATCACTGCCTGCAAGTGACAGTGACTCAGGACTTGGAAGGGTGTTGGGACATGGACAGAGCTGGAAGGAACCCAGGAATCATCTCACTCCTTTCGCTCAGGCTAAAGGAGAGGAAACTGAGGGCCTCCGTGTGAGATGAGGCCTCAGGCCCTCCTCCAGGCTGATGGTGGGATGACTGCATGTACAGCACGACTCACTGTGGTTAGATGTCAGAAGGACTTCCCTGCGAAGTCACCAGGGCCAGGCTCCTAGGAAGGCTCTGGGAACTCTGGCTTTGGGGGACTCAAGGACTGGCCCCTGGACACAGACCAAGGGTTTCCCAAGGCCCTTCCTTCGGCGGCAGATCCCACTGTGGGAAAAGGTAGAACTTTCTGAAGCAGCTGGTTGGGTGATCTCCCCAACCCACAGGTGCTCAGTGGGAAGAGTGGGTGTGGGGTCCTTGGCATCTGCCTGAGCTGGCTTATGGCCCCTGAGGTTCTGTGATCTTTAGGAAGTCCCTTGAGTCAGGGTCATCTCCCTGCTCTGATGGTGGAAGCCAGGCCCTGTGTCCCTTCTGGGTTGTTCTCTTAGCTGTCCTACCTGGCATGTTCTTGTTTAGCCGCCGCCTCTAGGAAGGCCTCCAGAGCCACAGTCTCCGCCCCTAAGCCCGCACACTCCAGAATGTCTTGCACACTCTGGGAAAGTATGACTTTGCCTCCTGCTTTGCTCCACCCCCAGCACTGGGCCTTGCAGGCATTTGATAAACCTGGGGCTCTGGAAGGGGCGAGGCCTCCTGCCGTCTCTCCCCACCCTCCCTTCTCTGACTTTGTGATGAGGTCACTTCCGGAGACAGCCTCAGCCCTCTGCCCTTTATTCTGCCCGTGGCCTTAGCCACCTCGACAGGCCCTTTCACCTCTTCCCATCTGTCAAATGAGTCCAGTCCGGGGGCCGGCAAGTGGCATGGTGGTTAAGGGCGCTGGACTCCCACATGGCCAACCGTGGTTTGAGTCTCAGTTTCTCTCTCGCGCTCGCTCTGTCCCACTCTGGTCAATTTAAAATAAATAAATAAAGTTAAATAAAATAATTATTAAAAAAATAAAATGAGTCCAGTCCAAGGTCTAGCCAAAGCGGGAGGTGGGAAATGGAAATGTGGCCTGCCTGCCCCTCCTCTGGGCCACGCTGCCCACTGGCCTCCTCGGGCCCCCCCTGCCCCCGGCCCTGCCTCTGCATCCAGCCTCTCATCTCACCACCCAGGCTCTGTCCCCAGGAGTAAGGGCCACTTTATTGTCCCCCACATCCAGGCAGGGCCTGGGCTCTTCCTACCAAATCCCCTTCCAATAGGTTCCTGGTCACCCGGCAAGACGAACACGCAGGTGTCCTGGGTGTGAATTCCAGCTCTGCTGTCCCCCGGCGTGTGTCACACCTTGGCATTCCACCTCAGTATTCCTAGCTGTGAGATGGGGGCAGCAATGCCTGCCTCGTGAGGCGGGGAGGACACGATGAGATACGAACTCACGCACACAGCAGGTACTGGACGGTAGCGGGCTTCTTCTCTCATCTACCCGTGACCCATCTTCCTGGGCACAGAAGACCTCCCATCCCAGGCCCCTAGGATGGCCCCGCCCTCACCCATCTCCCTCTCTGAGCTAGTTCTACCCCCTGCTGGGTGTCTGTGAGGTGGCTCCAGGTCTCCCCAGAAAGCCTGGACTGTCTCCCACATCCCTTGGCCCCCTGACCTCACCCCTGGACATACTGAAGGTCATCCAGAGTGAGAAAGGGGCCCAGGGAGTGTCCAGCCCCCTGCCTCCCCTCCCTGAGAGGCCTGGGGCCCAAGTCCACGCACTCTTGCTGGGATCTGGCTGGAGGCCTCACCCTGCACTGCCTCCAAGTGCCCAACCCGTGCTGGCTGAGCAGTCCCAAGACAGCCAGCAGCCTCCAGAGGACCTTGTAGTCCGTGGGTCTGGCTGGGCACCCACTGGCTCCCACTCTGCAGTACAGCCCGCACAGACCCCATTCAGATATTGGATCTGCTAGACCTAGTTCATGGTGAGGAAACTGAGGCTCAGAAGTGATTCCCTGATGAGGGTCATGTAGCCTGTGAGGACGGGATCCCAGAATCCATGCCACTCTGGTCCCAGCCCCCGAGGTCTAGGTGTCTTTCTCACCTCTGCCCTTCTCCATCAGGGAGTGACCTGCCCGCTGAAGCCAGGGCCCAGCACCTAGGTGGGTCATCGTTTTCAAGCCTCGCTTCTGGGGTGAGGGGAGGGCTTGCTCCACATGGCCTTCCCAGGGGTCCAGACCCCTATGGCAGGACTCGCATCAGGGTACAGCCTAAGAGAGCAGGAGGCTCAGGGGTGTGGGGCTGCTCCTCCCCCACCCAGCTCCATGGTGGGAACTGAGCTGGCTGGGACAAGTTTGGGTGGAAAAAGGGTGCTGGGGTTCAGGACTGGGTCCCCAGGGAGGGGCAGTGAGCAGCTGACTGTTGGGCCATCTGCCCACGGAACTGTGGCTGAATGTGCTTTGCTCCGGAGGTCGGTGTCAAGCCCACACCCACTCAGGAGAGACAGACTGACCAGGCCTGGCTTCCCTGTTGGGGCTAGACACTGCCAAGCCCATCGCAGGACAGACCTGTCTGCCAAGTCCACTGTTGACCAGCCTCCTGGCAGCTCCCAGCACGGCCAGGGCCCAGGAGCTGCAGAGAACTGAGTCGCTGGCCAGTCCTGGGTCTCCCTACACTTGCTCTTGTGCCTTGACCCTGGCAGAGCCACCTGCCTTTCAACCCCGGTAGCCATGGCTCCTGCCCATGGCTCTGGGCTGGCCACCGAGACAGCGCCTCCTCCCAGATGGCCTTCCCTCTCATGTCTTTCCAGACAGGTGCAGGCCTTGCTCTGCCTTGTCTTGTTCCCTGCTGTGCCCAGAGTCACCTCTCAGGGTTCTAAAGCTAATTCAGGGTCCCAACAAGTGTCACTGCCTCCCGGAAGCCAGGAACTGTGGCTGCACAGGGCCTGCCTGGGGTCTGCAGAGGGGACCAGGCAGTGTGACACATCCCTAACACCCTGCCTCCCAAGCCGGTCTCACCAGTCATCAGGCTCTCCCCTTGGGGAGCCCTCGCCTGCTGGGTGCCCAGTGAATCAGCAGATAGTACTCACCACTGAGCTTTTGTCACAACCAACAGGACGGCCCTGACTCAGCTCCGCACACCTGGGATGTGGAGTGACTAGGGCATGCAGTCACACACATGGGGGCAGGGGTGTGGCCAGGCTCTGGGTCTCCCCTGCCCAGTACTGTCCTGTAGGTCACAGAGGGCTGGAAATTGAGTGCAGTGGCCACCCACCACCCCCGGATCCCCAGAACCTCTTCCCTCCTTCCCTGCAGGCTTCCTCTGGCTCTGGGATTCCCTAGCTCCTGATCTGCCTGCCACCTTCCCACCTTCCACTGGGCAGCACTGCCTCCTGGTGGCCAGGACGCCTGCTCCTCACCTGGGACAGGGGCCTAAGCTGAGAGGAGCAGGATCTTGGCCTGGCCACTCCTGGCTTCTGGGGCCTTGGGCAAACGCTGCACCTGCACCTGTTTCCCATGACAATCTGAGTCCCATGTCTGGCTAGGCAGCAGGTCAGCTGCCGTCAGAGTCAGGGCTCAGGTTGGCCCTCTTCCTTCTTCTCAGATGGATGCAGCACGAGAAAGAGCCTGCTCACCTGCTCTGGGTTCTCTGGACCTGGGGCTCCCGTTGTCCTGGTCAGCCTGGCGTCCCACGGTCAGGTGCTGCAGGGGGTGGCCTTCTCTCACCTTCCGGCTCTGAGCTGTCTTATTTCCCACCAGAACCCCCCAGCAGGCCATGCGGAGAACGCCACTCTTTCTGTAGGTCTACTACTCTCTGTCCTGCCAGGGCCGGTTCATGCCTCCCTGCACCTATACCCAAGTCTCCCCAGACCTGTTGCTTCAGTCCCCTGAGAACCTGCCCAGGGCCTGCCCCTACCTGCCTTTGCCCAGAGTGGGCTGCCAACTCTGGGTGTGTACCTGAGGCGAGGACTCCTATCTGGAGCTGGGGCGGGGACTCTGATCTAGCCTTGGACTTGCCAGGCTAGCCTGAGACCCTTCTCAGTTACCAGGTGGCATCCTGGGGCCTGGCAGTGGGCCAGCCTCTGAGGCAGAGATGGGGAAGGGGTGGGGGGGCTGTGATTCCCAGATTTTCTAGGAGCAAGTATTTTCCTCCAGGACTCACCACCCCCTTGGAGTGCATGGGGCCCTGACCTGGACATACGAACCCCAGATACACACCCACATACACACCCACACAGCTCACCGCCTTGGTGGCTCTCGGCTGCTGGCAGGGCCCGTTGGGCAGGTTTGTTGCAGCCTCCAGGCCTGAGAGGGTGGCCAAGGTGGTGTCCAGCCCGCAGTGAAGTCTCCAGCCCTTTTACCCCCTCCCACAGCAGCTGGTGCAGCCTGGGTTGGCAACACGATTGCTCCTGCTGAGGCCCTGGTCTCTCCCTAGATCCAGAAAACTCCTCCCAGCCCCAACCCAGGCCCCGCCTGGCTGGCCCTACCTGTACCAGCCGGCATCTGGGCCACACCCTCTGCCATCGCCTGCCCAGATTCTGGGACCAGCCATCCATCCAGGTCCCATCAACTTGCTTCTCCTTCCTTCTACAGAGGGTGTAAAGCTCTGGGCCTTAGAGTCCCTGGAGTCTGGGCAGATCTTATGGCCAGTGACTGGAGTAGGCTGGTCACTGCATTTCTTGGCCCTTGGTGTGCTTTGGAGTCCCAATGCCCGCCTCACGTGGTATGAGGGTGCAGCAGGTGAGGCAGCGTCTATCTTCTGCTGGTCCATCCCCATTCCCTAGAGCCCCATATTAGGGAGCCAGAGGGAGTCGCAGGATGAACCTCACTGCCAAGCCCTGATCATGGCCCCACACGCAACACGTGCTGTGTGCTGAGGGCCTTTTGCGAGCCAGGAACTATGGATGGGCTCCTGCTGACCAAGAGGAAGTTGAGGCTGGGAGCTGTAGGCCCCTGGCTAGGAGGCAGGAGTGATACACCCTGAATCCCAATTGTTTCACCTGTTCCGAGGGTGGTGAAACCTTGAAGAGGTCACTGAGGCCTTAAGCCTCAGTCTCCCCAATTGTGAAGTGGGTTCAACAATGCTTGCTCTTTCTGGTGGCTGTGGGGGTTGGAGATCAACAAACGGGCAGAGCAGGTGCACATCTGGAGTCCTGGCTGCAGGTTCTGAGAAATGCCACTCAGGGCTGGGGTTGCTGGGGTTCTTCTCGGAGAGTGTTCTCTCTCTCTCTCTCTTCCTCCTCTCCGTATGGGTGCCCAGCCGGGAGCTGCTGCCTTCCCTCCCTGCTCAGGCTCAGCACGGGGTGAATGGGGGAGGGTGCGGGGCCTGTTGTAGCATCCTCTGACCTCCAGGCCTTCACATCTTCTCTGTGGAAGGTGCTTGGGAGAGGCTCACATGTGAGAAGCTGAGGAGTGTCCAACACATAGTGTCTGGGGCCCCGCAGGACCACAGTCTTCATCAAAACCTCCCCAGACTCGGGCTTCTTTCTGAAGTCTCCGACTTCCCCAGGGCTCCAGTGCTCTGCTCCTTTTACAATCTTTCTGGAATTTATGAGTCCTCATTTCCAGCCTAAACTACCCTTCACTTCACACAAGACAGGGTCTGTCCTGTTTTTCTCACTGATGCCAAACTAGAAAACCAAAGTGCCAGAGGGCCTCTCTGCAGCCATTTCCCCATCGGTCACATTCCTCTGACCTCATCCTCATCCTGGGCCCTCATGCCAGTCACTTACCCAGGGCTGTTCTCCTGATTTCCAAGTTTGTTTCTAGGAGCTAAAAAAAAAAAATAGCCGAGACCAACTTTTCTCTGAGTGCCACGGTCTCACTCCTCCCCTTACACATCACGATTGGTCAGTTGGACCAGGGCTCTGTCAACCCCCTGCAAAAGCTGCTCAGAAAAATAGCTAAGAGCAGCTGCCCTCCCTGGCTTTTCCCGACCACCAAGATAACTGCACGCCCTTGGCTCTGGGCTGGAACACATCCCCACATCCAGGTAGGCAAAGGGGAAGCGTGGCTGGGGGAGCTTGGAGAGACTGCCCGCAGCTCTGCAGAGAACAGTGTTGCATGAATCACACTGCGCTGGTCCAAGGGCATTGCCTTCAAGAGCGAACCTCCCCTGCCGTCTGTGCTGCAGGGGCTGGCAAATTAGCCCAGTGCTCATTATTTACATTTGGCCGTAAATTGCTGGACGTTGTAATTACAGTTTGATCGCTGGGTAAGCACCCCACGCAGTCTTTCCATCTAAAGGAACAACAATTTCCACCCAGCGGACAGCCCTGCCTGCAGAAACTGCCAGCGTTATGGATCTCCTTACTGGAGCAGGGGTCTCTCCTCCTGAATTACAGCAGCTGGGACCAGCACCGCGGAAAGCAAGGGCCAAGCGCCTTTTCACACGAGCTGCCAGCTGATTTATAAGGCAGAGCAGAGCAGTAAGGCACTGGCGTGGATGATGGAAGCATTTAGTTTCAGCCTGTATTTTTAATAGCTACCAGGCAGCTTCAGGCAGCTGTAAATAAGTATGACTTAGAGCAGGCACTGGGGACCCTGGTTTCAATTATACATCAGTGTCAGTAGTACCTTCGAGGCGGGCATCCGAGGGACTGTGCAAATAACAAAGGGCAACGTGGTGTTTACCTATGGGGCTGCCACTTATCACTGGGTCTTGCACCCTTCCCAGATTTCCCAGTCTTAATTTCTTCCACTACCTGCTTTTTATGGGTGGTCACAGGGACTCAGTTGGTGCCTGGCTCTCAGGAAGCCCTGAAGCAGAGCACTGAAGCAGAACCAGACAGAAGTAAGGAGGCGAGACTGACCTTGGCAATCACCAGGACTGTTCACTCCTGGACATGCAGGCTCATGGCCCAGGAATGACAACCACTGAGGGCGTTCCTGGGCAGAGCCGGGAACTGGGTGCCCTGCCTGGCTTCAAACCCCAGCCCCACCACTCAGGGGCAGCTGGGCGATCTCTTGGGTCTCTTTCTTGTCTATACACCACAGGTGGTGAGAGCAGCCCCTCCCTGGGTTGCTGTGAGGATTAAACGAGTTACTCTGTGTGAAGGACTGACTGAAGGGCTAAAGTTCTGTTATTACCTGTTTAGGGACCGGATCAGAAAACCAAGGGCTGCAAACCTGAATTTAGACTCAGTTGAGTCCTACCCATGCTGCCGCTCCCCCGTCTACTCAATGAGCGGAGCGCTGCGGCTCCTCGTACAAAAGCATGATTGTGAGGTAACACATACAAACATTTAGGCTAAGATTGACAGATTCTTGCCTGAGCGACCACTCTAAAACATTAACCCCTGCTTTGGGATCAAGTCTGGGGGTTCTCCCTAAACAGGCTCCCCTTATTCCAGCAGCAGGTGTGGAGTCCCCACACTTGCCACGATGCGTGTCACCTGCGTAAGGCCTCAATGTGTGGACAATCCTCGTTTTTTTTTTTTTTAGAGGTGCGTGCGCTCGCCAGACAGACAGAGAGAGAGACATAGAGACAGAAAGCGAGAAATCACCCCCCAGGGGGGATGGTCACACCACAATCCCTTCTCCTCCATTCTCCTCTCGGGATCTTGGGCACTCACGCACATGCGCCCGGCGTGAGTTTTAAGCCACCGGGTCCGGGATGCGAACCATGGTCGACTACGTGGGAGTCCAGCGACATAGCCATTACGCTAACTGCTGGTTCCCAATCCTCTTCGTTTTTAAAAGTCTGAGAGGGAGGGAGGGGAGTCAGGAATCCCTCAATCTCTCTCCTCAAGCCTTCCAGGATGGGGCATGCCTGTGGGTGTGCCAGGCGTGTTGATTGACTTGAAGTCTAAACCCCAAGGCCTTTCCACACAGCTCCAGTACGGATGGCATGGTGGTGCCTACTGCCTACTGTGACTGGAACTCCCTTGTCCTTTGTGGGCTTTAGAACTTGTGCTGGTCCAGGTCCTCCAAGAGGCTGAAGCAAACAGTATTAAATGTGTAGGGTTTTATTAGGGACAATGCCTGTTAGGAAGTGGGGTGGGGAGCTACCAGTGAGAGCCGTGGCCTGGGGAGGTTAAGCAAAGCCATCTAGGAGCATTTGGGTCATTCAGCCCCAACAGTCCTTCTACCAAGGATGGGTTTGCCTCTGTACCACTGGTGTCCCCGATGCATTCAGTCACAGGTGGGGAGCATCCTGGGGCTGGGGGCAGGGGCCGCAGGTCACCTGTAGCCCCTGCAGTAGGCACCTGTGAGGACCATTTCCCTCAAGTATCAGCACCCTCTGGAAGGCTGGCAGGATCCCCACATTCCCATCTCATGCTGAGGTTGCCTTGGCCACGCTGCAGCTGGTCCATACCTATAGGTTTACCTGACTGAGCACTGGTGGAGACCTTGAGCTCATAGGCAGGAACCATGCTGAGGGGGACCCAGCAGGTAATACGGTATAGGGCATACAGTAGGCACTGTTTTGCTGAAGGCATGAAGACAATCAGCTTTCTTTTGTCCCATTTTCAGCAAATTCACTTTCTAAACTTAAAAGTTACACTAGCTGTTTAAAATGGTCTTTCCCATCACCTAGAGAATTGTTTTAAGATAAAGGAGTGAAAGGAAGGAGGCACCTCCCACTGGCTGTGGTGATACCCCTTCCCTGCTCCATTTCTCCATCCTGCTGGGATTCTGGGCATGGATGCCAGTGTGTTTCAGGCTGGGATTTGAATTGCAGTCGGTCCTGTGGGATCTGGCTCTCTTTAACCACTAGGCTATGGGGCTGGCCCTGGTGTGAGTTTATTGGTAGGTCTCAGGGTTATTACAACAAATGATAATTACATGGTTCGCACAAGAGGACTCACCCAGCCCAGCTGAATTTTGCATTTTTACTCTCTTTGTTGTCATTTGGAACCTGAATGTGGCCTGATACAGAAATAAGGATTTGGATCTACTCCTCAGCTCCCCGGGTTTCTCTACCGTTCTCCACATGGCCCCGTCTCAGGTCCAGGTCTGAGACCACCACTGCGGGAGTCCTGGGGCAGCTCTAGCAGGGCGCTGGGTGCTTAAGAATCCAGGGCAGGAAACTGCAGGCATGTAAAGCTGTGGCTGGTCAGGGAGAGAAGGACCGGGTCTCCGCTGATGGTGGGGGCTGACGGCAGTAGAGAAGAGGAAAGGGCAAAATCTTCAACTTTTCTTTTTTTCAAAGAGATTTTTGCTATAAGGTGGGTGCACTTGCAGAAGAGACAGAGACAGAAAGTGAAAAATCACCCTCCCATCCCCCCAAGGGGGGATGGCCAGGCTGCAATCCCTTCTCCATTCTCCTTTCAGGATTTGGGGCACACACGCACATGGGTCTGAAACTCAAACTACAGTTGACAGGAGAGTCCAGCAAAATAACCCATTATACCATCTGCTGGACCCAAGAATGATTTCAAAAACTGCAGGGTTTAAGAAATCTTTGGTTCTAAAAGAAAATCAAATTAAAATGTCCCTTTCTAATCTTATAAACACATGAATGCCACCCACAGCATTCCTTTACATGCACCTAAAGAAGTGAATCCCTGGGGCTGGCAGGTGGCATGGTGGTTAAGGCACTCGACTCCCACATGGCCAACTGTGGTTTAAGTTCTGGACCTGGAGGCTTGCTTTCTCACTTTCCCCCACCTCTGATGAGTACACGTGCCCTGTACCAAATGTAAAAATCTTAAAAATAAATAAAATGAAATAAATAATTCTTAAAAACATGAGTGAATCCCCAATCCCTGGAAGGGCATCCTGGATGCGCATTCCATTTTTGGGTTCTTACGTGGTTTCTGCTTCAAGACCCTGTGTCATCTAACACAACTTTCCAGCAACCTCTCATTTCTTATGAGAATGTAAGAGGGTCAAAAGGTACAAAGATCTAACCTTTTGGCATCAGCAACCCCTTCAATGGGTCTGGAAGAAAGACCAGGGACAGCACAAGTGGGTGCCAGGGTGCCATTTGTAAGAGCATAATGCCATCTTGAAGCCATTGCCTCATCCGGTGCTCTGGCCAATTTTTGCAAGTATTTCCCGTGCATATTTCTCCAGGGCAAATCTGACCTGACCTCAAACTCTTCAAGCTTCTCACTGAACTTGGGATCAAGCCCTATGGCCTCAGCACAGAAGGCCCTCTGCAGCCTCTCCCACTGCAGACTTCTAGTTTAGCCACACAGGTGGTGTAATGTTAGTAAACTCTGCGAAGCAGCCTGCCCTTGCTGTACTTCTCTACTTCACTTGTACAAGAGGTTCCTTTACTGGAAATGTCCTCCCCAAACATTCATGATTCGGTGGCTCCTGAAGCTAGATCCCCAGCCCCAGCACAGGAACGGGCACATGGCAAGGTGGTAGGAAGTGTGAGTCGAAGAATACTCAGAGAAGGGTCACAGAAAAAGCTGTAAGATAACAGTGTGCAAAAGGCCCATCCCTGGGATCACCGCATCTCTGTGAACGAGAGAGTCCACATTTTTGCCAAACAAGTTTCCTACCCATGTAAGGTACACTAAATTGAACTTAGGGCAGATGCCCGAAATCTCTCAATATTGTTCACAAGGATGGTAAATTACTTTGAAATACGCATTTACTTTTAATAAAAAAGAAACTTCCTCCTAGAATTGGTCCTGCACATTGAGAGCCATGAGTCATACCTGCTGACTCATCCTTTCAGTTCTCAAATATATGCAGCGATTTGGACTCCAGTGAGAACCATTCATAACTTCCTCAAGACACATTTCTCTTCTTCCCATCTGTGGGCGATCTTGGTAACCACAGTAAGAGTCTGCTTGAGACAGGAATATTTTTTCCGTTTCTCCTTCTATGATAAAAAGCAGGGAGTGAGGGGGTCTTTTGAGTCCCTCTGTGGAGGTCTCTGTTTCTGCTTGATATTGTTGAATTCGGTCACCACACCTGGCACACCCGAATCACCTCCTTCAAGGCTTTCACCCCCTCCATGCTTTTGTCCTTCACAGCCACAGCTAGGAGGACTGCTCGATTTCCAGCTTCCTGAGACACAAATGCTACCAGGTTCTTTGCGAAGACGTGGATGAGAGGCTGGTGAAGGAAAGGGGAGGAAACCATTTTAAGTTCAAGAAATCTGTTTCTTTTTTTCCTAACACCTTTATTAAGTATCCCTCAGGAACCCAGACTGGCTTCCCACGCCACCATTAAATCACCGCCCGATAAGTTCGAGGCGACAGTGATTCAGAGTCCAATGAGACACTCAGAACACTCCAGTCATAAACAAGCTGCTAGAGAGGCATCATTAAATTTTTCTTCCCCTGAATCTTCCAGCTATCTCTAATCTGGAAGGACTCAGGAAAGACCAGGCTGCAGAAGGGAGCTGTCAAATCTCACAGATGATCTTTCTAGAAGGGAGCACAGACAGCTGATCATTAACATAATGTATCACGACAGGGTCAAACTGAGGAGGAAGACCACATTACAAAATCAATACCTCCATTTGTCTGCTGGATAAAACGCTGACAGGCATAGAAAAGCGTCCGCCCGGGGCAAGCGGGTGCCCTCAGACCCACCAAGCCCTGGAAAACGCTGTCACTGTTGAGGTCTTGCCTACCAGATACTCAGCACCCTTACGGACACATTATACACCGGAGAGGTTCCTCCTCCACTCGAGGCATCCCTTCCCAACTCTTTTACCTCATCCTGCCCCAGAAGGACTTTTGTAGTGAGCATCGGTCTGCTGATGTCGCTTGCCACGTTGCTGGGCTCCAGGGAGACCAGGGTACCCATCTTCCCAAACTGGGTCACTACCACCAAGATGTGACTACTGAAGGCTGTGCAGACCACCTGGGTGGGGACCCCACACACCAGCTCAGTCTTCTGTTTCGATATCACCAATGGTTCGCTTTCCATGGTCGGGTCTCTTTAATGGCAGCTTTAATTGAGAGGAGGAAAAAAGGCAGTCAATGCAGTGCCAGCCATGGTGTATGAGCTGACGTGGTGTCGGGCCACACAATAGGTATCATCCGGCGTTAAACAGCCAGGCGGTTCAGGCGCACACTTCGCCTGGCACTTTTCCGGACTAGGACTGACAAATGATGGAGTTGTGGGCGGACGGGCAGGGAGGCGAGCAGCGGGACCCTAAGTCGGCCCGGCATCGCGATCTCCCGGGTCCCAGCAGGACGAGGGGCCCCAACCCACAGAGCAGACTGCTGCAAGGCACGCGGGAACCCAGGGAAACACGAGCCGCCGCACTTACCCGCGCCCGGAAGTAGCTCTGCGTGAGCAACGCGGGCCCGCCCATCCTCCGGAAGTGCAGGCTGGGGTTTCCGGCCCCAGGAAGTATAGCCCGGGCGGCTGGGTTCCGGCGTTCGGGAGGTCCCGGGGGCACTTTCGAGCCTAGCAGGTGTTTCAGGAAAGGACGCTGCGGCCCCAACCCGGCCTGGGCCTCTCAGCCCAGGTCCTTAGTGAGCGGACCTTCGGTTTCTCCAGAGGAGTCTTCAGGAACCTGGTTTGTGGCGCAGAACCCCGACAGCGCCGGCGGCCCCCACCCGCAGTAACAGCTCTGACACTTGAGGACCTGTTAGAGCAGGCTTGTCGCCTGCTGGGCTGTTCGCTGGGACCCGGCGGGGCCCCAAGTGCTTCGTGTAATCCCGACAACTCCATTAAGTAGAAACGTAATTTCTTCCCTTGTACAGGTAGGGTGTTAGGGGCAGAGGGTGGCCAGCACTGCCCTGTAGCAGGATGAGTTCTGGTTCCTTCCAGTGGCCCCCTCCCCAATTCTTTTTTCCAAGCTGGGAGGTTTATTGACAGGGCAGGGGAGTTGTGGGCAGCTGGAAATGGGAATTTGAGTTCTGAGACCTCTTCAGAAGATTACAGTGTATTCATGCTGGGAAAATCCATTTTTATGCTGTAAAGATGTACAGTGACAGTAAAACACACACACACACACACACACACACCCCTCTCAGAACCTTACACCCAGGGCATTTCTGTCCCAGCCACACCAAGGTAACCTTTTCTGTCTGCACCACTGAAACCCTTAGGACACATGGGCTCTCTAATATCTTTTATTTCCTCTTCTTACAATTCAGTGACTCAATCTGACTCAAGACAAATGAAGCATGCTTCTTCCAAAGTGATTGCAGGTGGCCTAAAATGAAAGACCTGCTTATAAAGCATGATCAACATAAGCAAATCTAAAGGACTTCTATTTCCAAAGGGAATGATTGTGAGTGTCATTGTTCTAGTTCACAAAAGAAAGGAAAAATTAAAATGTTCTCTGGAAAGTCTGAGTTTTTGTTGGTTCTAACTTTATTTCTTTCTTTATTTATTGTTTGCTATAGGGTGCATGTGCTAGCCAGAGGGACAGAGAGACCGATAGCAAGAAATCATCCTCCAGGAGGGATGGCCATGCTGCAATCCCCTCTCCTCCATTCTCCTCTCAAGATTTTGGGTACACACATGCACTTGCCTTGTGTGAGTTTTAAGCTGCCGGATCTAGGACTTGAATTGCATTTGATCATGTGGGAGTCCAGCAATGTAATGTAACCGTTATGCCATCTGCTGGCCCCATTGGTTCTATCTTCCTTCCTTCCTTCCTCCCTTCCTCCCTCCCTCTCTCCCTCCTTCCCTCCCTCCTTTTCTTTCTCCCTTCCTTTCTTTCTATGTATTTATGTATTTACTTACTTACTTATTTATTTGAGAGGTTTTTTGCCATAGGGCATGTGCGCTTGCCAGAAAGACAGAAAGAGAGAAATCACTCCCCGGGGGGATAGCCACATCACAATCTCTTCTCCTCCATTCTCTTCTTGGGATCTTGGGCATGCACACATACATGCCTGGCTTGAGTTTAAGCCACTGGGTCCGGAACTTGAACCATGGTCGACCACATGGAAGTCCAGTGACGTAGCCATTACGCCAACTGCTGGTCCTGGTTCTAACTTCAAATACACATCCATACATACCTCAAAAGCAAAAAATGTTTTACTTTGCAATGTGAAATCTTTAAAAGGTTCACTCAGGGGCCGGCAAGTGGCGTGGTGGTTAAGGGCGCTGGACTCCCACATGGCCTACCACGGTTTGAGTCCCTGACCTGGGGACTTGTTTTCTCACTTTCCCTCTCTGTCTCTCATTCTCACTTTTGCTCTTCCCTCTCTGGTCAAATTAAAATAAATAAAAATAAATAAAGTTAAATAGAATAATTCTTAAAAAGGTTCACTCACTTCTATTTACCTATATGTGTTCATTCTTTTACTTTAGCTAAATAGACACAAGAAATGTAGTCCTTCTCCCCTCAAAAGCAGAAACCTCTAAAATAAAATAAAATTAACGCCTTTATAAAAGGAATGTTGAAAAACAAGACAGACCACATTTTGATGACATTGTTAAGCAAACACAAGGGGTTGCTGTTCAGCTGTCTTGTCTAGATTTATGATGAAGACCAGTATAAAGGAAATGAGGTGGAAGGTTGTCTTCAGCCGAGATGTTGTCAGTGTTGTCCGCTGAGGCAGGGGACGTCTCAGTGGCTCAACCGAGTGTATGGACAGATTTTATACACTTAGGAGAATGGGAGAGAAGCTCATTGTCTTCAGTTAACTGTTCTCCAGTGCAAGGGAGTAATTGGACTAAAAAAAAAAAAATCTCTTAAGTGAATTCACTTAAATGGAAAATCAGATAGTCATGTCAATTGCGGGGCTAAAGAGTTTGAGAAGTTATCTTGAAAAGTAAAAGAGAAAGAAAGAAAGAAAGAAAATATCTTTATATTATCAAGAAATTTTAGGTTGTGAATGCAATTATGCATTAATTTGTAGGACCAATAAAGAATAAAGTGTTGATTTGAAAAGGTCATAATTTTCCAACAAATTGTATGATAGCTCAACATATGATCCTTTCTACTGTGTGTGATTTTCCCAGCTCCATTTTACAAAAATGTGCAGGGGTGCCATCCATTTTCCGAGAGCCTCTCTTAATCATTTGATATTCAGATCATTTCTCATTGAAGAGCTATTTGGTCATTAGCCTTGGCAGTTTCCTCATTCGCAGTTGCCTGTTTGTCTAGCTTTGCCAGACCCTCCCCCACTCAGTGGCTTTGGGCGCCATCTGAGCACCCCCAGCATTAATTTGTGAGCTTCTGAAATCTGGCATCTTTTGAAAGGTTTACAATTTGGCATTGCAGTTGGTTCGTCCTTCCATAGCCACACACGGTTTCCAGTCCTTTCAGTGTGAGTGGGGAAACACTCTGGAGCTATACCAGGAGGGCCTTGGGAGTGGAGACCAATTATGTAAATGGTAAATTCATTAGTGAAACTTTTTGTGATGATTTCTGTTTTCCTCTGTAATCCCATAACTGCAGGGACTCAGATAACTACATCTTCAGACAGGGAAGACTCCCTGGGTATGGCAACTCTGATTGGGTAAAGTTTCAGGCTTCAGAATCAACCTCTTTGGCTCTTACTAACTCTTATTTTGGGCGACTTGCCCTGTCAGCCTCAGTTTTTCAGGTTAAAAATGAAGATAAGAATTGTGCCTATTTCATAGGATTTAATGAGGTGGTTCGCGTACAAGCGATTCACTAGGACACCGTAAATTTAGCTATTACATTTATTATTAACTAACTGTTCTCGCCGTCTTTAAATAAATAAAACCCCACTGCTATGTACCAGAGGACCAGCTTAAGTGCAAGTGGACCAGTGGGACTTGGCATGACTCACATTCAAGGTTCTGTGTGTTGCTCTTGACCCATATGACTGGAATGTTCCAGGCTTGGCCAGAAGCTCTCTTAAAGCTCCTGGGAGGGTACATGTCAGGCTCTCACGGGGCCCTCAGGGCTGCTCAGCTAACAGTCTTATGGATAAAACATTCCCTCTAAGTTCTTGTGTGATGCAGTGATTCATAGAACCATTTTATTTATGTAAGTAATAATAGTTTTCACTTCTCTCAGTCTTTTTTGAAAAGTTTATCCGTCCCTTCTATGAGTGAGCAAGTGAGAGAAGAGTACCTCAGCAGATGTTGTTTTATTTCTTCGTTTTGTTTTGTTTTGTTTTGTTTTTAAGGTATTTTTTCCCGTAGAGTGCATGCGCCTACTGGAAATAAAGGGAAATGAGAAAGCACGCCCTCCCAGGCAGTATGGCCACACTACAGCCCCTTTGCTTCCATTTGCCTCTCTTGATTTTGAGCACACACAGGCACATGCACCTAGCGTGATTTTCGTTTCTGGGTCTAGAACTCTAACCATACAACCAGCCATGTGCTATCCAGCCACCTTACCCTTCAGGTCACCTGCTGGCCTCCTTAGAGGATTTTAACACTGCAATCCACCCCAGGCCCTCAGCCAGCCCAGGATCACTGTCATGTCCATTTAGGGGGTACTTAGGGAGGTCCCAGGATGCAAACAGAGAACCCTTCCCTATGGAACTGTCTGGCAGAGTGTTACATTTTACTGTCTGGCCTCTCAGTCAATCCTTTAAGGGAAGCTGATAACCAGACAGTTGGAGATTACCTTTGTGATGCAGGCCTGGAACATAGGCATTATTGGGGCCAGCCAGTGGTGTGGTAGCTAATGCAGCTGGATCCCGCATGACCAACTATGTGGTTTGAGTCCCTGACCCAGCAGCTTGTAAAACATACCAGGTGAAGGCATGGTGGCCCCTACCCTACATAATACATACGGGTGCATGTGCATGCACATGTGCCTGAAATCCTGGAAGGAGAATGGAGGAGGAGGTATTTCGGTGTGGCCATCTACCCCGGGATGCTTTCTCACTTCCTCTCTCTCTCTCTCTCTCTCTCTCCCTCCCTGTCTTTCTCCAGTAAAGTGTGCATACCCTATAGCAAATTTGTAAAACAAACAAACAAACATAGGCATTAGATGTAGACATGTTATTATATTTAGATTATGGGTATTTTGAAATGAGTGAGGGAAGATGTAACGATTAGGATTCTTTCAAGCACAGGTAAGAGATCCATGTGAAACTGTTAGGTCCCTATAGGGATCAGATGAGCTCACACAAGTAAAAAGACCCAGAGACTCCCAATGTTTTCTCTGTGCCGTAACTCTGCATTTGTGTTGACTGTGTTCTCGAATGGGCTGTCCCTGTATTATGGTGAAATCGCCACTTCTGGCCCTCAGTTACACCTCAGTAACTTTTCCTGATTAATAGTTTCAGTAAAAGTCCTAGGACTGAATCTCTTTGGACCAACCTGAGTCACATGCCTTTCCCTGAACCACTCACTATTTAAAAATAAATTACTATAGGGGCCAGCCCCTGATGTGGGCATGGGCTAAATCCCAGATGGCCTGATGTTTGAGTCCCTGGCCTGGTGGCTTGAGAAACCTGCTAGGTGTGCATACGTGTGTCCAAAAATCCAGAAAGAAGGAAGAAATGGAGGAAAAAGAATTGCTGCGGGATCCTCCATGAGGGATGCTTTCTTACTTTCTCTCTTTTACAAGTGGACATACCCTGGGGCTGGCAGGTGACATGATGGTTAAAGGCACTGGACTCCCACAGGGCCAATTGCAATTTGAGTCCCAGACTTGGCTTGCTTTCTCACTTTCTCGCTTTCTCTCTCTCCCTCTCCCTTTCTAGTCAAACAAATAAATAAATAAAGTTAAATAAAATAATTCTTAAAAAAAAAAAAAAAAACCAAGAAGAGGGACCTGCAGTTAGCATAATGGCTATGTCGCTGGACTCCCACATAGTTGACTGCGGTTTGAGTCCTGGACCCAGTGGCTTAAGCTCGTGCCGGGTATGTGTGCATGTGTGCCCAAGATCCCGAGAGGAGAATGGAGGAGAAGGGATTGCATCATGGCCGTCCCTCCTGGGGGGTGATTTCTCGCTTTCTGTCTCGCTGTCTCTGTCTTTCTGGCGAGTGCACGCGCCCTATAGGAAAACCCTCTCCAAAAAGAGAAAAAAAAAATCAAGTAGACACACTCTTTGGCAAAATATAAAAATAAAGAAATGATAACTTACAGTAAAAGCAACTTCCTGGGAGCAGCAGTTGGCATAATAGCTATGTCGCTGGACTCCCATGTAGTCGACCACAATTCGAGTCCCAGCCCAAAGGCTTAAAATCACGCCTGGTGCATGTGTGTGCATGCGTGCCCAAGATCCCATGAGGAGAATGGAGGAGAAGGGATTGTGGTGTGGTCATTCCCCCTGGGGAGGGATGATTTCTCTCTTTCTGTCTCTCTGTCTCTCTCTGTCTTTCTGGTGAGTGCACGTGCCCTATAACAAAAACCTCTCAAAACAAAACAACTTCCAATGTATTTGTATTTGAGAGTTAAAACTTTTTCTTAAATTGCCAGAGATGGAAAAAGCATCTTCCAGTGTGGCAAGGTTATGCCACAATCCCTTCTCCATTTCTCTCCTGTTGGGATTTGGGGCACATGTTTTTCAAGTTGTCAGGGCTAGGATTTGAACCATGATCAGCCAAGTAGGATCCTGCTTTCTTAACCACTAAGCTACAGGGTTATCCCTAAAAAAATGTCTAAGTTGATGCATGTCAAAGAAGAAATCGTAGTGGAAATTATATACTGTTTAGAGCTCCCCATTCTTCATCCCTTGAGCCTCTGGAAAGCAAGCTTTTATTTTCCATTTCTATGGATTTGTCTATTTTGGATAATTCATGTAAATGGAATCATACTATGTGTATTTGCTTCTGGCTTCTTTCACTTAGCCTATTTTCAAGCTTCGTTCATGTTGTGGCATGGATCAGAACTTCATTTCTTTTGGAGAAACCAATTATTGTTTGCTGAATAGTTGAGAGGATTAAATGACAATACATTTGCAAAAGGACCTAGTTTAGGGCCTGATGCATAGAAGTGCTTCTTTTTTTTTTTTTTTTAAGAATGATTTTATTTAACTTTATTTATTTTTAATCTGACCAGAGAGGGACAGAGTGTGAGAGAGAAAGAGAGAGAAAGTGAGAAAGTGAGCCACCAGGTCCAGGAGTTGAACAGCTGTCAGCCATGTGGGAGTTCAACGCCCCAACCACCATGTCACCTGCTGGCCCCAGAAGTGCTTCTTTTTTAAACAAATTCTTTTCTTCTTTTCTTTGATTTTTTTGGAGAAGTTGTGTGCTCACCTGAAAGACACAGAGTGACAGAGAGAAAGTAAGAAATCACCTCCCACCCCCCGGGGTGGGGGCGGGGATGGCCATGCCACAATCCCTTCTCCTCCATTTTCCTCTCAGGATCTTGGGCATGTACAATATGTGCCCAGTGTGAGTTTAAGCCACCAAGTCCAAGACTTGAACCACGGTTGACTATGTGGGAGTACAGCGACATAGCCATTGTGCCAACTGCTGGTCCCCTCAAAATTATTTTATATCATTTATTATCATCACTATTATTTGTTTAATTTGACTAGAGAGAGAGAAAAGGAAAGTAGGAAAACAAGCCTCTAGGTCCGAGACTCGAACCGTGATTGGCCATGTAGGAGTCCAGTGCCTTAACCACCACAGCATGTGCTGGCCCCAGAAGTGCTTTCTTCTTAATGTCTAGAGTTTCTTTTCCTTCATGGGTCACTGGAATCCTCTGGTGACAACAAATACATAGACACTCACTGTGGCCAGTGTCTCCCAGCTGGCTGCATTCTCTGCTTTTGCAAGGAGGAAGACTAGAACTGGCATTATAACCAACCTGTCTATTCCCCTAATCCCCTTGATGGGCCTGAGAGGTGTCCAAACAGCCCAATTGCTACATTCCTGACTATGGAGATAGGCTGGGCAGAACAGAAGCTGGGCCCTGCCATGGTAAGACATTGACTTCTAGGCAGGCACAGGATGCTGCTGAGAAGCCAAGGCCAGGAGGAGTGACCGAGGGTGTCACTGTCTACCTGTAACTCTGTCTCCACTATGGCAGTCCCACAGCTGAGGACCAACAGACTTTGTGCTCCACAGACTCTGGTTTTTACACCCAGACTCATTGCTGCCTTTGTCTTGCCCATGGCTGGGTATGACTTAGCCCTGTGGCTTTGCTGTGTGTCTGTAAGGTTACTGTATTGCTGTGTCTCTGCATGCGACAATTGCAAAGATCCTTGAATAAATCGCAGTGCAGAAATATAAAGAATTCTAATTACAGTGCTCCATAAGACAGAAATAACCTTTAGCAGTACCCAGCTACCTGAAAAAAAATTAGAATAAACTATTTATTTTTTTCCAAACAATGATCATCCAAGTTTGGGGAGGGGGGCAGGATATAAAAAGCATATTTGTCACTGAGGTTTTTGGAGGGAAAAAAAGATGAAAAACAACCAATTTAAAATTACACATATTTTATTACAAAAACAAAACCTAGGGTTGCCTATATGAAATTCTAATTTTTCCCAAGGGAAATTAATGAATACTATTAAAACTGAAACCAGTTTATAAGGATCCAGGGAGCAGTTCATACAGAAAGAGAATAAATCCTCTTCCTAGGGAGCATTTAAAGACCGTTTCTGAGACACTGCAACACAGGGTCGGAAGTGAACACGTCAATTCCTATGGAGACCAGGGATGATTCCCTGGTAGGCACTGTCTCAGTGTGGTCAGAGCAGTTGGGCCCCAAATGGCCTAATGATGCCCTGAGCTTTGGAGTTTTTGGTCAACTGGAGTATTTTTATTTAATATCATACAGTAAACAGAGAAAATCCATTGTTGTTGGGCCCAGAGCGGGGTCATTGTTGGGGCACAGAATTGAGAGTTTAGCATGTCACTTTGTTGTCCCCAAACTTAGTCGAGCTCAGATATTACCATCTCATCATTCCCAGGGTGAGGCTTTCTGCCCTTGTTACAGATATTGAGAACTGCTGCTTCACATCTTGCACTATTTGTTTAGTTCTTTAAGAAATGAAACCTTAATCCATGTACAATTTCCAAAAGCCTTTATTTCAATATTTCACCAAGTTATTTCCCCTGGCAAAGAAGCCGCCTTGTCGCCCTATCTCAAGTCGAAAGACAAAGCTCCTTAGTCTAAACGTAGGGAGCCCATTGTCGCTTGTGCTCTTTTCTCTTCCAGGAGAGAACGGAAAGCCAGTCTGCTGCGTGTCACGGTCCCTTGATAAACATTTGTAGGATTAGATTGAATTAAGATGTACAAAGCAATCAATTCAGGGGTGCTGGCATGGGGTGGAGAGGGTAGAAGGACAGCAAGATGGAGACAAACAAAACCAGGGAGGCCCAGCTTTGACTCCCAGCCCACCTCAGAAGCTGGGTGCCATGACATGCACCTGTAGTCCTAGCTACTCGGGAGTCTGAGGCAGGGGGACCTAAGCATAGTGAGATCCTGTTTAAACAATACAAAACACCCAGTGAAATCGAAGCACTAGTTTGCTGATGACCTTTGATGTTCCTGTGCCCTCACTGAGCTGCTTTTTCTCATTTGTTAAATGGGCAAATTGCCAGATGGTCTCCAATCTCTGCTTCTGTGATTGTCTTTTTAAAAAAATTTTTTTACATGCAATCACTGTGTATCATTACAGCATACCAAATAAATTTTCCCCATTTTGGGTCCCTTAAATGTTTTGCTTCTTTCTTCTTCCCCTTGATTCTCTCCCTCTCACTCCTTCCTATTTCCCACCCTCCTCCCACACTGTCTCCAGTATCACCATTACTCTCCATGCTTTTATACCTTGCAATCATTCCGTTTGTGCCCTAAAGTGCCAACATTTGGTATATATTGAGTAGGGACATACAGTGCCTCTCTTTCATAGTCTGTTTCTAGGGTGGGTATAGAGGCTAATGAAGGACTGCCTCAGGGAATTGGAGATGGACCTGGAGCCAATATTGTCCAAGGAGGGAGGGAATACAGTGGGATAGGAAGGAAAGTCTGGTCCAGAGACTTGAACCTGAACTGCATGGGCATTCTAAGGCAGGCTGGGCATAACTCAAGGACCCACCAGCCATCAGGACTTCTGGCAACACCAGGGCCTTCCATGGGAGGTGGCTAGAGTCTACCATTGGCAGAAGAGAGCCTGGTAGTTATACAGAGAAAAGATGTGTAGGAGGGACTTCTGCATTTGAGAGGTGGGATTCAGAGTCTGGAAGGCTTTTGCAAACCTAAATGCTGATTGTTATGTACATTAAGGGAGAACTGATAACTATGACGAGATTCAACGAAATCCTGCCATGAAGTCTCACACAACACAAAATGCAAAACTAAACTAAAGACAGACTGACAACAGTGCCAGAATGCAGAGCCAACCAGGACACTTCTGTATCGCTGGTGAGAGTGCAAAGTGGTGCAGACACTTTGGAAAGCAGTCTGGCAATTCTGGTAAAGTTAAACATGCACCTACCACACTACTCAGCAATCCCATTCCTAGGTATTTACCCAAGAGAAATGAAAAGTTATGTTTACATGAAAACATGTATGTGGGGGGGCTCCCGCCCCCCCAGCGCAGCTGCGCGCCGGGAACGGCCCGGCCGGCGCCCCCCCCACTCGGGGGGCCATGAGGCCAGGGGCTCCCGTCCCCCAGCGCAGCCTCGCGCCGGGCACGGCCCGGCC
>NW_006205068.1:2062091-2082289 GCF_000334495.1 Tupaia belangeri chinensis | reverse complement strand
AAAAAAAAAAGAGAAGAGGATAGAGAAAGATAGCAAGTGAACAATAGAGAGGATGTTAGTGAGAAACAGATATGGTTTATTATCTGTTGAAGATGACGTGTATAGTATTCTCAACTGGACTGGTCTGGGAAGTATTTCATGATGGGTGAAGTCTTTTAACAAGCAAAATGAGAAATAGTGATTGACTGTTTTAAAAAATTATAATAATAATTATTGGGAAATGCATGGAAAAGACTTTGAATGATAAAGCGGGGAGATCGATGCCTCTGTATTGACTGACATGCATGGCATTCCCTTTTGAAAAAGCAATGGAAGTCAATGTAAAGTTATATGTAATCCAATGTAATATAAAGAAGATTATGATGATAATAAAAAAAAAACATGTATGTGAATGTCTATAGTGACTTTATTAATGATGGCCACAGCTACAAACACCCCAAATCTTCATCTGTCCTCTTCACACGGCTATAGCTCTTGCTTTCCACCATGCCCTGTAAGCCTGAACACAGAGAGGGCTCCTCAAATCTATTTTTAATTTCCCGTCACCAAGAAAATGAATGCTTGCCCCCTCTCTCTTTTCTGCAGGTGGAAAAGGAGTGAGTAGGGAGTGGGGGCTTCTTGATAGAATGGGAAAGATTATAGGCAAGAAGGTCTTCTATTTCACAGGCTTTCTTTGGACACCTACCGGGTGCAAGGCCCTGAGTAGATGCTGAAGGTTCTGAGGTTTCTGACCCACAGTCCTGTGTGAGTCTGACGGGGACCAGGGAACTACAGGTCCAGTGAGCAACCCGAGGAGGAAATAGGGGGTCTCATAAACCTGAAGTGCCACTAATCCGTCCTCCAGAGTTTGTATCTTAACAACTTAAGTCCCAAGTGATGTCTGGGAGCGATCCCAGCAGGTGGAGGAAGGAAAAGGTGAAGAAGGTAGCTAAGTAGGTTTGGGATTTCACTATTTTGCATCTGGATGTAGGTAGATTGAATATTATTTCTTTTCTTTGTTAAAATGTACTGGTATCATCTGGGACCAGCAGATGGTGTAATGACTACTTTACTGGACTCCTACATGGTCAACCACAGTTCGAGTCCTGGACCCAGTGGCTTGAAACTCATGTGGGGCACGTGTGCATGTGTGCCCAACATCCTGAGAGGAGAATGGATTGTGACATGGCCATCCCCCCAAGCGTGTGTGTGTGTGTGTGATTTCTTGCTTCCTATCTCTCTGTCTCTCTGCTAAGCACATGTGCCCTATAGCAAAAATTTCTCTAAAAATAACCTTATTGGTATCATCATCATCATCATCATCATCATCCCATTGTCAGAATAGTTACTTCACTCATACCAGACACAACCCAGAACACAGTGCAAAGTCAGCCTCCTTCTTATCAGGAGCTGCCAGTGTCCTGCTCAGATAGCCTAACCGCCACACCTCAGTGCACAGAGGTCTGATTTCTACTGCCTGCGCTTGCATTTAATTGATGGGCTCTTTCTCTGAAAGTGCTAAAGACACTCATCCATCCATCTACCCATCCATGTAGCTATCCATCCACCCATTCGTCAGTCTATCCATCCATCCATCCACCTGCCCATTCAACCGTCTGTGTATCCATCCATCCTCCACCCAAGAGAGCAATATTTTCTTGGTCATTCACTTAATCAGCATTTTCTGCTAGAAACAGGTCACAGGGGCTCTCCAAATGCCCACAAACTCACTGCAAAGCGAAGACACATGTCAATGGCTACAGGTCAAGGCAGAGTCTGGTGTAAACAGGAATAACCCTACTCCCACCAAAGAGAAGAGGCAGCAATTTCTGAGGAGGTTGAAAGGAAGAAGACAATGCCACGCTAGGAAGACAGCCAGGGAAGGATGAGATAGGCCGCTGCACGAAGAGCTCCAGCAAAGGCAGGAGCTCCTGCTGGCAGAAAGGCCAGCAGCCACCCCCCACCCCGCGTCACGGAGGTCGTTTGGGTGGGAGTGAGGGTAGAAGTAGGTGGGACATCCAGTGTCCCTGTTCACAGGTTTAAATGGTATTTGAATTAAAAAAAATACTTATTTAATTTTATTTATTCATTCTTTTTTAATTTGACCACAGAGAGACAGAGGGTGAGAATGAGAGAGAGAAGAAGTCAGAAAGCAAGCCACCAGATTAAGGACTCGAACTCTGGTCGGCCATGTGGGAATGTCCAGCACCTTAACCACCACACCACCTGCTATTTGAATTTTTTAATAGGTAACATATTTACCGTTTGAATCAGAAAAGCCATGAAGAGGGGAAAAAAAAGGCAAAATAAATGCAGCCTTTGTAACCAGGGAGACTAGCACTATGTAAATACGCCCAGGAGCTCCTGAGACAAGTCCAAAGAGGGGGTTTGAGTTGGGTCTTGCCAGGGGTGTGAGTCGGGAGCATGAGCTTTGGGGCAGTCTTCCAGGCCAGGGCAGCGGAGTGGGGAGGAGAGCTGGTGTTACCAGTGAACACCTCTGGGAGGCAGCAGAGGCCATGGAACCCTCTCCTAGGTTGGCGCTGGGCTTGGGTTGGGGCTGGGCCCAGTGTGGGCGGAGAAACTGAGGTGTCTGGTTTTCCTCACCCCCAGCTGGGGAGGAGGCAGCTCCTCTTCCTTCCCCAAGGCCAGTTCTCACCTTGTCCTTGAGCAGGGCCACTCTGCTGCACACTGAGAAGTACTGCATGTTCCCAGGGGGACTGGGGACAATTCATTCCCTCTGTCTCTCTGGCTATCTCCCTTCCCCACCCATCTCTGTCTCTCTCTTGCTCACTCTGTCTTCTCTTCTCCTTCTCTCTCTTTCTCTGTATACATCTCTCTTCCTACCCGGTCCCTTAATGACATAGCACATTGTCCTGAAAAGGTCTTAGAACCTGTTATTTATGTCACTGACACCTGCTGAGCAGAAAGCCCAGCAGCCACCCCCCACCCCGCGTCACGGAGGTCGTTTGGGTGGGAGTGAGGGTAGAAGTAGGTGGGACATCCAGTGTCCCTGTTCACAGGTTTAAATGGTATTTGAATTAAAAAAAATACTTATTTAATTTTATTTATTCATTCTTTTTTAATTTGACCACAGAGAGACAGAGGGTGAGAATGAGAGAGAGAAGAAGTGAGAAAGCAAGCCACCAGATTAAGGACTCGAACTCTGGTCGGCCATGTGGGAATGTCCAGCACCTTAACCACCACACCACCTGCTATTTGAATTTTTTAATAGGTAACATATTTACCGTTTGAATCAGAAAAGCCATGAAGAGGGGAAAAAAAAGGCAAAATAAATGCAGCCTTTGTAACCAGGGAGACTAGCACTATGTAAATACGCCCAGGAGCTCCTGAGACAAGTCCAAAGAGGGGGTTTGAGTTGGGTCTTGCCAGGGGTGTGAGTCGGGAGCATGAGCTTTGGGGCAGTCTTCCAGGCCAGGGCAGCGGAGTGGGGAGGAGAGCTGGTGTTACCAGTGAACACCTCTGGGAGGCAGCAGAGGCCATGGAACCCTCTCCTAGGTTGGCGCTGGGCTTGGGTTGGGGCTGGGCCCAGTGTGGGCGGAGAAACTGAGGTGTCTGGTTTTCCTCACCCCCAGCTGGGGAGGAGGCAGCTCCTCTTCCTTCCCCAAGGCCAGTTCTCACCTTGTCCTTGAGCAGGGCCACTCTGCTGCACACTGAGAAGTACTGCATGTTCCCAGGGGGACTGGGGACAATTCATTCCCTCTGTCTCTCTGGCTATCTCCCTTCCCCACCCATCTCTGTCTCTCTCTTGCTCACTCTGTCTTCTCTTCTCCTTCTCTCTCTTTCTCTGTATACATCTCTCTTCCTACCCGGTCCCTTAATGACATAGCACATTGTCCTGAAAAGGTCTTAGAACCTGTTATTTATGTCACTGACACCTGCTGAGCTCGTCTATGCATGTTGGAGACAGTGAGGAGAGGCAGGCCCTCTGGGGGCTGGGGCACACAGCGGTAATAGGATTAAAATCAGACAATGGCATGCAGATTCCAAATCACCTCTGGAGAAGTGTAAGTTGGATTAGACTGTCAAGACCAGGATGAAAACACAAAATGTGTGTGTGCTGGCCGCTGGGTCCCCAAAGTTGCTATTGAGCTTCAGGTTGAGTTCCCAACTTCCTTATAGCCCTAGGAAAGAGGGAAATAAGACCAGGCACCCAAGTTCCTATCTCACTATCCCTGAGCAAAGAGCCTCCCAGCTGCTGTGCGAGAGTGAGGCTCTGAGCCCCTCAGAGCCCGGCTGGCTCTTCCCAGGTTTCTGGAGGAGAAGGTGGGGTGTCTGGTCAAGGCTGGGCAGTCAGCAGTAGGCTCAGGCTGCTCATCCCCTGGGAATGTGGCCTCACAGGGCAGAACCATGGGGTTGGGTGGGGGGAGCCAGCCAAGAGAGCAGACACCCTGCCTCACTCAGGGCTAAATCTAGGATGCTTAAGGAACAGTGCTCTTGGTTGGGCTTGTTTGGCTCATTTTTTCAACTTTTTGTTTGTTTGTTTTGTTTTAATGAAGGTAGGGCCAGCAGGTGGCATGGAGTTTAAGGTGCTGGGTCACACATGGTCACTCTGCATTTCGAGTCCTGGACTTGACAGCATGAAAATCACACCAGGAGTGTGTGCATGCATACCTAGAATTCCAAGAGGAGAAGGGAGGAGAAGGATTGAAGCTTGGACATATCCCCGAGGGGTGATTTCTCACTTTTCCTCTCTTTCTGCTTTACTCTGTCTTTCTAGAGCATGCACGTGCCCTCTAGCAAAAGAGACTTAAAAAAAAATGAGGTTATATTGGGACCAGCAGTTGGCGTAATGACCATGTCGCTGGACTCCCATGTAGTCGACCACAGTTTGAGTCCTGGACCCGGTGACTTAAACTCACACTGGAGGTGTGTGTGTGCATGACCAAGATCCCGAGAGGAGAATGGAGGAGGAGGGATTGTGGCGTGGTCATCCCCCTGGGGGGTGATTTCTCACTTTCTGTGTCTCTGTCTCTCTTTGTCTTTCTGCCAAGCGCACGCATCCTATAGCAAAAATCTCTCCAAAAAAGAAAAAAAAATGAAGGTATAACTTACAGTAAATGCATCTTTTTTTGATTTGCAGTTCTGTGAGCTTTGCCAAACACATACAGTGTAAGATCATAATCAAGACATGAAACCGTGCCGTCATCTCCCACATTTCCTCATGCCCCTCTCTGCATCAAGCCCTGCAACCCTGATGGGTTTTTTTCTTTTTTTTTTTTTTTTTTCTGGTTGTCACATGATTCTTTACTGAAATGTTCTCCTGTGTGCTTCTTAACTAGCTAGGCGTTCCACTGCACCACTGTTGATGTCATCAATGATGTCATGAGGGTGACGGCCATCGACATTGCAGCCTATAGACTAGGCTGTCCCCAGGATCCTTTTAATGGTTCCAGAGAGGTCTCTGGCCAAAGACTGGTACCTCATCTGTCGGGCAATGTTGACAATCTCATCAAAAGTGACATTTTCACTATGTTTAACGTCCTTCTGCTTCTGTCTGTCTGTCTTTTGGCGATTCCTTAAGGGCTTTGACGATCAAAGGCAGAAGGTACCACTTCAATCTGGGCCTGTCTATTCCAAATGATCAGTTTCACAGTAATGCTCAGACCCTTCCAGTCACCAGTTGCCTTGGCGATGTCATCACCAGCCTTTTTTTGAGACAGACCCAGGGGGCCAATATTGGGGTCCAGGGCAGACATGGCACCAACTTCGCCACTGGTACACCTCAGTCAGGTACACAGTTGATACACACACACACACATATGTATGTATGTGTGTGTACATATATATATTTATTTATAAAATATAAACTATATATATAGTGTGTGTGTGCATATATATATATATAAACTTTTTTGTTAATCTGCCAGATGGCATATGTAGTAATCGGACGGAGGCACAGAGGGAAAAAGCATCCTCCATGGGGAATGGTCATGCTATAATAATCTCTTCTCCATTTCTCCCTCCCGTTGGGATTTTGGACACATGTGCATACATGATGGGATGTTTTTCAAGTCACCAGGTCCGGGACTCAAACTGCACTATTGGCTATACGGGATCCACCTGCCTTAACCACCACACCACCAGCTGGTCTAAGTTCCTTCCTTTTTAAAGCTGAATAATATTCTGCTAGATGTATGTACTTTAAGTGTGAATGGATACTTGGGCTGCTTCCACATTTTGGCTCTTGCAGATAATGCTGTTGTAGACTTGGCTGTGCAACTATCTCTGCAGGATCCTGCTTTCAATTCTTTTTTATTTATTAAATTTTATTTATTATTATTATTATTTTTCTATAGGGCATGTGCACTCATCAGAGACAGTCAGAGAGAGAAAGAGAGAGAGAGGGAGGGAGAGAAAGTAAGAAAGCAAATCAACAGGTCCAGGACTTGAACTATGTTCAGCACCTTAACCACCATGCCACCTGCTGGCCCCCAATTCTTTTGATTATATATCTGAAAGTAGAATTGCTGGATTGTGTGTAATCTTTTTTTTTTTTTTTTTGGAGAGGTTTTTGCTATAGGGCACGTGCGCTCGCCAGAAAGACAGAGAGAGACAGAGAGACAGAAAGCGAGAAATCACTGCCCAGGAGGGATGGCTACGCTGCAATCCCCTCTCCTCCATTCTTCTCTCAGGATCTTGGGCATGCATGCACATGTGCCTGGCGTGAGTTTAAGCCATGGATCCAGGACTCAAACCGTGGTTGACTACATGGAGTCCGGTGACATAGCCATTACGGCAACCGTTGGTCCCGTGTAATCTTTTTAAGGAACTACCATACTGTCTTCCACAGCGGCCGCACCATTTTATGTCCCCCCAGCAGTCTACAAGCAACAGCTTGTGGACTTCCTGCTGTCCTCTATCAAAACTCCCTTGGGAATGTATAGCTTGTGGACTTCCTGCTGTCTCCACATCCTCGGTAACACTTGTAATTTCATTTTTTGTTTTCGTTTTGTTCGTTATTTTTTTATTTTTATTTTTTCCTGTAGAGCTGTCCTAATGGGTATGAGGCAGTGTGATCGTGGTTTGGGGCTATACTAGAATTCTTTTAATTTTTTTGTTAAAGAATTATTTTATTATATTTATCATTATCATATCATTATTATTAATTTTCTTTAGAGAGATTTTTGCTATAAGGCATGTGCTCTTGCTAGAGAGCCAGCAAGCAAGAAATCACTCCTCAGGAGAGATGGTCACACCGCAATCCCTTTTCATCTTTTCTCCTCTTGGGAATTTTGGGCACACGCTTACACCCAGAGTGAGTTTTAAGCTGCCAAGTCTAGGACTTGAATTGTGGTTGACTATGTGGGAGTCCAGTGATATAGCCATTACGCGATCTACTGGTCCCTATTTTTTATTATTTTTGGAGAGGTTTTTCGCTATAGGGCGTGTGCGCTCACCAGAAAGACAGAGAGAGACAGAAAGACAGAAAGCGAGAAATCACCTCCCAGGGGGGATAGCCATGCTGCATTCCCTTCTCCTCCATTCTCCTCTCAGGATCTTGGGCACGCATGCACACGCGCTCGGCCTGAGTTTTAAGCCAGTGGGTCCGGGACGTGAACCGTGGTTGACTACGTAGGAGTCCAGTGACATAGCCATTACGCTAACTGCTGGTCCCATTTTATTTATTTATTTATTTATTTTGGGGAGGGTTTTTTTTTTTTTTTTGCTATAGGCCATGTGTGCTCACCAGAAAGACACAGAGACAGAAAGCGAGAAATCACCCCCCAGAGGGCATGGCCACGCCGCAATCCCTTCTCCTCCATTCTCCTCTCAGGATCTTGGGCACGCACGCACACTCAGCCGGTGTGAGTTTTAAGTCACCGGGTTTGGAATTCAAACCTCAGTCGACTACATGGGAGTCCAACGACATAGCTATTACGCTAACTGCTGTTCCTGCTGGTCCCTATTATTATTATTTTAAAATTTGACCAGAGAGAGACAAAGAGGGAGAGAGAGGGAAAGTGAGAAAGCAAGTCACCAGGTCTGGTACTTGAACAGCAGTTGGCTATGTGGGAGTCCAGCACCCTAACCACCAGTACCCTAACCACCATGCCTCCTCCCAGCCCTAGGGGAACTGCACTTTTAACCACCTTGACCAGGAAGATCCTCCTATTGTCCACATTCATTCAATCAACAATATTTGTGGAACATCCCTCCATGTGCTGGATGCTGGGAACCCGGCAACAGGAAAGAGAACCAATGTTCATCTTTTCCAGAGGGAGATGCTTGCTAAACAGGGCAGTGGATCCAGAGGGTGACCCCAGGCTGCAGCCTGTGGGAAGGAAGCACAGTGGTGCAGTAGACAGGGCTTGCTTTTCCTTTTTTTTTTTTGGAGAGGTTTTTCTATAGGGCACATGTGCTCGCCAGACAGACAGAGACAGAGAGACAGAAAGCGAGAAATCACCCCCCAGGGGGGATGGCCACGCTGCAATCCCTTCTCCTCCATTCTCCTCTTGGGATCTTGGGCACGCACGCACACGCGCCTAGTATGAGTTTAAGCCACCGGGTCCAGGACTCGAACCACGGTCGACTACATGGGAGTCCAGCGACATAGCCATTATGCCAACTGCTGGTCCCAGGGCTTGCTTTTTTTCTTTTCTTTCTTTCTTTCTTCTTTCTTTTTCTTTCTCTCTTTTTTTTTTTTGAGAAATGTTTCTCTTTTTTTTAAATTATTTTATTTAACTTTATTATTTATTTTTTATTTGATCAGAGAGGGACAGAGTGAGAGCAAGAGAGAAGAGAGAAAGTGAGAAAGCAAGCTACCAGATCTGGGACTCAGACTGCTGTTGGTCACAGGGGAGTCCAGTGTCCTTAACTACCATGCCCCTGCCGGCCCCTACAAGGCTTACTTTTCTCTGCTGCCTCCCATTTCATCATCCCTCCCCTGGAGTGATCTCCTAGGTGCCCCCCAGCTGGCTCTAAGTCCCGCTCAAGTCTCCTCCTCTGGGAAGTCACCCCAGCCTTGGGCCTCTCAGATGACTCATTATTCGTCACATCGGGCCCATGGCCTCTTCCACCCTGAACTTTTCTCTGGCTTTTGGTCTCAGCCCAATGGTAGCTTCTGGTGTTCAGGGAAAAGGCAGGAACATTCGTGCATGCCCACAGCACCCAGACCAGGTCTCGTGCCCCAGGTACCTGGCAAGGACTGATGACTCACAACTGTGCTGTCATTTATTCCCCTCTCTGGTCTCTCTGTATCTGCTGGTGACCACCGTCTCACCCACCATCCATCATCCTGTCTCACATGACACGGCCATTAGAGAAGAACTCCCTTGGGAATGGATAGCTCGTAGACTTCCTGCTGTCCCCTGTCAAAAGCAGCCACTTATCAGTTGACACTTTCAGGGACCTTCTTCCCATCCCCTCCTTATTTTCAGGTGGTTCCTACTGCCTCATGGCATACCCCCACACGATGGGCACTCCCAGCACCACTCAGGGCACTGCCAGGCATGGCTTCTCTGAAGACTCACCGGGTGATACCTGGAAATCCAGCGGGGACACCTCACCCGGAGTGACCCCTGCTCTGCAGTATTCGTATGTCTGGCTCGCCTCAGGTTGTACGTGTACGTGGATCCCACAGTGAGCAGAGCTGTCCCTCATCTCCGTCCTGACTCTTGGATGTGGAATTGCATCACAAATCTCTCCGGCACGATGTAAGTCAGATCTGCTAGGAAGTGACCTTTGCTACCAGCTCACTGGGCTGATGCACACCTCAGGGGCTTATTTTTTAATTTTTTTTGAGATGTTTTCACTATAGGGCGCGTGTCGCCAGACAGACAGAGAGACAGAAAGCGAGAAATCACCCCGCAGAGGGGATGGCCACGCCGCAATCCCTTCTCCTCTATTTTCCTCTCGGGATCTTGGGCACGCATGCATACGCGCCTGGTGTGAGTTTAAGCCACCGGGTCTGGGACGTGAACCGTGGTCGACTACGTGGGAGTCCAGTGACATAGCAATTACACTAACTGCTGGTCACTGTCGGGGCTTTTTAATTCAAGGAGGTTACTCTTCTCCTTGGTCTCCCGGGCACCCAACTACTATGAGGCCATCCCTTCCAGGTGAGATGTCCAGGCTGAAAGAGCCTTTCGCACACTTACTTGGGAGAACGGCAACTCGCTTAGCTCTAGAGTGTGCTCCCAGGAGCGCTGTTTTCAGAATTCTCTTTTCCTTTGGAGTTTCAGGGCAATGTCTTAAAGGCTCTGCCTCAGTGTGCATAGGTAGCTCCTGTGTATTGACAGCAGGACCCTTTCCTCAGGGCCAGGCGCGGGGTGGGCAGCACGCTCCAGGCCATCTGCTGTAGGAAGAGGCCTGGGTGTTCCTGGACGCCAGCTCTTGCCAGGAGCTGCTCCCTTTGGGCATTTACAGGTCCTTTGCCTCCTTCGGGGGCTCACCTTCCGTGCTGCCGCGTCTTGGCAGAAGGCATGGAATTCGTTTGCAGGCACTTACATCAGCTGAAAGAGGAAAAGCTGCAGGCTTTTCATGCTCTGAGATAGCAGAAAGATTCCTCCAAGTGCTCTTTGTACTCCTAAAGGCACCATTGAGGTGCCACGCATCGAAGGCAGTGTGAAGACAGCATGGGCAGGAGACCCACGTCCAGGAGCTGGCGGGCAGCACTCTGTCCGTTGTGACAGACATGCCACTGCAGTCATGCACCTCTCCTCTGTCCACCCTGTCTGGAGGGAGCCCCCAGCCTTCTGCTTGTGGTCTGGGGGGCAGAAGCTGGGTGGGGGTGGGAGAAGCCTTCCTGTGGGATTGGACCTTGTGGGCAGGTCCCTCCTGTGGTCAGCCTCGTCTAAATGCAGGGCCTGAGGATGGTGCTCCAGGGGTGGCAGGGTCGGCAAGCAGGGCATGGTTTCTGACCCCAGCACCTCCTGTCTCCTTGGCAGTCAGGCTTGGCTCCATCACGGGGGAAGACAGTCTTCGACAGCCTCCTGCACGCGAAGGGCCATCTCCCTCTTCCATGCGTGTGCCCTGGCAACACTCTCCCTCCCTGCTGCATGTCTGGTCTCACTCTCTAGTTCCTCAGGGGCTATGGCCCTTGAAAGGCTGCACTCTGGGAGCAGAGTGGCCTGAGACCAGAGAAAGAACACTGAGGGATTTGACTTAAACTTGTTAAACCCAATGAACCCTCTGCAGAATGATCCCAGTCTGTGCTGGGCCTTTTAATCTCATTGGGGCCTCAGGATAATTTGTTTAGCTGTGCTGATCAGTTGAAGGTTAATTCAATTGGACTTGGGTTATTTATTTGTGCCCGGATTTGCTAAGTGTCATTGGAGGTACATGAGGTCTCTATTATGGCAGCGAGATGGCTTCATTAGGGCGATGTCCCAGGGAGAGGATGGCAGCCTTGGGGGGCTGGCATGGGGGGGCCGGGGGGGGGGGGGGGGTGGGGGTTTTATTTGTGCCCGGATTTGCTAAGTGTCATTGGAGGTACATGAGGTCTCTATTATGGCAGCGAGATGGCTTCATTAGGGCGATGTCCCAGGGAGAGGATGGCAGCCTTGGGGGGCTGGCATGGGGTGGCAGGTGGAGTGTGATGGTTCGAGTTCCCTGATGCGGCCTGATTTGGGGGAAAGTCTGAGCACTGTGCTGAGAGTCCAGCTCTAACCCAGTTCTGGTGCTGGATGCTTGTGGTTCTGCTTGCCAAGATCAGACTAGGATGAGCTGGACTCATTCCCTCAGGGGGACCCCAAATGCATCCACCTTGGGGCCTTCGTGTTCTTGTCTATACCTTGGAAACAATGGCCTTCCCTCTGTCGCCTGCCAGGTGGGCCTCATGGTTGGTGAGCTCACAGGGTGCAGCTGCTTGCTCGCCCTCCTCTAGCCCCAAGCCTAGTGTGTGCAAAAGCTGAAGTCACAGAGGGAGGGTGGGTCAGCCAGGCAGGCAGAGCTCACTGCCGGGGTCCCTGCATGGGCAGTTGCACAGGATGGACTGTACTTCGATGCCCGTCCAGGAGGAGCAGGACTGGCAGTCTGCCACATTCCTGCCCTGGCTGGTTTCCTTTCCCCTGCTGTGTCCTGCCAGCCTAGGTGGGTAAGTGGGCAGGGAAGCCCTTCCCCTGTGTCTGTGGAGGGGGCAGTCTCAGGCTATCCTGCTGGCCCCTCCCAGGTGAGCCACAGGGTTTTCTTTCGGCACGTGGCACGTGGCAGCACTTGCTGCAGAAGGATAGGAGAGCTCTGGGGTAGTGGAAGGCCCAGACTGAAGGCTGCAACAACAAAGGCCGGGGGAGGTGAGCGAGAGATGGAAGGTGCCCCCAAGGAGTGCCCTAAGCTGCAGGCTGCTAAGAGGGTGGGAGTACTGGAACCAGGGACAGAAGAAAAGTCTGTACTTACTCACTGTTTCTCTGGTATAGGAGCCCAGAGCAGGGAAAGGTACGGAGATGGTCTAGGAGCAAAACTCCCTCTCACATTCTTCTACCCTGGTGGCCTTCTCTTTTTATCCCTTCCAGGAGAGAAACCATTCCACACATCCAGAGCAGAGGCATCCCTCTGGGCCATGTTTTCTAAGCAAATACCCTGCATTCTAAGGGTCAGGGGACTTGGCTATGTAGGCCAATCCCTTACCAAACTATAGGGGAATCTGAGCCCCAGAGAAGGGAAAGGATGCCTCAGGGTCACAGCACATCGGGGCAGAGTTGGAAGGAAGGGGAGCCACATGAAGAAGATGCTTATAAGATCCACTGGCAGGGACCTGCAGGTGGCGTGGTGGTTAAGGTGCTGGACACTCCCACATGGCTGGCCACGGTTCGAGTCCTGGACCTGGTGACTTGCTTTCTCACTTTCGCTCTCTCTCTGTGTCTCTCTCTGGTCAAATTAAAAAAAAAAAAAGAAAAGAATAAATAAATAAATTAATTAATTCTAAAAAACAATCCACTGACCAAGCCTTGCATCTATAAACTACCCATTTATCACCTCACAACAAAACCACGGGGGTGTTATCACTTCTTTTCAAATATGAGGAAATGGAGGCTCAGAGAGGATAGGTGACTCGTCCTCCACCACATAGCTGCTGTGTTGTAGAGCTGTAGACCATGGCGTCCCTGAGTTCTTACCTCCTGCACCACCTGCTTCTACCCTCAGCCTGTACCTCCCTGTGAGACAGGCATCAGGTCATTTTCTAGAAGACACGGGGCTGGATCAGCTCCATGGCGTAGTGGTAAAGGCAGCCGGATCCAACAAGGCCAACCTCGTGATTTGAATCCCGCCTCTGGTGGTTTGGAAAACATGCCAAGTGTGTGTATGTGTGTGCCAAAACCCTGGCAGAGTGGAGGAATGAGAGAAAAAGGATTGCCATGACCACGCCCTGCTAGGAACTTGCTTCCTCTTCTCTCTCTGGCAAGTGCTAGTGCCCTCTGGAAATTGAAAAACAACAATAAGACAAAACCCCCAAACAGAGAAAAAGAACACATGGACCTAGTTAATTCCAGCTGCGGGACTGGTTCCTCCAGAAGCAGTCCCTGAAGGAAGAGTCTGAGAATGAATGGTTCTCTGGGAAGTGATTTCAGGAAACTGCAGTGGGGAGTGGGGGAGTGTATTAGTCAGGGTTCTCCAGAGAAACAGAGCAAAGATAAAAAGGAGATTGATTATGAGGAATCGGCTCATGCAATTACAGAGGCGAAGTCCCATGATCTGAGTGCAGGCTGGGGACCCAGGGAAGCTGGTGGGATAATTCAGTCCAAGTCTGAAGGCCTGAGAACAAGAGGAGCTGATGGCATAAATCCTAGTCCCAGGGCAGGAGCAGATGAAATGAGATGTCCCAGCTCAAGCCGTAAGGCAGAAAAAGGGGTGAATTCCTTCTTCCTCTGCTTTTTGTTCTATTTGGGGCCCCAGGGGTTTGAAAGGTGTCCCCACCCACATCGGGGAGGGCAGTCCACTTTTACTGAGTCCACGGGTTCTAATGGTAACATCACTGGAAACATTCTCGTGGACGCTCAAAAAATCTTCCGTCTGAGCACTCCGTGGCCCTGTCAAGTGGATGTACGAAATTAACCATCCAGGGAATGAGGCAGGAAAGGGAAAACAGCCATAGAGGGTGTGTCTTCATGCAGGGCCCTGCTGTGGCGCCTCCCTCAGAGCCATCCTCACAGGAGAAGGGAGTAGGGGTATTGACACATCAGCTCTGTTGGGCGCTGGTTGAACATCTGTGCTCCCGAATCACCTCTCATCTTCACAACGTCTCATCGTCCTCATTTCACAAGTGGAGAAACTAAGGCCCAGGAGTTTTGACAGAGTCAGAGCTCAAAACACCGAAACCAAGAAGCCTCCCCTGGTTTTCTCCAGTGGGACGGGGACCCTCACCAGGGCTCCTGTGCCGCCTACGTTTCCACCATTATTTTCCTGATGACATTGTGTGATGATTGCCTTGTGGCCAGATGCACCCACCAGACTGGGAAGCCCAGGAGGGCAGGGCAAGTTTCTGACTCACCTTGTGGTCCCCAGCTCCCAGCGTGCTCTAGGTACACAGAGAATGTCAGTGGTGTCCTAGGTCAGTATCCTACCTTCTGTCTCACGCTGCATTCCTGTCACCCAAGCTGTACAACAGACTGTCCTGGCAATGGTTTCATTGTGGACCATGATGTTATAGTTTAAAAGTTTGGAGGGGGCTCAGTTGGGCAGTTCTTCTGGCTTTGTGAAGAGGCCACCTGGTGGTACCCAGCAGGTAGAGGGGCTGATCTGGAGGATCTGAGATGGCTTTATTCACACACCTTGCACCTTGGCAGGGGCAGCTAGAAGGCAAGCCACAGCTGGGACTGTCCAGCAGAGTTTCTGCCTCTCTAACACAGTGGTCTTGTTATAGGAGGGAGGGAACTGAGCTGTCTTGTGCAAAATCCTCAGTTCTCCAGGTCCAGATCTCTAAGATTAGAGACCCGCGCCTCTGCCCAGCCATAGAATAAAACCACAGCCACGATAAAAGTAGGTAGAAAAGAGTATTTCATAAGAAAGAAAGATTTTAGAAAAGAAGGACACCCAAAAGACTTTGGGCAGGCAGGTTGCTAGGTAGCAACTGCATTTGGAATGGGTTAGGTGTTATGTTTATTACTTGAGGTGATAATGAAAATTTAACAGCAGGAGGTCTGTCATGGAATCTACGTTCTTTGTTTGAACTGGGGCTTTCTCCCTGTTCCTGTGCATCTCTCTCCCACAGGTGAGGAATTTGAGGAATTTGATGACCTAATCGCACGCACATGCCCAGTGTGAACTTTAAGGTAGGAGCATCCCTAGTTGGATGAGCTGCCCAATCAGTTTACTGCCCCACTGAGAATCAGGACGTTGACCAACATGTCTTGATGGGTCCTTCTGTATTTATAAGGAGTAAGAGGGAAATGAATAAGCATCCCAATATGCTTTTCTTAGGTACTAAAGAGGAAAAATGGAATCTGCCTCGCCTTTCCAGTGCCAGGAGTTGGGTGGGAAGGAGTCCCTGCAGGGGGTCTAGTTTAACTCCTGACAAGTCGTGAATGATGTGACAGATGTCCTTCTGTTATTATCTTAGGGATGCCCCCTATGTCTAGCTAACTGCCTATCACAGTCCCAGAGTGACTGGACTTCTCATATAATAGCTCAGGGCTCCCAGAGCTAAGGTCCCAAGAGATAGGAGTTGGGAGTCACCAGTCTCAGGCTGGGACCAGAAACTGGCACCACTACCTTCCCCATCCTGCCATCGACTATGGTAAAATATGCATAACAGTATTTGTCACTTTTACCATTTAGAAGTGGCATTAAATACAATATTGTATAACCATCCCCACTATCTATACCTAAAGCTTTTTTTTTGTCATCTGCAACAAAAACTCTGTACCCATTAAACCATAACTCCCCATTTCTCTTTCTAGAACCACTGAGATCCACCCTTCTGCTTTCTGTCTTTATGAATTTGACAACCCTAGGGACCTCATGTAAGTGGAATCACACAGTGTTTATCCTTTTGTGACTGGCTTATTTCACTTTACATAATGTTCTTCAGGTTCATGCACGCTGATATATGTGTTAGAAATCTCTTCCTTTTCATGGCTGAATAATGTTCCTTGTGTGGAAAGGCCACACTGTGTTTATCTAGTCATTCACTGATGGACACTTGGGTTGTTTCCATTCTTTGGCTATTGTGAATAAACCACAGTGAGTTTAGGGGGACAAGTGTCTGTCAGAGACCCCATGAGCTCTTAATGAAGCAGTCACTACACTCATATCTACATAAATACATTTATATATATATTTTTTTCTTTTTTTCTGTAGGGCACATGCACTCACTGGAGAGAGAGAGAGAGAGAGAGAGAGGAAGCATGCCCCAGGGAGGATGCCCACATTGCTTTCTTCTCCATCCTCCTCTCAGGATTTTGGGCATGCATGTATGTGTACCTGACATATTTTCAGACTGCCTGACTGGAAATAAAAACCATGTAGTTAACTTTAAACTTTGTGCCACTAGCTGGCCCAATACCCAGATTTAATGGAAGGTTCCATCTGATTGAAGGAGGGCAAATAATTGGCAGTCGTCTCTACTCCGTCACACCACGCTAGGTGGAGGTTGTGTGAGAACGGCACGTCAGAAGGCAGCAGTGGAGATGGCCAAGTATGATGAGGCCCTGGTATCTATGGACAAGGTTCTGTTGTGAGGGGTGGGTCAGAGACAACAGGGCCAGCCAGAGTGGCTGAAGTGAAACGAGAGAGTGAGAATAAGGATATCTGGAGAGGGTGGAGGATGTTATCTCTTAAGTCAGAGGGTAATGGTGGGATTCAAAGGAAACTTTCTTAGGAGAATTAGGAGCTCAGACATGGAGATTGATGCCTGATGTACAGGTTCAGGCTCCCCTGTTTCCTGAGCTATGTTTCCAGGAGCTGGTACCTAGATTCTTAAATGCTCTCCCTTATATCATGGGCAGAATAACAGGACTACCCTCAAAGGATGTTGAGAATTCAACGGGAGAAAGTCCATGCAAACCTCTTACCTTGCTGTGATGGTTAATTTTATGCACGAACTTGACTGAGCTAAGGCTGCCCAGATAGCTGGTAAAACTACTTCTGGGTATATCTGTGAGGGTGTTTTTGAGAGAGGTTAGCCTTTGAGTCATGTACCAAGTAAAGAATATCTGCCTTCCCAATCCACTGAGGGCTCAGAGAGAACAAAAGGGTGGAGGAAGGATGAATTCCCTTTCTCTCTCTCTTCCTGAGCTGGGGCCGTTCACCTTCTGCCTTTGGACATTGGAGTTTCCAGCTCTCAGGCCTTTGGATTCCCCTGCACTTATACCAGTGCCTGCTCATCCCCCCCCCCCCCCCCCCCAGTTCCTATTTCTCAGGCCTTTGGACGTGGACTGAATTATACCACTGGCTTTCCTTATTCTCCAGCTTGCAGACAGCAGATGGTGGGACTTCTCAGCCTCCACCATGTGTGAGCCAATTTCCATAATAAATCTCTCTCTCTCTCATTCTTTCTCTATAGATAAAGGCAGTCTCCAATATATGGTGGTTCGATTTATGGTTTTGACTTTACAGTGGTGCAAACATGATGCACGTTCAGTAGACACTGTACTTCGAGTACTCATATGACCATTCTATTAGTCACTTTCAGTATGGTATTCAATACATTACACAAGATAGTCAACACTCAATTATAAAATAGGCTTTGTCTTAGATGATTTTGTCTAACTATAGGCTAGTGCCATGCAAGTGTTGCGAGCATATTTAAAGCAGGCTATGCCTGCTGATGTTTGCATTTCAACTTAAGATATTTTAGACCTACAAAGAGTTTCCAACTTAGCCATGTAAGTCGAGGCACATCTGTGTGTGTGTGTGTGTGTGTGTGTGTGTGTGTGTGTGTATCTACCTACCTCCTGTTGGTTCTGTTTCTCCTAAGAACCCTGACTGCTCACTAAGAGCCCAGGACCTGCCAGCTGTCATGGCTACACATGAGGCACATGCAGGTCAGCTGTCAGCTGGGAGTGAGGAGAGAGGCTCTTTGACTTGTTTCCTTGACCCCAGGACAGTGAGAGGATGTGCCTGCATGAGTCAGGATTAGAGAAGGCTGGGGAGCGGGCATTTCCAGAGACTAGGTAGGGAATGTGAGTCAGGGTGTCTGAGCCAGAGCACCCGGAGCTCCCAGCCGGGAGTCGGAGGAAGTGCAGACGGTTGTGTGGGCTGGCTGGGCGGGTCCTCGCTAGTGCCGCAGGGCCTGCTTGCTTGCTGCCAGCATCTAGTTGATAGTTCGAGGTGTTGCCCTCCACGGTAGACCTCTGCCTGGGAGATTAGACAGACTTCCTCATGAGCTCCAATGGGGCTCCCATAGGAGTCATGGGGTTTCCTGAAGTCGGCTTAGAGCATCACTCCATTGCATTCCGCAGTCGAAATGTGTTGTGGCTGGCTCAGGTCTAAGAGCAGTGGAGAGGACTTTTCCTATCTTTTGACAGGAAGGTAGGGGCAGAAAAACCAAAGTGCTAAGGGGAATGGGAAGAACCATGGGGCCGTCCAGCACTTAGCAGCACTGGGCACGAGGCCACACAACCATGGGGCAGGGGGCAGGGGGCAGGGGGCAGGGGGAGAGTACAGGCAGGCAGGAAAGGATAATGCTGCTGGGCTTAGATGGGGCCAGAAACCCAGACCACAGGCCCAGAGAGCTCCCTCCACTGACCAGCAGTGACAGGAAGTCACGGGGCACACTCGGCAGGGCTATACCTACGGCGTGATGGATAAGGAGTGAGTGGCCTACCAGGCAGGCCCTGCTCTGGCCACAGGCTGTTGCTCTCAGATCACCCCAGGGCCAGTGGCTGGCGGGGGCATCCCCCCTCACCTGTGAGGGTCTGAGGACATGGGAGAACTTCCTGTCGTGCCTTCT
This sequence comes from Tupaia belangeri chinensis, assembly GCF_000334495.1. NCBI lineage: Eukaryota > Metazoa > Chordata > Mammalia > Scandentia > Tupaiidae > Tupaia > Tupaia belangeri. The sequence goes on along the minus strand of NW_006205068.1, from coordinate 2,063,463 downwards.
TTGCCCACATCCACTCAGGGAGAGCTCCCCACACCTGCTGCCCCTCTCCCTGCAGGGCCCTCCTGCTATCTGCCCTCCCCTCCCGGCCTGCCTTTTCCTTGTACATCAGCCAAAATCCGATTCCCCCAAGACTCTGCCTCATCAAATATCCCGCTTTCTCATCACCATAATTTTCCATTTGTAGGTTAAGCTGCACCTGGGGTTCTCAGAAATCTGCTAACTCTCCTGCAACTCCCCACACTTCTCAAATGCCTCGTCCCTCCCCGCTTCTGTTGTTCTGAGGACGTAGCAGCTGGGAGTGGAGAGATGGGGTTGGGGGTCAGGTTATTCAGGAACGCCATCCCTGACCATCTACATGGAGGCTGGGGGGGGGTGACAAAAGATACCAGGTTCTTCAACTAAGTCCACAGAACCACTTAATGGGAAAACGTAGGACTGGGCCACATTCTCTGCTGGAGGGCAGGCGTGGTTATCTGCTGTCTGCGTGTCCATCTGTCCACCCTTTCCAGGCACCTAGGAATAGTCAGGCTCTGAGCTTTCCTCCAAAGACAGCAACCAACACCTTCTAGCATCTTCCACGCTCTTTATGTGCCTCAGTGACATTAATTTGTGGAACACTTAAGCTTCATGTACCCCTGCAGGTGCTATTTCGACTCTGGAAAACCAGGATCAGAGGCATGTGACCAGCCCCAGGCCACCTAGACAGTGATGAGCAGCAGGGAGAACGGGCCTCTGGGGTTTCTGTTTGGTTTGGAAGATGAGATGTGCGAATAGGAAGTTTCAGGGTGAGATAGGAGATGCCAGATCCTGGGGGCAGGCTGGGGATTTGCTGTGGGGGTTCAGTGAAGAGAAGGTGTCAGATTTTCCTGAGAGTCAGAGTGGACTGTGGCGTTGGATGTGTTGTCCCTGGCAGGGGCACCATGTAGATAAAGGCGGGGTAGGGAAGATGAGGCACAGCGCGTGAAGGGGACAGAGATATCAGGCTGGGGCAGGATCGCAGGCCTTAGTTGCAGCTGGCGGCTGGCCTTGCCTCACCTCGGGGCAGTGGCTGGGTCCCCTGAATAGAGGCCACACAGAGAGGTTAGCAAGAAACCCGAGGGACCAGCTTGTCAGGCTCCCACTTGCTAAAGGGAAAGAAGACTTGGGGGGAAGAAGGAGCCCAGCCCAGGCCTGGACCACAGGTGGGCAGGGCCCCCACAGAGATGAGGCCTGACCAGCAGTACACCACCCAGCTCAGAAACTCTCCTGTTTCCCGAGGTTCCCTGTCTTTCTGAGATGGTCTGACCCTCCCGAGAAGAAGGCAGAGCCCAGATCAAGGGTGCTGTTCTGCTCTATCTCCCTGCCCCCTCCTCTGTCCCTCTCTTTCCTTTTT
>NW_006205068.1:2046084-2062065 GCF_000334495.1 Tupaia belangeri chinensis | reverse complement strand
CTCCTTCCAACTCTCCCCACCTCCATACATTCCTTCCTCAATTCAATTCAAGCAGTCCTTGCCGGCCAGGACAAGTCAGAGCTGTGTGGGCTGGGAGATGCAGAGAGGAAGCTGTGTGGGCTGGGAATGCAGTGGGGGAGCTGTGTGGGCTTTGTGGGTACTGTGCAGAGTCGCTGTGTGGGCTGGGGGATGCAGTGGGGGAGCTGCATGGACTGGGGGATGATGCAGTGGGAACTGAGATGAGAAAAGTCCCTCCTTAATGCAGCGCACTGCTTAGCAAGAGAGAGAAAATGAACATGGAGTGAAAACGCCCACACTCACCTTAACAACAAATGCTGAGCACTTCAAGACTAGCATGGGCCCTGTTGGGAGGGGGCCTGGGAAGTCTGGCTGGGCTAGGATCTGGAGCAGAAGCCCAGCAAGCCATGGGGATGAAGGGAGACACTAAAGCCACCTAGGTCAAGGCCAGGGAGATGGCTGGGGAGACAAGAACGGGCCGTTCTCCAGGAGCTTTTACCAAGCACTCGGTGCTCCAGCATCCTGCGCTGCCCATCGAGGAGGTGTAGGGTGAGCTGAGTGTGACACACAATGAGTGCCCCAAACACCCTGCCCCTTCCTCCCAGCTCCTTCTTCCGGGACGGGGCCCAGAGAACATGCCTGAGTCCTAAGAGGGAAGCTCAACTCAGGGGGAGGAGGGGGAAAGGTAGAGCAGCCCCTAGCTCCAAAATATTTTATAATCCCTCCAACAATTTCACCTCATTACTTGATAGGGAACTGTCTCTGCATTTTCCCCAGGAAGACCCTTTGGGATTGGGGCTTTATCTGTGTGTTTTTAACCCATTATACAGATGATTATTGTTTCATTAGTGAAGTCACATGGTGGGGACAATGGGGCCTTTCATTTATAAAAGGACTTGCAAACACTGATCATTAAAAATTAATTAAATGCTTAATCTCCCAATGCCTCGTGGCTTTAATGCTCCCCTCCCGTGTCAGCCGAGAGAAAAACAGCCCAATTTATCTGTAAGCTCCTGGAGATGCAGAGGGTACTCCGGCCGCAGATCGTATCTCAGGTGCTCTGTGCGTGGAGACAGTTTACAATGCAGTGTGACAGAAATCAGATATTTGGGGAGATGGAGTGATGGCCAGGAATTAGTGGGCCCAGAGTGTTCCAGGCTCGCCGCTCTGTCCCCAGGGCTCAGGCGGCTGTGTGAGGAGCACATCGTGGCCACGGGGAGCTGGGAGCCAAATGCACTGATCAGCTTCCTGGGGATGTAAAACCCAGGTCTGTCTCCTGACCACGGAGGGGGAGTGCGCAGAGGAAGGCAGTCATTCAAGCAAGCGAAACACAGTTCCCAGGAACAGATGCTGCTCTCCTTCCAAAGCCTGTAAACTCCTCTCCCCGAGGGCCTTCCACGCTTCTTAACCGAACACCTACTATGTGCCAGGTACTGTGTGGGCTCTGGCGTTGTCTCGGGATCCAGAGGGATGATACACCTGCCTTCACAGAGTTCATACTCCAGTGAGGCGGTGGGCAGAAAGGTGAGCATGCCAATCAATAAATGAGCCTGTCTCAGGTGACGATCACTGTACTGCGATGGACTGGGAATGCACCAACACGAAGACTGGGAGCGGGCCCAACGTCAGAAAAGGTGACATTTCAGCTGAGACCTGAGTGCCGAGAGAAGCTAAGCAGGTGAAGGGCAGGGAACAGCACATGCAAAGGCTCTGAGGCAGAAAAGAACTCGAGTGTTTAAGGGACTCGGAGAAAGGCAGTGTATGTGTGTCCTAGGGTTGCTGTAACAAATGACCACAAATTGAGCAGCTTAAGACAACAGACAGTCACTGTCTCATAGTTCTGGGGGCCAGAGTTCAAAACCAAGTTGTTGGCAGAGCTGGGTCCTCTGGAGCCTCGAAGGGAGAATCCATCCCAGGCCTCACTCTGGCTGCTGGGAGTTGCCAGTGATCCTTGGTGTTCTCGCTGTGTAGACACATTGCTCCAATCTCTGCCTCTATCTCCCTATGGCCCTTTTCCTCTGTGTCTCTCTCTATGTAGCTTCCCCTCTCTCTTTCTCTTTCTCTTTTATAATCTTTTAAAAAGTTTTTGCCATAGGGCACATATGTTCGCAGGAGAGAGACAGACAGTGAGAGGGAAGGGGGGAAAGTGAGAAATCACTCCCCCGGGGGATGGCCATGCTGCAATCCCTTCTTCCCCATTCTCCTCCTGGGATTTTGGGCACACATACACATGTGTTTGACATGAGTTTCAAGCCACCAGGTCCAGGACTCAAACTACAGTCAGCCATGTAAGAGTCCAGTCACCTTAACCATGTCACCTGCTGGCCCTGATCCTCTCTCTTTTTAAAGTTTATTCATTAATTTCTTCTATGAATGAGAGAGAGAGAGAGAAAGAGAGAGAGAGAGAGAGAGGAGAGAGATTACCTCCAAAGGATCTTGATGTTGAGATCCATTTCCAGCCTCAACCAGCTCTGGATCCTGAGCGCATGTGTGCCCACTTATGAACCCGGAACTTTTCCACGTGGGTCAGCCTTGCAGAGTGTTATATGTTACTGGTGTGCCCTGCCCTCCTCCCTGTTCCCCTTTTATATTTTCCAGAGAGCAAGTGCATTCACCAGAGGGACAGACAGAGAGGGGGAGGGAGAAAGCACCTTCCTCAGTGCCATAATCTGTTCTCTGCATTTCTTCACCCTTTCAGGAGTTTGGGCATGCACACGTATGTATCCAGCTGCTGGGTCTGGGACTCAAACTGCGTGATTGGCCATATGGGATCTGGATACCTTAACCACCATGCCACTGGCTGGCCCACTTTTCTTCTTTTTATAAAGCCATCTGTCATTAGATTTAGGGTCAATAAATCCGGGATGATCCTTGACTCAGGTATGTCTGCAGAGACTCCTTTTCTAGGGCCAGCTTTTTAGTGTAGAGGTGATATGCTGTCAAGAGGCCACAAGGATCCCACACAGTGACTGTGGTTTGAATCCCCAGCCCGGTCAGCCTGAAACACAACGGGCATGCACCCGAAATCTGATGGGTTGGAGGGCTGGAGGATGGGAATTGTGACATGAACAGACCTTGGGGAGGGTGCTCCCCTCTCTCTTTCTCTCACTCATGCACACATGGTTTCTCATGGACAAAGGGAAAAAAAAGACCACTGTTCAAATGAGGCCCCGTTCACAGGTTCTAGGGGCTAGGTCTTGCACATACCCTATCGGGGCCACCGTTCAACCCACTGCAGGCAGTGTGGCTGGTGTGTAACAAGGAGCCGTGTGGTACAAGATAAATGAAGAAATGTAGACAGGCTCGGTTCTTGTCAGGCCCGTGAGCACCATAAGGTGTCTGCTTGCCTCTACAGGCAGCTGGCAGCTATTGCAGGACTTTGCAAGGGACTGGCCCCATCTGTTCTCTAAAAAGAAATAGACCTGGCTATTGCATGAGGAGCAGGCTTACGGACAGGAGTGGCAAAGGACTGCAGGGTGACCAGGGATGAGGCTGAGCCCCAGGACAGGGTGACGCCAGCTCAAACTAGGGCGGGGGACATGGAAGAGAAGGAGCTGGGCTGGGCTCGTGACTAATTTTAGAGACTGAGTCAGGAGGATTTGGCCAAGGATCAAGGATGTGAGCCCATGGAAAGAGAGGATTATTCTTAAGGCTTCCATGGGGACTGGAGGCTGGGGCTACTTTCACTGTATTGATGGGAAAATGAACTCCTGCGGCCTTTGTAAAAATGAAGTAGCAATGAAGGAGGAAGGGGGAAAGCCACAGGAGGTGTGAGAAATGCAGATTCAGGAGCATTGTGACAAGCTCCAGTGTTGGGGGGTGGGGGTGGGGTGGTGCGCATTGCAGACCCCAGGTGAGGCCGGCAGAACCAGGGAGGAGCAAGGGCACCCTGAGGCCTGCAGTTGGACAGGATGCTACACCAGTGCTTCAGATTACATTCGTTTTAAGCAGAAAACTATCCGCCTACCTGGAGGAGTTGTATGATCTGATTCTGATACTTCACTGGAGAGATATGAGGAGGTGGAAGCTGCTGCTGGGGGCGCGCTGTGTGACCCTGGACCAGCTCCTGACGCTGGGCCTCCCTTTCTCATCAATTACGTGGTCTCTAGGCTTCCTGCCCACCTCAGACCTACGATTTCCCCCCAAATCTGAGAAACTTCCCACACACTATTGCCTTCCAGGCTTGCTCTCTAGTGTAAACACCGCTTCAGCTAAAAGGTTGAGCTAATAATGAAGGTTCTCTGGATTCATTATGTTTGCTGGGTTTCTCTGCCCGGTGGGAGCTATTGATGTCAGATCAGCAGCCTTTGGAAAGTGAGGTGGCAGGTTGCACGGCCTGCTCAGGACTGGCCAGGGTAGGCTCAGTGGACGGCAGCTATAGAGAGAAGGTGTGCTGGGGGGAGGCAGCCAGGCAGCTGGTGGACCTGGGCCTGCGTGTGCTTGGACAAGTGTGTGCCTAGGTGTGGGTGTGTGCCTGGACATGCGTGTGCACAGCTGTGGGTATGGACAGCTGTGTGCATGGACAGGCATGTGTGTGGACAGGTATGCACATAGGTATGTGTGGTCTCCATACCCAAGACTCAGAAGGCCAGTATTGTCAAGGCCTCTGGGCCCTGGAAAGCACTCAGGGATGAGCCTACACTGGCCTCATGCCCCAAACACACAAGAATAATCCAAAAGGGCTCCTCAGCTCCCTACAAGGAGAACTGGCCTGGAATAAGTTCCACGAGAAGAACATGTACGAAGCAGCTGTTCTGTGCTGTGCTGGGTCAGAGAGAACCCTTGTGGCCCAGCCTGACCCAGAACAGTGTAGGGGAGGTTAGCTACTGGGTGGTCCTGGGAACCTTCAGCAGGCGTCAGGGGTCAGACAGCAAGAACAAGGGCCAGGGTGAGCAGGAGTCCAAGGCTGAGGGCCTCCCACAGAGACCAGGGAGGGCCACGCCAGCCCAGTGCCCCAGAGAGGGGCTCCGATGGAGGCTGCTCACCACCCTGGCAATGGCTGTGGCTGTATGTGTACAAGTCTGGGGTATGTGGGGGAGGCAGTTTCTGGAGAGTAGTGACCAGAAGGGGAGGAGGGAGTGTCTGTCGTGAGGCCTCAGGCCAGTCTCTAGAACAGTCCATGAAAACCAGACAGCAGTCATGTCTGTGTGTAGAGCTGCAATTGGAGCCCAAAGGGGCTTGGGGGCTCATACCATGGGGCATGCTGTGGTGACAAGCTCATGCTGAGTGGCGCGTGGCAGTGCTGCGTGTGGGCTCAGAGAGCACTGGCTTTGGATCCTGGCATGGCTCTGCAGCCTTGGAGGAGTCACTGAGCTTCTCTGACAGCAGGGTCCTCACTGCTGAGGACTGTATTCTGAGGATTGCCTGAGGGTTAGAAATACTGTGTATAAACCCAGCACACGCTTGCAGCCCCGGAGCCAAACTTACAGAGTTCGTAGCAGGGAAAGGCCAGGAAAAAACAAGGCCTTTGAGCGAGAAGCAGATTCTCTCTGTTCCTTAAGCTCACTGGTAGCATTTCAAGGGCTGGGGGCTGGGCCTGGCTGGCTGTATCCCAGCATCTCGCCGAATGTGTGGGTTTGAGGAATGGGCAATGGTGGTGGGAAGGGAGTTCTGGCCTTGGAGGCTGGGGAAAGGCAGGGAGGTGAGGAGCAGGATGGGGACAAGCAGTCCTCTTCCCCCTTTTAGGTTGGGCACTAAGGGGTGTGGGGTGAGGGTGCCTGAGAACAGGGAATGGAGGGGCCTCCCCCTTGGCACAGTGACAGTCTGGAGGACCCTTGGCTGGGGACTGCCCTCTTCCAACATAACTTGAGATGGAGGGTCTCTGGGAAGAAGCCAGATGGGCTCATTGGGGTCCTGGGCTCAAGGCATTCAGAACCCCCCAGGAGCAGTAGAGAGAGGCTAGACATCTCCTAGAGACTGACAATTGAGCTTAAAGAGGCCACAGCCCGGGGACGTTGTGACCAGGGCAAATGGCCTTGAGAGAGGACGATGCAGAACCATCCTCATGGACGCGGCAGCAGCGTGGACACGGGGCCCTCCCCGCTGACGTCCCCACAGAGGTTGATCTGCTCACGAGCTTGGCAAGCGTCTCCCAGATTTTAATTTGTGGGAGAAGTGACCTTTCATATTTCAGATCACACCAAGTTAATTTGCACTCCAAGTTCAAGAGAGTTCCTGAGAAGGTACAAATGTGATTTCTTAACAGCTGTTACTGTAGGGCTCAACATGACAGAAATGATGAGAAGCAAGGACTCGCTTTTAGACAGAAAGAAATGGCAGGCTCTCGCGGAGCTGGCCCAGAATGGCGGCAATCAGAAGGAAAAGACCTGAGGGCAGATCAGGGCCAAGTGCTCGCCTCGTACAGTGTCCTGGGCCACAGCTGTTCTGATGCTCTGTGCACACCTGCAGTGACAGAGAGCTCACTCCCTCCCAGGGAACCCGAGTGCGGCTTTCCAGTACCAGGTACAGCCTGCTTTCGCTGATTCGGCTCTGCTCTCAGATGCACAGAACTGCCCTTCCCTGTTCTCCAGCCAGCCCTTTGCATGTTCCAAGTGGCCAGCTCACCGTCTGCTGAGCATGGCGTCCTTAACCGTCTGCGTCGATGCCCGTGTCCAGCTCTCACCACTCTGCTCCCTGGGAACATTCTGGCTTGCCAGTGGCCGTAATGTGACACACTTGGGACCAAACACAATGTTCCTTTTTCTGGTTGACAAGCCAAGATATCTATCCTCTTCCTATTCTGGACTCTGTACCTCCAGCGAGGCAGCTGAAGATCACCTTCACACCGCACTCCCCAGGTCCCTGCCAGCTGCCGGTCAGCATCCACAGAGCAGCACCTTTTCAGGTGCTGGGTCAATCTCTGGGGTAACTTAGGTCAACCTGTGCTAAACCCTGACTAAACTGAGCCAGGGGAGGCTGTGCTGGTCAGCCTGGTAACAAGAACAGTTATTTAGAGGACTCTGAAGCCCCACAACCTTGCACAGAGACCTCGGTGCCCCTGTCTAGGACCCCCTGAGTATGTCCACTGGGCTGTGTGCTGGACTGCAGTCCTCAAAGTTGGCCATTTTACATACTGGGCCTCAGTTTACCTTTTACGTCGACAGGGGACAGGGCAGCAGAGGCAGCCCGAAGGGGGAATACAGGTTGGAGCAGTGGGGGAGACAGCCATGGGGGCTGGTAGTTTTAGGACCAACCCACCAGTTTATGGGGTCCAGCCTCTGTTTTTCTGCCCCCTGCCCTTGCCCACCCCCAGGTATTGGACCAGGGCCAATCATCTGACTGAAGATGGAACGATGGAATCATCTTTTTCAGTCGTTTGGTGGCGGGTGAGAAGGAGAGTCGGGGATAGCAGTTAATCCCTGCAGGTGGCTGTGGGGCAGCTTGCCTTCCCACTGTGTATGGGAAACCTGCAGTCTGGTTTACAGAGGGAGGAGGGCTGGGGTAGGGAGGTGGAGCGAAATGAAGAGAAAAGCATGAAGCAGATGCAGAGGGGGCCTGCCTTCTGCCAGCCACACAGACCTGGGAGGTGCCACTGCATGCGTGAGGGGCCCTGAGACTGGCCCCCCTTTCCACTGCCCTCCCAGTTCTAGATTTCTCCGGCGTCCTGGGGACCCACCTCCACCCCGTGGGATGATACTTGCCACCTGGATGTCCCCCTGTGTCTTTGTCCTACCCAACCCCTCAATGCCCAGGTGAGGCAGGTCCGTGGACCAAACAGGGGATAATAGCCAAGCACTTGGGCTCTTTCCTGCCTTTTTGAAGCTCTTTGTAATTCTTTTCTAGAATCTGGGGCTGTCTGTGGGCTGGTACACTGTGCCCCAGGGACAGGGCTCCCAGGTGGGGCCAGGAGAGGCCTGCAGTCCCGGATGAAGTGCTTTGGTCAAGAGCGCTTTGGACCAGCGTGTGCTCAAGTCCCGTGCCCTGCCCCTGCACTTTCTCCTCTGTAGAATGGGGACAGTAACGCCCTCCCCGCCCCCCTCCCACACTCCAGCACACACAGGGCTGCCGGAAAGCTGGGCCTGGCTGTTGGCTGGGAGTTCAGTTGAGGCCCGGGACCCGAGGCCTTGGCTCCTCTCCTCTCTGCAACCTGGGCCTCTTCACGGCCTGGCCTTTCATGACCTCCCTGTGGAAGTCAGAAAGTGTCTGCCGTGGGCTGAGTGGTGCTGCTCTCCCTGAACTCATAAACATGCAGATCTGTTCTGACCACTTCATATGTTCCCAAAGCCCCGGCGCCTCCGAGTGTGGCTGTATTTGGAGATGGGGCCCTCTGAGAGGCGAGAGGTGAAATGGAGTCGTCAGGGTGGGCGCCAGCCCCGTGTGACTGGTGTCCTTGTAAGAAGAGGAGATCAGGACACAGACACCACTGAGCAGGGGGAAGGCAGCCTCCTGCAAGCCAAGGACAGAGAGACCCCCCGAGAACTGACCCTGCCCATGCCGTGACCTAGGACTTCTGTCCTCTGAGGCGCCAGAGAAGCAGCATCTGTCGTTTAAGCCACACAGTCTGGTTCTCTGTGCGGGCAGCTGCAGGAGGGCTCTCTGGTGTCTCTGGCCTTGCTCTGCTCAGCCAGGCCCCCACAAGGACCTGCCCAGGTAGAGAAGGGGACGCAGAAGATGCCAGCTCTTGATGGGGAAGGTTCTAGAAGAGCATGTGGTTCCGGGGATATCGTGGTGGCTGTTTGTGGAAGACAGTCTGCTCCTGCTGCACATGCAGTCCTTGAGTTCTGGTCAGTCTGGAGAGAGGGGAGCCCCTAGGTGGGATTCAGGCAGGGAGAGTGGGAGGGGACAGGGCTGGGCCTGCGAGCTGACCCATGTGCCCAGAGCACAGAGGCAGAGTGGCAGCCGGAGGCCCTTGCCGGCCGTGGAGTTGGCAGAGTGTGGTCTGGATGGGGCTGTATTTCCTAACACTTCAGAGCAGCCGCATAAATTACTCGGCATCCCCCAGAATGCAAATGTGTGGACCAGGATGATGCAGAGGGTGACTGCTCAGAGAGGGGAGAGAGCCTGCTGTCCCTGTCTCAGTCACGGCAGATTCCACGGGGCCATTCCTCAAAGCTCCCCCGACAAGGGACACCCCAGGCCACCTGCTTGCTCAGCTCGGATGTTTCTTACTCGGTCCTTTGATCTACACGAAGCCTCTAGACTTCAGACTCGATAACTTCAAGATTTGTGTGCCAGGGTGGGCCTCGAGGTCCCGCGTCTCAGTGGGTTTTATTTCTCTCATTATTTTGTTTAACGGGCTGTTACTGCCGCCTCAGACAGCATGGAGCGAAAAATTACACTTTTTGGGAGCTGTTGTTAAAGAGAGATTGGGGAAGAATGAATTAGTGGGGAAGGCAGGAGTCTTGAGTTACGGTTCTTACAGCAGAGCCCAAGTGGGCGGGAGGCCAGTGCGGGCTGGGGTCGCTCCTTGGGGGTCTCCTCTGGGACCCACCTGAGCACAGTGGGTCTCAGGGTCCCAACCCATGTCATGCTCAGCTTCGAGGCCGTAGGAAACAAAATACCTCCCTTCTCTTTTCTGCTTCCTCTTCTCTCCATGTCCTCAGATCACCTCATTCATCCCGTCGTCATTCATGAGAAGTCCCCTGAGCACCAGAGGACAGAGAATGAGAAAAACAGTTTCCAGCCTCCTGGGACCAGCGGGGCAGCCTGTGCCCTCTAGGACTACTCTCTCATTTCCTTTCTTTTATCTTTAAAATAAATTCCCTTTAAAATAGTCTGGCTGGGGGCAGCAGGTAGCATGGTGGGTAAGGTGCTGGACTCCAACATGGCTGACCATGATTCAAGTCCCGGACTCAGAGATTTGAAACTCATGCTGGGTGCATGTGCGTGTGTGCCCAGGATCCCAAGAGGAGAACAGAGGAAAAGGGATTGCAGTGTGGCCGTCCCCCCTGGGGGATGATTTCTTGCTTCCTGTCTCTCCATCTCTCTCTGTCTCTCCGGTGAGCACATGAACCTTATAACAAAGAATACATCCCCTCCCCCCCCCGAGGCCGTAGGAAACAAAATACCTCCCTTCTCTTTTCTGCTTCCTCTTCTCTCCATGTCCTCAGATCACCTCATTCATCCCGTCGTCATTCATGAGAAGTCCCCTGAGCACCAGAGGACAGAGAATGAGAAAAACAGTTTCCAGCCTCCTGGGACCAGCGGGGCAGCCTGTGCCCTCTAGGACTACTCTCTCATTTCCTTTCTTTTATCTTTAAAATAAATTCCCTTTAAAATAGTCTGGCTGGGGGCAGCAGGTAGCATGGTGGGTAAGGTGCTGGACTCCAACATGGCTGACCATGATTCAAGTCCCGGACTCAGAGATTTGAAACTCATGCTGGGTGCATGTGCGTGTGTGCCCAGGATCCCAAGAGGAGAACAGAGGAAAAGGGATTGCAGTGTGGCCGTCCCCCCTGGGGGATGATTTCTTGCTTCCTGTCTCTCCATCTCTCTCTGTCTCTCCGGTGAGCACATGAACCTTATAACAAAGAATACATCCCCTCCCCCCCCAAAAAAGGCTGGTAGTTCCAGTGATTAAACATGGGGCTACCACATGACTTGGCAATTCCACTCCTACATATATACTCATGAGAAATGAACACGTATGTTCCATAAAAACATGTGCATGAAAGACCAGAGCAGCACAGTCCCCGTAGCCGAACAAAGAGGAAACCGCTGGGCATCCATTGGTTGGTAAATGGGCAAAGGGGCGGTAGAGCCCACGATGGAGCATGAGGAAGTCCTGACACGTGCCACAGAGTGAATGAGCCTTGGAAAGGCGACGTGGCAGAGCCAGACACGAAAGGCCACATAGTCGTATGATTCCGTTTACATGAAATGTCCAGAACAGGCAAGTCCGTGGAGACAAGGAGTCCATTAGTGGGTGCTGGTGACTGGGAGGGTGGGAGGGAAGGGATCGGTGGCTAAGGACTGCAGGGTTTGTTCTGGGGTGATAAAACATGTTCTAAAATAGATTGTGGTAATAGATGCACAACTCTGTAAATATTCTAAAAGCTATTAAATTGTGCACTTTAAGTGGGTGAATTATATGGCATGTGAATCTTAATAAAGCTGCTGAAAAATCAGTGCCTACCTTCATGGGCTTGTGAAGAATATTAGTTACTTTCCGTAAGATATTCAAAATAGTGCCTAGTGCATGCTAAATGCTCAATAAATGTTACAAAAATACATTGGTTCCTTTTAAGCACCTGAAGTCCTGCCTCCCCCAGGAAGCCTGCTGGACATAAACATGGGCAAACAGACACAGGACTTCGTCCGAGAGCCTGCTGCCCACTGTCCGCCATGGCGACTCACCTTCAGTCTTCTGTCTTTTTAACATTTGTCTGTGAGGGGACCCAGCGGTGGTTTCCTCTTCCTCCCTCTTCTCCCCTTCTTTCCTTCTTCTCCTCCCTCCCTCTCTCCCCTTCTTCCATCTCCCCACCCTCCTCTTCTTTCTCCCTTCCTCATGCCCACACAGCCCGGCACTCTGGCTGGACGTTGCCCTTTTTCCCTCTCTACTCAATTGTCTTGAAACCCAGCTCCCCTGCTAGGCCCTGCCCCTCTAATCCAGCAGCCCCCTGTCCCAGACACACACACATAGAAACACTCCTTTTTATTTTTTTAGAGAGATTTTTGCCTTAGGAAGTGTGTGCTTGCCGGAGAGAGACACAGAGACGGTGAGAGGGAAAGTGAGAAATTACTCCCTGGGGAATGACCACACCACAGTCCCTTCTCCTCCATTCTCCTCTCAGGATCTTGAGCACGCACACACACATGCCTGGCATGTTTTAAGCTGCTGTGTCCAAGACTTGAAGAGTGGTACACTACATGGGAGTCCAGTGGAGTAGCCATTATGCCGATTGCTAGTCCCTGCACACACGCTTTTGTTTGCTGCCTGCGGCAGGTCATACAGATGGACAGGCATCATAAACAGGGATGCTCAGCCCGAGACTGGAGGGGGTCCGGCTCCCCTAGACCCTGGCTGGGGCTGCCTCTATGAAGCATGTCGATTTCTGATTTGGAGGACAGGGCAGCAAATCCATCGATGAAAATTTGCAGATAACATTAAACTGACAGAATGGCTAATAATTTAGATGATATTAAAACTATCCAACTTTGTCTGAGTAAATTAGAAGAATAAAATGAGATTTATTAAGGGCAAAGCCAGAGCAATCTAACAAAAGAGGAAGAATCAGAAATAGAAAAGGAAGACGATTGGAACAATGGCAACACAGAGAAGGACCAGGAGGAAATCTCTGATGAGAAATTAAATGTTAATCATGATAATGAGTCCTCCAGTTCCACCCAGGGAGCTCAAAGCACCTTCCAGCATTAGCTGAGTCATCCGACCCCGGCCCCTAGGGCAAAAAGAACCTGGGCTCTTGGCCTTATTTCATGCTCGGTGGCACTGGCCACCACCCAGGTGAGGCCAGAGACTCAACCAGGTAAGTAGGCTCCTTGGAGTGTAGACAGTAGCAGCAGCTTCGTTATCACCTAGCATGTGGCAGGCACAGAGCGGGGGCACTTTAAAACACTTTGTTGAACACATACTGTGTGCTTGGTACCTCTGGAGTATGAACTTATTAAGGGCTCCAGGCTACTCTGTAAGTTAGGCATGTTCATTCTATTTTTTTTTAAAGATTTATTTAATTCTGTTTATTATTATTATTTAATTCACCAGAGAGAGGCAGAGAGAGAGAGAGAGAAAGTGAGACAGCGGCTAGCCACCAGATTTGGGAGTTGAACTTCAGTTGGACATGTGAGAGTCCAGCGCCCTAACCACCATGCCATCTGCTAGCCCCCAAGCATGTTCATTCTTACGGTATGGATGAGAGGCCAGGCTCAGAGAAGTTCCACAATTTGCCCAAAGTCACACAGCCAGGCAGTGCAGAACTAGTGCTTGGACAGAGCTGCTGAATTCTGGAGCCTCTAATTTTTCCACCTGTTGAAAAACTGTGTTGAGAACTTGCCATGTGTGCGCAGCAGAGGGTGCAGAGGGTACAGAGGCAAGTGCAGTTTCTGCTCCCAGGAGTTGCAGCCAAGGGGAGAGGAGGAGACAACGTGCCACAATCATCCTGCAGGGTGATGTGTCCTCTTAGCGGGTAAGTCTTGGGGCTACGGGGCCCCAGGGGAGGTCCTCAGTAGTAGAAGCAGGCTGGATGAGAATGACCGGAAGTCAGCCATGCAATGGGGCTGCGACATGTTGGGAATGCTCCAGGCAGGTGAAGCAGCAGGTACCAAGGACAGCACCTTTGGGGTGCTCGCAGGGGCCCGCCGGTGGGGGGAAAAAAAAGCCATTTCTACACCCCAGCTTCCAGCACTAAGGGTGTTACGGATAGAAAAGCTGGGCTGCATTTGTGAAATATTCGGTTCTTTGGGTCCAGACCTCCAAAGTCCCGGCCTCAGGTCCTGCCCCTGAGACACAGAATGAAACTGCAAACAAGTGAAGTAGGAAAAGAGAGATTTTTAATAGAAAAGTGGAGATTATTAACACCTCGTGCCAGAAGGGCGATAGGTGGGCAGCTATCTGAGGACAACTGTGCTGGGAATGGACTGGGTGTTATATTTATCGTGGGGTCTCGTCATGAATATTCAGCAGGGGAGGTCTGTCACTGTAGCCAGTTCTTCTGTTTGGATTTCCAGGCATTTTGTTGCACCTGTGCACTTTCCATCAGGTCGGGGAATTGTATCGCCTGGGTGGGGGAAGCCAATAAGCATGCCCAGTGTTGACTTCGAAGGTAGGAGAGTGTGCACAGGGACATTTTGCCCATGTCAGTTTATTGTGGGAAGTGGGATGTTGACCAAGCACCCTGGAGAATTCCTGTGTGTATGCAGAATGACGGGAGGAAAGACAGCAACCTTCTCTAGGTCCTTCAGCCACAGTTCAAGCAATTGAAGTGATAACCTCTCCTCTCTTGGCACCAGGGGTCTAGCTACAATCCCTGGTAACTGGTGGATAAGTCAGATGTCCCATCCGTTGACATTGGGACTCCTTGCTCATAACTGTCTACCTATAATAAGGGGACAGCATCTGGAGAGGAAGGGATAGGTATGGTTTAGAAGCCATGCCAAAGAATCTGATCTTATCTTTTGGCCACTGGAGCATCTTGGGTGAAGGACAGTTAACAGGCAAGAGAATCAGATTTCTGTGTTAGAAGGATCTCAGTGTTTGCATAGTTCAGATACTGGATTGAAGAGGTTAATTCCTGAGGCAGGATGTCATAGATGGTAACTTTCAGAGCTTGGGAGTGAGCTGACTCAAGGAGATGAAATAGATAGGGAATGTAATGGCCCACTGGAAACAATGGCCCTCAGGTATGGGTGGATCAAGGCTATAATTAATTCCTCTCTTTTTCTCTGAGTCCCTCTCTTCCTGAAGATGGGCTTTCCTCATGCAGCTGGAGATAATGGTGACCAGCAGTTCCAACCTCACATCCTCCCAGCATAGTAGTCCAAAAGACAAGAGGGATTATATCTCTGAAGAGATGTCCGAGAAGAGATAGGACATGCCATCCCTGAACTGGTCATAAGGACTGGGTCAGCTTCTCTCTGGCTCAGGAGGGCTTAAGCACAATGCCCAGTAGCTCAGCTTGGAGAACATGGCATTGGGGAGGGCTGAGGCCCCATGGAACATGCGCTGGGCTGACACACTGCAACCACTGTGGTCAAGGCAATGAATGGGAGCTGCTGGGGCCAGCATAGGGCAGGGGGATGAAGCACGATGGCTGACTTCCTGAGGCATTTATCAATGGATGGTCAAGTTGGCAGGATTTGGTGACTAACCAGAAATAGAAAGAAGATGGGATCGAGAAATGATCTCATGGGTTCTGGTTTGCTATCTGGCTCGCAGGTGCATTCATGAGGGTGGGACACCAACTAAGAGGAGAATGTTTTCAGGGAAGGGCAGCGAGTTCATTTCATGCAGACTAAACTTTAGATGCCTGCAGGACATCTAAAGTGTGAGTATCCAAAGAAAGGCCAGGGGCAGAGAAACATTTAGAGATCATTTATGGGAGAGTAATTACAACTAAAGTCACAGATGAGCCCTGCCCTCCTCCAGCAAAGAGAGTGTGCTAGAGAGTGAGAGAGCCTAGCTCTGACTATAGGGAGTCCAACCTCTGCTGCCTGGGCCAATGGTGGACAATTCAAAGGGGTAGGTTCTGGGGGTGCTAAGCAAGCAGAGCGAAGGAATGGGAGAGATTTTTAAGATGGGGAAGGTGACCAACTTGTCATCTTATGTGCAACAGCAGAGTCTATGCCCATGGCCACCTGTCTCAGAGAATAATGGTACCCAGAGAGCAAGGTGGGCATCATGCTTATCAAAGCCAGTTGAGTCTACAACAGGTGTGGATGATGGTTAGTGAGTCTGTTGGAAGCTGCTGTTTGCTAGCCCTGGGCTCCCAGCATGCCTTGCAGGTCCCTTTCCAGCTCCCAGACACAGCTCTGGCTCTTCCTCATGGATCTCTCATACTGGGGCGTTATTGGGTGTAGCCACCCAGGTGGGTCACCCGGAGCTTGCCATGAGCAGCTGGACACCCATAGAGGAGCCAGGTGGCACCAAGCCCCTCACATGCCCCTTTGTCTTCCCATGGGCCTGACCTTGCCATGGATAGTACCACCATTGAGCCTTGGGAAAAGGCTAAACCTACAATGTCCCCCCAATTTAACACATGGGCTAGAAGCTGTGTACCAAAAAGAGCTTAGATTGGGGAGCCATAGCAGCTCCAATGAAGGCAGGTCCCTGCACTCTGGTCAGCTTCTTCTTTCTCCTCAACCTTCCACCACACACACGTAGTGAGATCCCCTGCAGTACCACTGAGACTGATTCAATGAGGCAAATGCTGGTAATGAGAGACGAAGACCCTCAGTACCTAAGAATCTGACCAGCTCTCCAGGGTGGGGAATCTGTATGGGAATAAGACTGAGGTCCCTCAGGAACCAGACAGACAGAGCGGCTGTGGGCCCACGCGGCAGAAGAATGGA
>NW_006205068.1:2039864-2045669 GCF_000334495.1 Tupaia belangeri chinensis | reverse complement strand
AATAAGACTGAGGCCCCTCAGGAACCAGACAGAAAGAGCCGTTGTGGACCCAGCTGGCAGAAGACTGGGAGGTGGGGTGGCAATGGCTCCAAAGGGGAGGGCTGGGGATGCCCCACCCCCATCCGAGTGCTGCCTGAGGAGCTAATGATGGCTCCGTGTCAGAGCTGGGTCCATGGCTCTCGCCTGCACTGGCATCTCCAGCGGCACCGTGCCAATTAAAGATGAGTTGAGCATATCGTTAGTTTTCAAATTGTCAGGAATCCAATTAGGGGTATCTTAGATCCACTCGAGCAGTTCTGCCAGTTGTCCACATTGGAGACGTCAGCTGGGGGTGGGGGTGGTTGCTATACACTGACGAGCCATAATGGGGCTCTGCCAGGTGGGGGGTCTGGATTAAATTGGCACAGCAAGGGCAGATTCATGGCATGGCTGTACTGAAGGTCTTGGTCTCCTGACTGGTCAATGTGGTCCTCCCCATGAGTCTTCCCCCTCCTGTAGGCAATGAACTAGACCAGCTAGAAATCTATTAGTTCCAAATGTTGTATTTTCCTCAGACTTGGCCCAGAAGGCCATCTGGTCTACCCTTTCATTTTACAAGGGGAGAAACAGAGGTTTATAGAAGGGAACGGTCTTTGTATCACAGGCTCTCAAGACTGGAAAAGGCTCTAGAAGTTGATTTAATCCAAATCTTAAAGCCAATCCAAGTCTTCTCTATTTCGTCTCAGTCAAGCGATTGTTTAGCTTGGGCCCCTGTTATGACAGAGGATGTAGTCTACTTCCCGGAGTAACTTGTTCCATTTGTGTCAATCACAGTTCTTTACTTCTTCTTTATGATGTCTGACTTGGATTAAGAAAGAAATTTACTGAAAGACAGGATTCTAAGGTTTTGGACATAAAGAAGGCTCAGGGGCCAGCTGATGGCATGGTGAAAAAGGCATTGGATTCCCACATGGCTGACCATAGTTCAAGTCCTGAACCGGGTGGCTTGCTTTCTCACTTTCTTGCTTCTCTCTCTGTGTCTCTCTGTGTCTCTCTCCTATGAGTGCATGTGCTCTATAAGAAATTAAAATAATAATAAATAAATAAAATAAACAATTAAAAATAAATAAATAAAAGAAGGCTCAGATACCCTATGACTGCTCCCCATGCTCATCTTGCTTGCTATCAGATCATTTGTCTCCTTCTGAGCATCCTCTTTCACTTGGGGGACATGGCCACAGAGAGCTCCAGAGTCACATGCTACCTCATCGGCCACAAAGCAGATCTGCTTGCCTTTCCTTAGCGTTAGTTAGGGAAATTCCAGGGAAGGACACTGATTGGTCTGGATCAGCAGGTGCTCACCATAAGCCAATCAACAGTGGCCCAGGGAGTGAGATCTGTAGGAAGATGACAGCTCCCATTAGAACTGTATGGTTGGGGTTTATTCATTTATTTATCTAATATTCACTGTATCTGTGCAATGTACCAGGAATTGTTCTCTATCTAGCTGGGAGAGACGGATCACAAACAAGGAAAGCAACAGTAATGTAATTCCAGACAGTGACAGGTGTCTGAAGATGGTACAGCTTGGTGCTGGGTTGGAGGACTTTAGCCAGATGGTCAGAGCAGGCTTCTCAGAGCCATGCGCTGACCTGGAGGAAGAACATTCTAGGAAGAGCAGGCACAAGGTGCAAAGGCCTGAGGTAGGAACAAATTTGGTGAGGAGGTAAGAAAAAGATACCTGGCAAGGTCAGTAGTGCCTTGTAAGTCATGGGAGAGAGAAGCCTACCATGAGAAGCCAGAAGTTTAAGCTGGACATGACACGATCTGCTTTACATTAAGAAACACTGAACTGGGGACTGGTAGATGGTGTGGTGGTTAGGTGCTGGATTCCCACATAGCCAACTGTGGTTCGAGTCCCAGACCCGGCTGCTTACTTTTTCACTTTCTTTCTCTCAGTGAGCACACGTGCCATACTGCAAATTTAAAATAAGGATCATTCTAATAAATAAAATTAAATAAATAATTCTAAAAAATTTTAAAAAAAGAAAGATTGAGCTTATTTCTTGATGGAGAATGGAAGATAACTCTCTAGAGAGGTCCAGGTGGTGGTCATGATCTGGGAGAGAGTGGGTGGATTGGGCGTTGACTAGGAGGTAGAACCTATTAGAGCTGCTCTAGGATCACAGGTGAAGAGGAGGGAGGAGTCAAGAGTTTTGGCCTGAGTCCCAGTGACAGCTGGTGCTGTTTATGAAGAGAGAACTCTGGAACTCTGGAACTCTGTTCTGGGTATTCTCATTTTGAGTGGAGCTATGGGATGGACAGTTTAATCTGAAGCTCTAGGGAGAGGCTGGGGCTGGAGATGGGGAGGCAGCAGTTGCTGGGCAGGCAAAACCATCAACACCATAGCACGGCCCTTGCAAATGAATGAAAGTTTGAGCCTGGGACACAGTGGGCAGTAGGCAAGAGAACAGAGTCCCTAGGCTGGGACATAAGCTCAGTTCCTCCCCACGTGGGTACAACCTTGTGTGAGCCCTGTAGTTACAAGGAGCTTCAGTTTTCTCGTCCGTGAAGCAGGAGCAACTTTTCCTACCCTGCAGAGTTGCTGTGAACGATAACGAAGTGTTGAACCCCTGTATGCTGCCTGCCACGTGGAAGGCAGGGAGCTGCACCATCCGGCTAACGCTTCCTGGGCCTTCGGACTTCCTGTCCAGGACTCCCTTTTTTCCTCCACTGGCTGGGACCAAGCCCACCCCCTGAGCACATACTTTCAAGTGCATGGCAGGCATCCAAGCAAAGAGGGCAGCCCACACTTATTTTAAGGCTGCCAGAACTCCACTGTGGGCTACCATAAGCAAGTTTCTGGGCTGTCAGGACACCCTGTATATCCCCCAAGATCTGGCTTTCGGAAGGAAGATTGTGCCTAACTTGCAAAGGTCTTTGAATGCCAAGGCAAGGGTTATGGGCTAAACCGTACTCACCCTCCCCTGCTCTCCATGAAATTCATGTGTTGATGGGGCCAGCAGGTGGCATAGTGGTTTAGGTACTGGATGCTCACATGGCTGTCTGTGGTTTGAGTACCAGATCTGGTGGCTTGAAATTCACACCTGGAGCGTTTGTGTGCATGCCCAAAATCCCAAGAGGAGCATGAAGAAGAAGAGATTGTAGTGTGTCCATCCCCCCAGGGGAGGGGTATGGTTTCTTACTTTTCTCTGTCTCTCTCTCTTTTAAAAAGATTCATGTGTTGAATTTCTAATGTCTGGTACTTTTTTTTTTTTTTTTTAGAGGTTTTTGCTATAGGGTGCATGCGCTCGCCGGAAAGACAGAGAGAGACAGAGAGACAGAAAGCGAGAAATCCCCCCCCCCCCGGGGGATGGCCACGCCACAATCCCTTCTCCTCTGTTCTCCTCTCAGGATCTTGGGCACGCATGCAGACGTGCCCGGTGTGAGTTTAAGCCACCGGGTCTGGGACTCGAACCGCAGTCGACTACGTGGGAGTCCAGGGACATAGCCATTATGCTAACTGCTGGTCCCTAATGTCTGGTACTTTTGACTGTCGCTTTGTTTAGAGGTAGGGTGTTTAAAGAGGTGATTAAGGTCATTGGGGTGACCCTAATCCATTATGTCTGGGGTTCTTACAGGAGAGAAGGACAGACACACTCAGAAGGATGACCATGTGAAGATGCAGGGAGGAAGAGGTCGGCATCTACAGGCCAAGGAGGGCTTCAGGAGAAACCCACGCCACCACCACCCAGATCTTGGCTTCCAGACTCCAGCACTGAGCGAAGCACCTGTCTGTGGTCTAAGCCACTCGGCTCTGGTGCTGGGTTACAGTAGCTGCAGGGAGCTAACACAGGGAGGGATTCAGATCCCCATCTTAGGGGCGGTGGGAGCACAATGGTCACACATGGGTTGGAGGCTCTCCCCTGCAGGTGTAGGATGGACTTGGGGAGGGACTCAGGCTGGGAGTGGTGTGGGGCTGCTCTCCCAAGTGCAATGCTGAGAGGGACAGGAGGGGACCAGAGCCCCTGCTCAGAGGCTGCTCCTGCATTAGCAGGTCTCAGTCCCAGGGCGCTCTCTGCTGGGTAGGCCTTCCATGGGAAGTGGTTTTCTTTTCCTCCACTAGCTGGAGCCTTGTTGAAGACCCTACCTGCTCCTGAGTGAACCTAGGTCTTTCAGTCACTTTCTGTGACCAAGAGTCCAGGCCAGTATGAAACGTCCCTGACTAATCTCTCTGCACGCACTTTTCCCTCCTCTGGCTGGGCTGTGGAGTGAAGGGTGGGCAGGACCCACTCCTCTGCTCCCCCTCCTCAAATGTGAGTCCCTTCTCTGCTGGGGAGGAATGGGGGAGTGGGACAAGGCGAGAGAGGTGTCTACCTCCAGATCTCCCTGGCCATAGCATAGCAGCTTCCTGTGGGTGGCTGCTGCTGGCTAGCTCCACCTGCCACAGTGTGGCTTCTGTGGGACGGGAGCAGTGACCCCTTCCCATGGGACATTCCCCATGTTCCCAGGGCTGCAGCCCGGTGAGAGCAGTGGCAGTGAAGGAGGCCCAAGCTGAGGGGGGCCCAGACACAGGGAGCAGAGGATCAAAGCTCTTCTCAGACGTCAGGACCCTCACAACACACTGAGATGCACGATACAGTGAACGCCACATCCCCACCGCCCAGACAGAACCAGCCACAGCATAATGGTGCATTTGCTTCAAATCTTCCTTCCCTGGGCATCGGGACCACGAGGTTTTTCTATACTCACAACACGTGATTCTATTCAAATGACTCACAGGTTTGGTGTGTTTAAACTTCAGGGAAATGGGACCTTCAGCAGCTTTCTTTTTTCTTTTTTTTTTCTCCCAAATAATTATTTTATTTTATTTTGTTTTATTTTATTTTATTGTTATTATTTTTTAAGTTGACCAGAGGGAGAGAGAGGAGGAAAGTGAGAAAGCTAGCCACCAGATCCGGGGCCATCTGTGACTTTCAGCGACTTGTTTTTCTCCCTGGACAATCACCTTCCGCGATTTCTCCGCAGCCGTGGAGGTAGGCGTGGCTCTTCGATGACCCACTTGTGCCGACTGCCGACTGCCACTGCCGTTCAGGGTTCTGATAGACGGACGCTGCAGCTGTTCATTCCTCTCCCTTGAAAGGCGCAGGGATGCTCTTCCTGGCTTTCTGTTATCACCAGTGATACCGCAGTGAACCAGTGGTTCTGTGTACTTTTTCCAAGGCCCGTGTGCAAGGGCTTTTTCAGGCATGTGGCTTAGTGTGGGACAGCAGACGACAGGTGAGGTGCAGGCTCAGCCGCGGGAGAGCCCGTGGGACAGGAGGCCGCAGGCGAGGTGTGGGCTCAGCTGAAGGAGAACCTGGCGAGTGGCTTCCCAAACTCATTGCACCAGTTTTGCTCCCAGGACCGGGAGAGTCCCTGCGGCTCTTGGCCCTCACCAGCTCTCCATCCTGTCAGACTCTATAGCTGGCCCATCTGCTGGTCTGGGAATGGCATAGCGTTGAGGTTCCAATTGGCATTTCCCTGATTATTCCACGGTGGAGTGCTTCTTGGAGGCGGCCGCCCCTATCCCCTTGTGAACTCCCTGGATGTTCCCATCCATCGCCGGCTCTCCAATTGGGCTGTTCATCTCTTCATACTGATTTGTAGCCAGGCCTTTGTAGGCCTTGGATATTAATCCTTTGTTGGTTGTATGTGTCTGTGGCTCGTCTCACCGCTTGGTTTATGGTGTGCTTTGTCACACAGGCATTTCTAATTTTGCTCTTGTTGGACTTATCAATCTTTCCCTTCATGATTTGTGCTTTTGGTGTTTGTTTAAGAACTCTT
>NW_006205068.1:2037270-2039592 GCF_000334495.1 Tupaia belangeri chinensis | reverse complement strand
CTTTCCCTGCTTCTTAAAAAGTTTGCTCTGCACATGGAGGCCTCTGATCCATCTGGATGAGTCTGCGATGGCAGGAGGTAGAGGTTTCACTTGGCGTTTTCCACGGAGTTCGCCACTTCCCCCAGGCTTTCTACACAGTCCGCCTTTCCCTCCGATAAGTCCTGCCTTCCCAGTCGGATCTCACATTGCCCTCAGAGTCACAGGAGCAATGACTAGACCCACAAATCTGGGACCCCAGCAGCAGGACAGTTGCCCCCTGCGCAGGACAGTTGCCACACCCCGGGGGTGTGAGAGATGCCCAGAGATGCTCCTGCACCTTCTTCAGTCCGTTCTCCTACTCAGCCCCTGGTCCTCATGCCACAGGGACACGCGGTCAGCCGGGCCTGGAGTTAAAAGCTCAGGTTCTTAGGCAATGGAAGGGCCTGTGACATTGGCAAGAAAATGAGGGGGTTGTCCACATCAGCTATGGGGCAGGCGTCCTGGGCTCCTGGGGAAGGATAGGGGCAGGTTCTATTAGTTTCCTGGGGCTGCTATAATGAAGCACCACACACAAGATGATTTAAACAACCGAAATGTATTTCTCACAGTGCAGGGGGCTAGAAGTTCGAGATCTTGGTGTGGGCAGGATTGGTTTCTCCCCAGGCCTCTCTCCCAGCTTGTCAATGGCATGTCTCCTCCCAGTGTCTTTCCTTGAGATGATTCAGTGCAGGTGTCTGGGTGGAGAAGAGTCCTTGGAGAAGGGGCTGCTTGACCCAGGGGACCGAGTGGGGCAGGGTCTCCGGCTTGCTCATCCATCTGCTTACTCCATTTAGGTCTTTAATGCTACCCTCTGTGGCTTTTCTTTCTCTCTCTTCCTTCCTTCCTTCCTTCTTTCTTTCCTTCCTTCCCCCCCTCTCTTTCTTTCTTTCTTCCTTCCTTTTTTAAATTAAATTTGCTATATGACATTTGTGTTTGTTGAGAGATAGAGAGAGAAAGAGAGAGAGAGAGAACATCCTTGGGGAAATGGCCACGTAGCAATCCTTTCTCCTCCATTCTCCTCTCAGAAGTTTGAGCACACACACACACACACACACATACACACACACATGCCCGGTGTGTTCTTTCAGCCACTGGGTCTTGGACTCAAACCACACAGTCTACCATGTGGGATCCAGCCACCTTAACCTCCATCTGCTGGCCCGTTGTT
Organism: Tupaia belangeri chinensis; assembly: GCF_000334495.1. Lineage (NCBI taxonomy): Eukaryota > Metazoa > Chordata > Mammalia > Scandentia > Tupaiidae > Tupaia > Tupaia belangeri. The sequence goes on along the minus strand of NW_006205068.1, from coordinate 2,038,406 downwards.
TGTTTGTTCGTTTTTAATCATAATACAATTTTATATAACGTACAACTTACCATTTTAATTATTTTAAATGGACAGTACCGGGACCAACAGATGGCATAATGGTTAAGCTGCTGGACTTACATGTAGTCGACCATGGCTTGAGTCCCAGACCCTGCAGCTTAAAACTCACACTGGGCACATGTACATGAGTGCCCAAATCCCTAGAGGAGAATGGAGGAGAAAGGATTGGCCATCCCCCCTGGGGGGTAATTTCTTGCTTTCTGTCTCTCCAGCAAGCACATGTGCCCTATAGCAAAACTCTCTATACATAAATAAATAAACCAACAATACAGTGAAATTAAGTTTATTCACAATGTTATGCAACCATCACCACCTCCATCTAAATAGTTTGCAAACATTTTCATTATTCCCAAAAGAAACCCTATACCCATCCAGCAGTTAGTCCTCCTTTCCCCAGCTTCTGGAACCACTAATCTACTTTCTGTCTCTATAAATTTGTCTCTTCTGGTTATTTCATATAAATGTAATCATACAATATGTAGTGATTTGTGATTGTGTCTTTCACTTAACATATGCCTTCAAGGTTCATTCACGTTGTAGCAAGTGTCAGTACTTCATTTTTCATGGCTGAATACTAGTCCATTGTATGAATGCATGCATTGCTGCACATTTGAACTGTTTCCAGTTTTTGACTAGTATGGATAATGCTATTATGAGCATTTGTGTATAAGTTTTCTCTTTTTAATATTTTTTTCTTTTCCAGTACCTGTTTTCAATTCTTTGAGATATATGCCTAGGAATGGAATTGTTGAGTCATATAATAATTATGTTAAGCCCCGCACCAAGGCTGCGACCGGCGGCGGGTCCTGCGCGGGCCTCCCCGGGCCCTGCGCGGGGAGGGAGGGGGGGGCCCTCCCCCTCCCTCCGGGGCGAACTTACAAACATAAGCAACAGAAAGAATCTTGAGCTGTCTTAAACCAATTGAGAAATATACTGTATAGAAGCATTTTCTCTACCTATGGACAGTGAGAAGATGATGGTTACCAGCCCTGCATTACCTGAGGGAAGAACAGGAACTACTCTACCATTCTTAGGGAAGCCAGATGCCCGAGGATAAGTCACAGCTGCAGATCCCC
>NW_006205068.1:2017728-2034701 GCF_000334495.1 Tupaia belangeri chinensis | reverse complement strand
GGGGGCGGAAGGCATGGAGGGCAACCATGGATGCCAGGGACAATGGAGGAGGAAGATGGGACATAGCAGAGGGTGGGGGATGGGGAATCAGGGATGGCAAGACAAAGGGCAAGGTATGCAGGATGTAAGAATTGGAAAATTATTTGCTGAGAACATGTATGTTGATGTGCTTGATTGAACCAATGCAATGTATTTTGGATGGAAAATTGATTTGTGTGTTGTGATGGTGTATAGTGAATTAATAAAAAAAAAATTATGTTAAATTTTTTGAGGAACTGCCAAACTATTTTCCACAATGGTTGTACCATTTTACATCCCAGTCAGCTTGTATGAGGGTTCCACTTTCTCCCAGTCCTCACCAACACCTGTTGTTTTCCTTTTGCTCTCTTCTTCTATTTTTCATTATAGCAAATACAATGGGTGTGAGGTAGTATCTCATTGTGATTTGATTTGCATTTCTCTTTTCATGTGCTTATTGGCTATTTGTATGTATTCTTTGGAGAAATGTCTATTGAGACACTTTCCCTATTTAAAAATTGGGTTGTTTGGGGACCAGCAATTGGCTTAATGGCTATGTCGCTGGACTTTCACTTAGTCAGCCGCGGTTAGAGTCCCAGACCTGGTGGCTTAAACTCACATCAGGCATGTGTGCGTGTGTGCCCAAGATCCCGAGAAGAGAATGGAGGAGAAGGAATTGTGGCGTGGTCATCCCCCCTGGTGGGTGATTTCTCGCTTTCTGTCTCTCTGTCTTTCTGCTGAGTTGTTTGTCCACTTGCTCTTGAATTATAAGAGAGTTTATTTATTTATTTATTTTTCCCTGTATTCTGGATACTACATTCATATTCATATATACACATGATAAATATGATTTGCAAATATTTTCTTCTTAAATATGTGTGTGGGGTAAGGACTTGATTCTTTTTCATGTGGCTATCCAGTTGTTCTAGCATTGTTTTATAAAGATTGTTCTTTTGCAAATGAACAACCTTGGCATCCTTGTCAAAAATCGACTGGCCATAGATGTATGTATTTATTTACGGATTCTCACTGCTCGGTATGTCTGTATTTATACCCACTAATCTATACGCCCATCCTCCTATCAGTATCACACTACTCGACTATCTAGCTTTATAGAGTAATGAAATGGGAAATTGGAGAGTGAGTTTTCCACTTTTATTCTTTTACAAGGCTGTTTTTGTTATTCAGTACCCCCTTGCAATTCCATACGAATTTTAGGATTACATTGTTCCTTTCTGGGGGAAAAAAGAGAGAGAGAGAGAAAGAGAAAGACAAAGGAAAGAAAAAAGAAGTAAGAAAAAGAAAGAGGGGGACAGGAGTTGGTAGCACAGTGACAGTGCAACTGCACCCCAGAGGAGGGTCCTTGGTTCCTGTCCCAAGATCTCTGTGTATGTCCTGGCACTTGCATATGCACATGCCCACAAATGCCCTCTCTAGTTTTCATTGTCACTAACAAGTCGATGTGTTCGTGCGCATCTTCTAAGACACACAAGGGAGGGCACCATTAGGTGCCCAGCTATGGAGGGATGGCAGGCCATAAATGGCTCTGGCCAGACCGAGCAAGTGCCGCTGTGTGCATGCATAGTGGGGAGGTGGGGCTAACATCCCAGGGAGCCATCCTTCCCAAGGAGCAGGAGGACGTCAGGGCATGGGTGGGGGGTGGCACCTGTGTCTGTCTCCGCTGCCACTGCTGCTCCTGGGGATGTCCTTAAGTCCTGAGCAACCTGAGTCCAGTTGTGACAGGATATAGTTTGGAGCTATAATGGAGGGTTTTTCTTTTCCACAATTTTCTAGTTGCTCTGTGGCCTCTGCCCATTGAATCAGGGGCCCCAGCTGCCTCAGGGGAGGCAGACTGAGCTAAGAACAAAGAAATCAATTGACTTTCTGGATGAATTTTTTAAGACTCGCAGCAAAGGCAATATTCTGAAAGCGCAGAGGATTTCTTTTGCAAGAGCAGGGCTTTGGAGAAAGAACATAGACTTTATTGGCATAAACCATAGCATGGGGGAGGCATAAAGGGGTCCTCTTTGCTGACTGAGGGGAGAAATATTTGGGCTGTGGGAAGCAGAGAATAGACTCTGAGACCCTCCTGAGGGCTCTGCTTGAGTAAAGTCCCATGGAGGTGGCTGCTGGGAAATCCTGGTGACTTTGGAAGTAATCAACACGGGAGACCTGTACTCGATTGACTCTTCAGAGAAAAGCTCTCACCTGAGCCCAGCATGAGACCCGTGCAGCCATGGCTGCAGCAAGCCTCAGGGAGTAACTCCCTGGAAGCTGGTGCTCCCTGGAAGCAGGGCTGCACACAGGGCCTCAAGGTCAGCACGAGGAGCTCCAGAGTAGAGTGAGTAGCCCTGGCCTTGGAGGGCAGAGTGAAAGGACAGCTGGGCCAGGCTGGTGACAGGACAGGTGAGAGCTTGCCCTGGGTCCATGCATAGCCGAAGGATGCAAACAGTAGGAAGAGAATGGTGAGAAGAGTATTAAGAGAATTGGAATAGGAGAATATTTTTGTAAACTATGCCTCAGATAAGGAACTGATTATCAGAAATTAGGGAACTCAAGTGACTTACCCACCCCCCCCAAAAAAAGATCAGCTCAATTAAAAGATGGGAAAATGAACTGAACAAGCAACTCTCTAAGGAAGATGTATGAACAGCCAAAAGCATATGGAAAAATGCTCAACATCCCTCATCATAAGGGAGATGCAAATTAAAACCACAACGAGATGCCACCTAACCCCAGTCAGAAGAGCTAAGATTAAAAAACAAAAAACAACAAATAAAAATGTAAGTGTTAGCAAGGCTGTGGTGAAAAAGGAACTCTCTTACAGTGTTGGTGGGAATGTAAATTAGTCCAGTCGCCATGAAGAACAATATGGAGGTTCCTTAAAATCTACAGATAGAACTACCATGTGATCCAGCAATTCCACTTCTGGGTATCTACCCAAAGGGATAGGAAAACAGTCAGGAAAGCGCTTGCACATCTATGTTTATTGCGGTATTATTCACAATTGCCAAGACATGGAACCAACCCAAATGTCTATGAACAGACAAACAGATTGAAAAAGTGTGGCACATATACTCTATGGAATATTACTTAGCTATAAAACAACAACAACAACAACAAAAGACCCTGACATTTTATAGAAAGTGGACAAATATGGAAGACTTACTGCTGAGTGAAGCAAGCCAGGCTATGAAAGAGAGACATTGTATGTCTCCACTTAATATATACCAACTGTCCACACTCTATGGTAGAAACGGAAAGATTATGGTATATAGAAGCATGGAAAATAGTTACAGATACTGAAGATAGTGTGGGAATAGGGTGGGAAAGAGAGTGAGAGGAAGGAAATCAAGAAGAAAAGTAGAGAGGTGAGACATTTATGGGACATAGAAATGGATGATTATCTGTTAATAATGTGTATGGTTTCTTCAACTGGACTGGTACGAAGCGTATTCATGTTGGGTAAATTCGCTTTACAAGTTGTAGTGATGTGTAGTGACTGAATGTATATAATAAATTTTAAAAAAATAAAAAGAATTGGGGTGGAGTGAGTGTGGGCTCCAGAGGACAAGAAGGCTGGATTATCTTTAGACCCCCCCGCCCACACACACACACCACCTGCCAAGCTCTTCACGACTATGCTGAAGACCCTGTTCCTGGCCCCTCTGCATCTGTCTTACGTGACATGGCTGAGCAAATGACATCCCTCTCGCTCACTCTCTCAGACCTCATCAAGAATGGTTTTTCACTGAGTATCCATTGTGGATCAGGTGCTAGGTGCAGTCCTGGGGATACAGGGATGGGTGGGTCCAGGTCTCACTAGTCTTCTGTGTGCCCTGCTCCTTCTGGATTTTGTGGGCTTCTGAAGCTGATATCATTTGGGGACTTTCTTTAAGAAAGAAAATGCATGGGGCCAGCAGGTGGTGTGGTGGTAAGGGCGCTAGACTCCCACATGGCTGACTATAGTTTGAGTCCCGGTCCTGGTGGCTTACTTTCTTGCTTTCTCTCTAGCTTGCTTTCTTGATCTGTCTCTCTCTGATCAAATTAAAATAAATAAATTATTCTTTAAAAAAGAAAAAAAGAAAGAAAATGCAAAATGACAAATAATGAATTGCTCGAGCCTCTCCCAGGGTCAGTTTAGTTCTGACAGAGGCCAGAAGCTTCCAGAATCATCCAGTGGTTCAAGGACTTGGCTACAGGCTGTCAATTTGTCTCACCTTCACCTCCATCCCTGAATCCTGTGGATCTGCGCATTTAGGTATTTCAGAGGGAGGTACTGGATCTAGTGGAGTGTTTGCAGGCCCATATTTTCAAAGATGGTTCTGACAATGGTTTCCTCTTAATGTGTTGGTAACTATGTAAATTCAGGGAATATACCTGTTTACCAAGCTGTAAAGTATATAATGAAGTGTTGAAAAGAAACATACTTCTTTTGTTTCTTTCTCTTCAGTTTTCAGACTTTGTTTTGAAGAGTGTTATTTCAGTAAGTGGATATAATGTATCTAGGGAGGTGTTTATATGCACATTTTTAAAAAGAAGATTTTAAGATGGTTACTTTTGTCCATACACACTTAACCACTTTAAACACTTAGATAAATTATGAAGCAACCTGACAGAGATCTAGAGGCCACCTTGTTATAACCTCTGTGTAACAAGTTATCCAACCATAACAGCTTAAAGCAACATACTTACTGGTCTGTTGAGCAGAATTTAGTGGGGAAGGCTTGTCTTTGCTCTACGTGCTCCAGCCAGAGGAGCTGCATGTGCGGGCTGACCCACTTCCCAGATGACGCACTCTCATGGCTGGCGGGTTGGCACTGGTTGTCATTGGATGCTCAGCAGAGGCTGTGACAGAATCCTTGGTCCCTCTACCCATGGCTTCTTCACGGGCTGGGATCCAGGAACAGCCCAAGAAAGCAAGGTGAAGTGCCTGGTACTTTTAGGGTCAAACCTTAGAAGCCAAGTAGTGTCATTCAGCTACACTCTCTTGGGTGAGGGTCCACCCAGAGTCACAAGGAAGCAAAGTAGACTGCCAATACTTGATGGAAAGGTCAGGGTTGTGTCGTAAGAAGAGGATGTCAAATGGGAGCTATCATGGCAGCCGTCTGTACCCAGAGAGTGTTGAGTGATGTTAGCCATCTGGGTGCTGTCATGTGGGTGATGAACCCAGCCAGGGATCCTAGCATCCATCTGGGGACTCCCGTTAGTGAAAAAGGGTGCACAGTGGCTCCAGAAGAGTATTCATGGGGACCCCGCATTTAAATCCTATAAATTCTTCCTTCCTTCCTTCCTTCCTTCCTTCCTTCCTTCCTTCCTTCCTTCCTTCCTTCCTTCCTTCCTTCCTTCCTTCTTTCTTTCTTCTTTTTCTTCCTTTCTTCTTTCTTGTTCTTTCTTTCTTCTTCCTTTTTCTTTCTTTTCTTTGCTACAGGGCACATGAACTCTCAAGAGAGAGACAGAGAAAGAAAGTGAAAGAGCACCCCTCACTGCAATTTCTTCTCCATTTCTTGTTTTGGGACTTTGGGGAGGCATGCGCATGCACTCAGCATGTTTTCAAGCTGCCGGCTTCAGGACTTGAATGCGCCGTCAGCCGAGTGGAACTCAGTCACATTTACCACCACACCATTGGTGGGCCCACAAGTCTTATGACTTCTTATGGGATCTACAACCTAAAGCCTTCCAAGGCGCCATCTTCCACATCTGGGAATGACTCCTCTTTGCACTGGTAATGGTTTAGGGAAAGCTTTCAGTTTGCCACAGTGCTCTCGAATTGAACATTTTATTTTGATTGTTATTTTTTTGAGGGGAGAGGTTTTTGCTACAGAGTGTGTGTACTAGCCAGAGAGACAGAGAGAGATAAAGAGACAGAATGTGAGAAATCTCCCCCCATGGGGAATAGCCATGCCCCAATCCCTTCTTTTCTATTCTCCTCGTGGGATTTCAGGCACGCACGCACAAGCGCCTGGTGTGAGTATTAAGCTGTGGGGTCCAGGACTCTAACTGTGGTTGACTACGTGGGAGTCCAGCAACATAACCATTATGTCATCTGCTGGCCCCTATTTTGATTTATTATTGTTAGTATTTCTTGCTGTTGATTTACCTTGGTTCACAAAGCAAATGGTTTGTGTATGAATTATCTATTGCTCCATAACAAATCACCCCAAAATGTAGCCAGCTGAAACAAAAAGCATGCGTTACCTCACATTGTTTCTGGGTAATTTGGGAGAGGCTGAGCTGGCTGGCTCTGGCTCCAGAGCACTCGTGATGTAATCAGAAGCTGGCCAGGACTGCGTCATCTGAAGGCTTGACCGAGGTGGGAGACCCATGTCCACGAAGCCTCTTCCAGGGCTGGTGGCAGAGGCCCAGGTTCCCAGCATGAGGACCTCGCCAGAGGCCACTGAGTGTCCATGTGCCATGACAGTGCCAGCAGCTTCGCCCAGGGTGAGTGACCTGAGAGGGCAAGAAGGGAATGGGACGCGTTTTTGTGGCCCAGCTCTGCCTTTCCCACAGTGCCCTATTCCCTGGGTTTGCCTACAGATGGGAAGGGGCCACAAGGGCAGAAGTACTTGGGGGAGAGCGGTGGAGCCAGCCTGGAGGATGGCCGCCCCTCTGCGGTGACTTCCTGGAATGTGAAGCACTTCACGGTTGATGTGGAACTTTGCCACCCCCACAGGTCATTGGGCGCACAAGCTCACGAATCCCTGTGATGGTCCTGTCTCTCCTGTGAAGACCCTGAGGTGGGACTTTCTGAGTCACTGTGGTCATCATGCCTTCAGCTGGGCTTCCAGACTGCATTGGGCCCAGGGAGGACCCTGGAGAGGAGGCCCAGACTCAGACCCCAGAGATGAGTTATTTCACAGGCCCTGAGATGGCGGTCTGAGGCATCCGCCAGCACACACTGTCTCCGTGTGTCCCCTTGGATGGTTTGTTTGCCAGACCCAGAGTCACTGAGATTTCCTCTGTGAAAATACAAACTGCAGACTGGGGAAATACCTGCATAACATCGACCTGACAGAGGACTTGGATTCAGGATGTAGAAAGATCTTTTATAACTCAATAATGAGAGACTGGCAACTCAATGTTTAAAATGGGTCAAATATTTAAACAGACATTTCAGGGCCAGCAGGTGGTGTCGTAGTTAAGGTGCCGGACTCCCATGCGGTTGACCATGGTTTGAGTCCCAGATCTGGTGGCTTGAAACACATATACTTGCATGCCCAAAACCGCAAGAGGAGACTGGAGGAGAAGGGATTGCGCCTGGCTATCCCCGTAGGGGGTGATTACTCGCTTTCTCTCTGTCTCTACATTGACTGCACACACCCTATAGCAAAAATCTCCCAAACAAGCCAAAACAACCCAGACATTTCACTAAAGAAAACACACAAAAGTACATCAAAACCTCACAATGTTAAACATTAGAGAAATGCACATGGAAATCACGACAGGACCCCACCATACACCCATTAGAGTGGCTGAAACAGAAGGACTGAGCACAGCACGTGTTTACAGTTTGAAGGCCAACTGGGATTCGCACACAGGCTGACTGCTGATGGCGGGAGTAGGAAAGGGTGTGGCCCTTTTGGAGAAGTTGGTCAGTTTCTTAAAGGGCTAAGCCTACACCTACCATACAACTCAACTATGCTACTTCTAGGCATATCCCCAAGGCAGAGGAAAGCATCCAGCCACACAAACACTTGGTCATGGGGGCCGGCAGGTGGGATGGACGTTGGACTCCTACATGGCTGACCACGGTTCGAGTCCTGGACCTGGCAGCTTGCTTTCTCACTTTCTCACTGTCTCTCTGTCTCCTCTCTCTCTCTCATCAAATCTAAATAAATAAAGTTAAATAATTCTTTTTTTTTTTTAAATAAAGACTTGGTCATGGATGTTCGTGGCAGCTCCATTTGCAGACGCAAGAACACGAGTACCCAGCTCTCTGCTGGAAAGAGGAACTTAATTGGAGGATGCCGTTTGCTTGGCACCGAGCACACGAGGAGCGCTGCATAATTGGTGCCGTCATTACCGCATCCCCCGGTGCTGCCGTCCTCCCACCCAACCACCTCAGCCTGAAGGTGGGAAACTGAGGCCGGGAGTTGGGGCAGGATGCTGTCGGGGACTGGCCAGCAGAAGGGCCTTTTCCTTTTTCTCCCTCTCCTTCCCCAGCTTGGTGAGGCCCACACCCTGCTCATGAGCTACCATCTGGGGGCAAGGGGATGGCTGTCTGAAGCTTCCCTCTTATCTGGCTTAGGGCAGCATTAACCGGGCAGAATGGGGCGCAAATACTCCTCCCTAAACCACTCAGCTAATAAGCTCACCATTCAACCTCAAGGAGCACTGCCAGAGAGCCCTTGCTGGGTTGGGCTAAATTAATCCAAAAGAAGGAGCCTGCGATGCTGAGGCCGGTCTTTGAGGCTGAGCGGGCTGGCTCTGGCTCCAGAGCACTCGTGATGTAATCAGAAGCTGGCCAGGACTGCGTCATCTGAAGGCTTGACCGAGGTGGGAGACCCATGTCCACGAAGCCTCTTCCAGGGCTGGTGGCAGAGGCCCAGGTTCCCAGCATGAGGACCTCGCCAGAGGCCACTGAGTGTCCATGTGCCATGACAGTGCCAGCAGCTTCGCCCAGGGTGAGTGACCTGAGAGGGCAAGAAGGGAATGGGACGCGTTTTTGTGGCCCAGCTCTGCCTTTCCCACAGTGCCCTATTCCCTGGGTTTGCCTACAGATGGGAAGGGGCCACAAGGGCAGAAGTACTTGGGGGAGAGCGGTGGAGCCAGCCTGGAGGATGGCCGCCCCTCTGCGGTGACTTCCTGGAATGTGAAGCACTTCACGGTTGATGTGGAACTTTGCCACCCCCACAGGTCATTGGGCGCACAAGCTCACGAATCCCTGTGATGGTCCTGTCTCTCCTGTGAAGACCCTGAGGTGGGACTTTCTGAGTCACTGTGGTCATCATGCCTTCAGCTGGGCTTCCAGACTGCATTGGGCCCAGGGAGGACCCTGGAGAGGAGGCCCAGACTCAGACCCCAGAGATGAGTTATTTCACAGGCCCTGAGATGGCGGTCTGAGGCATCCGCCAGCACACACTGTCTCCGTGTGTCCCCTTGGATGGTTTGTTTGCCAGACCCAGAGTCACTGAGATTTCCTCTGTGAAAATACAAACTGCAGACTGGGGAAATACCTGCATAACATCGACCTGACAGAGGACTTGGATTCAGGATGTAGAAAGATCTTTTATAACTCAATAATGAGAGACTGGCAACTCAATGTTTAAAATGGGTCAAATATTTAAACAGACATTTCAGGGCCAGCAGGTGGTGTCGTAGTTAAGGTGCCGGACTCCCATGCGGTTGACCATGGTTTGAGTCCCAGATCTGGTGGCTTGAAACACATATACTTGCATGCCCAAAACCGCAAGAGGAGACTGGAGGAGAAGGGATTGCGCCTGGCTATCGCCGTAGGGGGTGATTACTCGCTTTCTCTCTGTCTCTACATTGACTGCACACACCCTATAGCAAAAATCTCCCAAACAAGCCAAAACAACCCAGACATTTCACTAAAGAAAACACACAAAAGTACATCAAAACCTCACAATGTTAAACATTAGAGAAATGCACATGGAAATCACGACAGGACCCCACCATACACCCATTAGAGTGGCTGAAACAGAAGGACTGAGCACAGCACGTGTTTACAGTTTGAAGGCCAACTGGGATTCGCACACAGGCTGACTGCTGATGGCGGGAGTAGGAAAGGGTGTGGCCCTTTTGGAGAAGTTGGTCAGTTTCTTAAAGGGCTAAGCCTACACCTACCATACAACTCAACTATGCTACTTCTAGGCATATCCCCAAGGCAGAGGAAAGCATCCAGCCACACAAACACTTGGTCATGGGGGCCGGCAGGTGGGATGGACGTTGGACTCCTACATGGCTGACCACGGTTCGAGTCCTGGACCTGGCAGCTTGCTTTCTCACTTTCTCACTGTCTCTCTGTCTCCTCTCTCTCTCTCATCAAATCTAAATAAATAAAGTTAAATAATTCTTTTTTTTTTTTAAATAAAGACTTGGTCATGGATGTTCGTGGCAGCTCCATTTGCAGACGCAAGAACACGAGTACCCAGCTCTCTGCTGGAAAGAGGAACATAATTGGAGGATGCCGTTTGCTTGGCACCGAGCACACGAGGAGCGCTGCATAATTGGTGCCGTCATTACCGCATCCCCCGGTGCTGCCGTCCTCCCACCCAACCACCTCAGCCTGAAGGTGGGAAACTGAGGCCGGGAGTTGGGGCAGGATGCTGTCGGGGACTGGCCAGCAGAAGGGCCTTTTCCTTTTTCTCCCTCTCCTTCCCCAGCTTGGTGAGGCCCACACCCTGCTCATGAGCTACCATCTGGGGGCAAGGGGATGGCTGTCTGAAGCTTCCCTCTTATCTGGCTTAGGGCAGCATTAACCGGGCAGAATGGGGCGCAAATACTCCTCCCTAAACCACTCAGCTAATAAGCTCACCATTCAACCTCAAGGAGCACTGCCAGAGAGCCCTTGCTGGGTTGGGCTAAATTAATCCAAAAGAAGGAGCCTGCGATGCTGAGGCCGGTCTTTTCTGGACAGCCTTGACAGTGGCAGAGAGAAGGGATGGGCGGCGAGCTTTGAGCATCAGTTTTGAAAATGTGAGCCTCCCTTCAGCTGCTGATAAAGGAGGCAGACAGTCCTGGTCTAGCCTCAAACCAAAGTCGCTCAGGATGGGGGCTGGGGCGGAGCAGGTGAGAAGAGATGGGACCGGATATGGGCAGGGCTGGGGCACAGCTTCGGTCACCCTTTCAAACTGCCCTTATCTCCGCTCCCTGTGTTTCTGTCGTCCACTGCTGTTTAAGAAACTACCTCGAATTAGGTGGCTTAAAATAACAATGATCGGGGTCAGCAGAAGGCATAGTGGTTACATTGCTGGACTCCCACATGGTCGACTGCAGTTCAAGTCCCAGACCCAGTGACTTGAAACTCATGCTAGGCATGTGTGCGTGCATACCCAAGACCCCTGGAGGAGAATGGAGGAGAAGGGATTGCAGCATGGCCATCCCCCCTGGGGGTGATTTCTCACTTTCCCTCTCACTCTCTCTCCTTCCTGGTGAGTGCACACACCCTAAGACAAAAACCTCTTAAAAAAAAATAACAACCATCTATTCTGCTCAAGATCTGCAATTTGGAAAGGGCTGGGCAAGAATAGTCTTGTCTCTGCTCCCCGGGAGGCTGCTTGCTCAGGGTGAAGGGCTCTCACTCAAGATGGCACACTCCTGGACTGGCAGCTTGGTGCTGGCCTGGACATCCTCAAAACAGGGTGTCTAGGTTCCCAGGCAGGCATCCTAAGAGAGCTGGGGAAGAGCATGTCACCTTTGTTACCTAACTCCTAGTCGTGTGCCATTATGCTGGCCACACTGTACTGGTCCAGGCTCTTGCAAATGGCTGGTCAGCTTCTGGGGTGGAGGCATTGACTCCCCTGGGTGATGGGGAAGTGGGCAGGTTCTGGAAGGGCCTGTGGGATGGGAAAATAGAGGCCGTCTGCCCATGCATGGACTCAGCTGCTGCAAGCAAGAAGGACCTGCTTACCTGGCCCAGTGCTCCCCAAGGCGTTGGCCACTGGAGTCCTGTGAGGGTTAAACTGGCTGAGAAACCCTGGTTGGCTTCTGTGTCGAGGGTCACAGTGCAAAAGGCTGGGAACCTCTATGGCCTTGTTAGCCTGGAGCGTTTGAGATGGAGTAGAAGTGCCTGCGGTCCGGTTTCCTCCATCCTGACCAGAGCCTGAAGTGCTTTTCTGATGGTGCAAACATTGTCTTAAATATTCATGAACAGATTCACTTTCTCACTCACCTCTTAGTTCTGTGTGCATTCATGGGAGGCCTAGGGCATACTGGGTTCACTGTCCTCAAGTCACTGTCAGCTGGAGTCTCCAGGGTGGCCCTGCCCAGGGCTCTCTCAGGACATCAGGGTCTACCAGGATCCTGCCTCACTTCCCAAGGCTGCTCTCTACATCTTACGGAGGAAGCTTCAAGGCTCAGGGTGAGAAGTGAAATTGCCCACGACATGCCTCAGGTAACTAGCGCAGCAGGGCCTCCAACGTATCACTTCGGACCTTCGTTCAGTACACTTTCCCTGCTGTGAACACGAAGGCTTCCGAAAGGAGCAGCTCCTGGCCTTGGCCTCAACCACAAGCATGGGTTTCCAGGACTACCTGGGGGGATGCACAGCCCGGAAAGGCCGGGTGGTGGATCTACATGTAGCTGTGAGGGGCTGGGGGCAGTTCCCAGACCTGCACACCACGGCAGAGCAGGGGGTGGCAGGCAAGGCCTGGGTAGATCTGATGGCCAAGGTGGTTGCTCCTGGTGGTGGAAACCCCAAACCAGCCTCCTCCCTGAGGACCAGCCCCAGGGAAGGACCTGCATGAGAGCCACCCCCCACGTGACCTAGGATCCTCCTTCCTTACCAATAAAAAGAGAGCATGCGTCCCCCTGCCTCCCAGGGCAGTAAAGAGAATAGCATTGAGAACAGGGACGGCCTGAGCTGCATACGCCCTGGTGACCCCCAAAGCTCCTGGTGAGTCCCAAATGGGGTGATGTTGGTGGGGACCCCAGACTTTCTTTCAGGGGATAAAAGTTGCCCCCTGGGTCCCCCTGCTGAGTCTCCCAGTATCACACAGGCCTGGCCCCAGCTGAATTCAAGTTAACAAGTTCAAGGCTTGATGATTAACTAGATTCACAAAGTTGATGAAAAAAATCGAGATATAAATAAATATTCCTGGAGATATTCCACCCCCTGCAGGCATGAACTTTGAATAATTGGAGAGAATTATGCTGAGGACTAATCAAAACTTTTTTTTTTTCTATTGCTAATTACCTCTGGGTTTCATCAGTGTCAGAGTCTAATCAACTCCAGACATCTTAATTGACCCTCGGGAAATGCTAGCGTGGGGAGGGCTTTGGTGTCACAGCCAAGGGAGGCTGGGAGCTGGGAAGAGCTGGGAGTCCTAGGTGCAAACCCCCAGGCCACAAGCCAGCGTCCTCCCTGAGCTTCCGGCCCCCTCTTCCCTATCCTCGTCCTCTCAGCTGGGGTTTATCTGGTTGGACAAATGGGGCCAGGACTGGTTCTGGTCCTGGGGCTAACACCCCCTGACACACAGCTCAGGATTCTAGGCCAGGGGACTGTCCGGCACCTCCAGGTAGGGGGAGGATGACCTGGTCCTTTCTCCTGAAGGAATTTATTTGCATATGATGAGAAATTCCTTCTCCAATGCCTGGGAAGAGAGGCTGGACCACAGTTCCCCAGGGTGTCCCAGAGGCCTGTCCCCTGGGTGCGCTGGCACTCTGGATGGCTGGGATAACCAGTCTCGCAGCCTCTCTGAGGAAAGGATGCCACTTGCTTCCCTCCCCTGCTCACCCACCTCAGGCATTCAGAAGGCCCAGGAAAGCCTTTGACAGAATGCAAAGGAAATACTCTTCTACATGGAAATCCACCCTCATGTCTTCCATTCCAGAAACCCAAACCCCGGGACTGGACTCCTCAGCTCCTTATGGCCAGGCCCTACCACTGTGAAGCTCATTTTCTTCTCCCTTTGTTGCAAAGCTCCTGTGAGATGCTGCCTGGTCGTGGTCCCAACTGCCTGCCCCCTCCCAGGCCAAAGTGTAGCTTTCCTTCAGGCCACTTCCCCGTCCCCCCTTGAGGATCCCACTGCAGAGCTAGCCCCGCCTCCACTCCACCTCCTTCTGCTCTCCCAGGCTGAGCGTGCCACCTCCTTCCCTGTGCTGTGCACAGCCCTGCCTTCACCTCCAAGCCTGCCTCTCCCCTCTGTACCCCAACTGCCTGGGACAGCCCCACTCATGGCTGAGCTCCTGATGGTGCCCACTAACCCCACCACACCCACTCCCTCCCTGATATCCCCCAAAGCACATCGGACCCAACCTGAGGTCTTCCCTTCAACCTCCTCCCCCCTCCCAGGGAGCTCTAGCTCTGCTTCCTTGGCCCTCCCATACGCTCCCTGGCCCCTGCAGGCTGCCCTCCACACCACAGGCCAACGGAGCAGGTGCCCTTCCCTGCTCCTCACCAGACCCTGACCTCACCAAGCCTGTCCAGTGACCTTCCCAGCTGGTGTCCTTTTTGTTCTTCCTAGCAAGGTGCTCTGACTCCAGGGCCCTGCTTGGAGCACCGCCCCTTCTTCTAGGGCTCACTCCTCATCACTCAGCTCAAAAGCCTTTCTAACCTGCTCCCCTGTTTCAGCTTGTTTTTAGTTTTCCTTCTTTTTTCCTTCTCCCTTTTTTGGGGAGATGGATGGAGGGGTGCATGCATGCACACACACCTGGCATGCTTGTTTTGTTTTTTCAAGCTGCCAGTTCTGGACTTGAACCACGCCGTTGGCCATGTGGGATCCAGCTGCTTTAACCACTTCCCTTCAACCTCCTCCCCCCTCCCAGGGAGCTCTAGCTCTGCTTCCTTGGCCCTCCCATACGCTCCCTGGCCCCTGCAGGCTGCCCTCCACACCACAGGCCAACGGAGCAGGTGCCCTTCCCTGCTCCTCACCAGACCCTGACCTCACCAAGCCTGTCCAGTGACCTTCCCAGCTGGTGTCCTTTTTGTTCTTCCTAGCAAGGTGCTCTGACTCCAGGGCCCTGCTTGGAGCACCGCCCCTTCTTCTAGGGCTCACTCCTCATCACTCAGCTCAAAAGCCTTTCTAACCTGCTCCCCTGTTTCAGCTTGTTTTTAGTTTTCCTTCTTTTTTCCTTCTCCCTTTTTTGGGGAGATGGATGGAGGGGTGCATGCATGCACACACACCTGGCATGCTTGTTTTGTTTTTTCAAGCTGCCAGTTCTGGACTTGAACCACGCCGTTGGCCATGTGGGATCCAGCTGCTTTAACCACCATGCCACCAGCTGGCCCTGTTTTAGTTTATTCACATCACTTTTACTACCTGAAATCCTGTCATCCCTCCATCTATCCAGCCCTTCCTTCGGCTCCATGAGGCCAGGACTCTTTTCCTTCCCATTGATTCCCCAAAACAAGCACACGGCCACAGGATAAATGTCAAACAGAGAAACAGACTTCACCAGCTCCCAGAAGGAGCCCAGCCAGGGCTGCCCTGCCTCAGCCTCCGCTCCTTCCCTTGTTCTTCCCTTGGGCGATTTTGCTCTCTCTCTGAGCCTCCATTTTCTCACCCATGAGCTGGGAAGAACTTCACTGTGTCGAAGGAGAGGACGTGCTTCCTAAACCCTCAGGACCCTAGGGAGCCTGGACTGGGGGTGCCACAACCAGGCCGCTGCCTCCACCCCCTGGTCTTCTCCCCAGCTACAGCCCGCCGTCAGCCTGGTGCCTGGAGCTGCTCTGTCAGCAGCACTGCCAGGCGCTCTTCAGGAGGGATGAGGTGAGGGGTCATTCTGTGCCCTGCGAGTAGTAGACTTGGAATTCAAGCTCAGCCTGGATCCTCGATGGCCCCCTCCACCCTACCCTGGGAGAATGGGGGTGCTGCTGTAGCCGTGGCAGGCGTTGCAGTAGAGAGAGTGAAGGCAGGACCTGCCTCCTCTCTGAGGGAGCTCTGATCCAGGGGCCCAGGCTGCTGCTCCGTCACCCACCCCCTCCAGGAGACCCGTTTCTGTCCCTCACTGGGCACAGGCCTTCCCTCCCTGGACCTCAGTTTCCCTTCTCTCCTCCTGAGGTTGGATTCTGTGTACCTCAGGCTTTCCTGACAGACTCTGGGTAGCCACCTCAAGGCCGGAGCCACCAGAGGCAGCTCCCTGAGTCCGGGCAGAGGCCACCCACCCTCCAGGTACCCAGGCTCTAGCCCCCAGGGCCCGTGCAGGCCTGTCCTCCTTGGCCGGGCAGGAGCGATCCATCACTGCTCCGTGATAGATTATCTGTCCCTCCTCCTGCCCGCTGCTCTTGCTATTTCGGTTGCAGAATAATGTTTATCACTTCTCACAACAGTGACACCCTCCTTCCCTCCCTCCCTCCTTCCCTCCCTCTCTCCCTCCCTCCCTCCCTCCCTCCTGGGTTGTGGACTCCAGGCAGATAAAAGGAGGTTTTCTGGGGCTATTTTCACGATTTTAATTTTCCATTCTCCATCTCCTCTCTTCCCCCTTATTACATTTTTGGCCTTTTTTTGGGCTTTTGGAATGAGCATACATTTTCCCAGTGATATTTTTTAATAAAAACCATCATTTATGATTATTTTTCTTCCCCACTAACTGTCAGCCTCCTCATTTGATTTCTTCTCAAGGCCACTTCCCACCCGCTTTGTCTTCCATATAGACGGAGGTCTGGGGGCGCTCCAGAACCAAAGGCTTCCCTCCAGCCTTAGGATCCTGCCGAGAGTCCCTCCCCGGCCTTGCCCAGTCGCAGCCCAGCCCTGCCACATTCTGCTCTCAGCAGCCCCTGCTCTTCTGGCCTTTCTGTCTCCTGCTCCAGGTGAGTCTCACCTGGACACCTTTGCTGGCCCTGGGGCACAGAGGGACTGGTGTCACAGAGGAGAGACAGAGACACCCCGTGAATTCTGCCAGGTTCTGCACGAGCCAACGGTCTCTCAAGATCTCCAGAGCATGTGGTTTTCAAATTCCAGAAAGACCCCTGCCCTCGAGCACCATCTAAGCTGCAGGCGTGCGATAGAACAAAGCTGGTGCCACGACAGTCCCCCCGGGAGACCCGAGGCAGGCCTTCATCTCTGAGACACAGTACTCCAGGCTTGGAGCGGAGACCATCTTAGGATAATGAATCATTCATTCATTCAGCTACCTGAGGGTCTACTATGTGCCAGGAATAGCCACACACTTGTCCTACGTGAGGGACGGGCTCAGAGGTCACCCTGGCCATCTTCTCTACTCATAGACTGGAGCTCTGGGCTTCCCCCAAGTATTGCTGTGTGACCCTCTCTGAGCCCTCCTCAGTTCCCATCTCTGTGAAAGGAAGAGCTACCTGCCAGTCACCCTGGGAA
>NW_006205068.1:2014564-2015767 GCF_000334495.1 Tupaia belangeri chinensis | reverse complement strand
CGGGGCCACCAGAGGCAGCTCCCTGAGTCCGGGCAGAGGCCACCCACCCTCCAGGTACCCAGGCTCTAGCCCCCAGGGCCCGTGCAGGCCTGTCCTCCTTGGCCGGGCAGGAGCGATCCATCACTGCTCCGTGATAGATTATCTGTCCCTCCTCCTGCCCGCTGCTCTTGCTATTTCGGTTGCAGAATAATGTTTATCACTTCTCACAACAGTGACACCCTCCTTCCCTCCCTCCCTCCTTCCCTCCCTCTCTCCCTCCCTCCCTCCCTCCCTCCTGGGTTGTGGACTCCAGGCAGATAAAAGGAGGTTTTCTGGGGCTATTTTCACGATTTTAATTTTCCATTCTCCATCTCCTCTCTTCCCCCTTATTACATTTTTGGCCTTTTTTTGGGCTTTTGGAATGAGCATACATTTTCCCAGTGATATTTTTTAATAAAAACCATCATTTATGATTATTTTTCTTCCCCACTAACTGTCAGCCTCCTCATTTGATTTCTTCTCAAGGCCACTTCCCACCCGCTTTGTCTTCCATATAGACGGAGGTCTGGGGGCGCTCCAGAACCAAAGGCTTCCCTCCAGCCTTAGGATCCTGCCGAGAGTCCCTCCCCGGCCTTGCCCAGTCGCAGCCCAGCCCTGCCACATTCTGCTCTCAGCAGCCCCTGCTCTTCTGGCCTTTCTGTCTCCTGCTCCAGGTGAGTCTCACCTGGACACCTTTGCTGGCCCTGGGGCACAGAGGGACTGGTGTCACAGAGGAGAGACAGAGACACCCCGTGAATTCTGCCAGGTTCTGCACGAGCCAACGGTCTCTCAAGATCTCCAGAGCATGTGGTTTTCAAATTCCAGAAAGACCCCTGCCCTCGAGCACCATCTAAGCTGCAGGCGTGCGATAGAACAAAGCTGGTGCCACGACAGTCCCCCCGGGAGACCCGAGGCAGGCCTTCATCTCTGAGACACAGTACTCCAGGCTTGGAGCGGAGACCATCTTAGGATAATGAATCATTCATTCATTCAGCTACCTGAGGGTCTACTATGTGCCAGGAATAGCCACACACTTGTCCTACGTGAGGGACGGGCTCAGAGGTCACCCTGGCCATCTTCTCTACTCATAGACTGGAGCTCTGGGCTTCCCCCAAGTATTGCTGTGTGACCCTCTCTGAGCCCTCCTCAGTTCCCATCTCTGTGAAAGGAAGAGCTACCTGCCAG
>NW_006205068.1:2009746-2014516 GCF_000334495.1 Tupaia belangeri chinensis | reverse complement strand
TTGTGACCTCCTGGCCTCGTCCATGGCAGAGTGGCTTCATGCTCCTCCCTACTCTGGCCTGGCCCTCCCTAGCCCTGGTCCCGGGTGATCCTTGGAGTGAGGGCCAGCTGGGCCTGCTGATTGATGGACTCCACGGCGCATGGCCACAGCCCAAGGAGGGAGTGATCTGTCCTCCCTCACAGCCAGTTTCTCCCTTATCACTGGTAGAAGAGGTTACTATGAATATTCATAACGCCACATGAATATTCACAACACTAATGATGCCACCCTCTCTATCCTCTCGCCCTTGGGTGCCTCCATAGCTTGTTAACGTCCCCGCACCCATGTGTCTCTGTTGACCCCTGTGTGAGCCACTGAGTGGCTTTCTCTCCATCGACAGAGGCTGACTCAGCTGTCCCACGGATCCCCTGGGTCGAAGGAGACCCCCTGAGTGGGAAAGCTCCCGGGCCTGGGGCTCAGGAGGCCTACCGTCCTGCCTCAGTAATCATGCCACTCCCTGTGTAAGGGCTAGGCCTTCCCGGGCCTCAGTTTCCCTTCTGACCTCCGCAAGCCCTCTGGCCTTGAGAGGGCTCAGCCCTGCTGCCCAGCTCCAGGAACAAGGCATCCTCTCTGATGTCATTTTCCATGCGCTCCATTGTACCTGAGACAAAGCTGGGAGTCTTGGGTTCCCTGAGGGCACGGCAGGCTGGACTTGGGTTACCCAGCACAGGTAACCAGAGAGGCCTGTGGTCAGGTATCCCTTTTGCCTTCCAGGGTAACTGCCAGGGACCACTTAGCTGGCTGTCCCTTAGGACAGGTGACATCAAGGTGGGCTAGGGACACTCATGGGGCTGTGGGAGGTGTGCAGGGGCTTTATCGCAGTAGAGGCATTGTTGGCACCTGGAAATCCGGTATGGGGTCATTCCAGGGTCAGGGAGAGCCAGGACCTTCCTGTTCTGTGCCAGAATCGGGCTCTGCTGCTCACAGCTGTGTAGCCTCGGGGCGGTCATTCTCCTCTGTGCCTTGTGTCCCTCTCTGTAGCTGCCTGGCCACTGTACTCAGGCAGGCGACCCCGATTGCTGCAGTAGTTCTGCATGGAAAGCCCCACACCGAGGACGTTTGACCATTTGTCCAGAGGGGACCTAGGGTGGGGAACAATAACCTCGCAGCTGAGCCCAAAGCTCAGGAAGGCCAGACCCTGCTCTTGCCTCTCCCTGAAGACTGCTCAGAAACCCCCTGCTGTCCTCCTATGCCCCCGGGGCTGGCTGGCCCTGCAGCTCCATCCTTGTTTACTTGGCTGGCTGGCTCTTAATAAGCCTGCAAGCCCTGGGCATTCCAGGTCCCCATCCTTCCCTGGATACCCAGTGCTGTCTTCCCACAGGATGGACCCTCCTCCAGGGGAGGGGTAATCCTTGGGCTGCTGGCCTGGTTCAGAGGGGACATCAAGAGGAATTACCGTCCAGGGAACTCTAAGTCATTTGGGCCCCTTGGCATGCCCTTGGCCCATTTTGGGTCTCTTGGCATGGCCCTCCTGGGATACTCTTCCTGCCGTTAAGCACAGATCATGTGCTAGGAGCTGGACCTGATTCTCTGGATCCCAGAGGTCTCATTGTGAGACGAGATTCCTCCCTTGCACGATGGCAAGTTGGGGGCTCTGAGACGCCTCGAACTCTCAACCTGGTGCTTCCCAAACAGGCAGTGGCTGCTCTCCCTGGGTGCTCAGCTCTGAGCTCAGCAGTGTGGGTGGAGCACTTCCCCTGCAGTGTGTGCACAGAGCCACCGTCAGGGTGGAGGACAGACGGAGGTCTTCTGCACAGGCTGACCCTGCATGAGCTGTGAGGCTGAGACCCAGCCTGCTCCGTGCTGTTTCCCTAAATATGTTCGACCCTGTCTTCCCATGGGACCGGCACAGCCACCGCCAACATCTGTGGGGACGACAGCAGAGGAATGCCTAATGAGAGCTCGGCGTGGCCCCGCCACGGAGCGCAGGCTGGGACAGATGGTCTATCATTACCCATTTTTATTAATTACTGGGCTCCCCGTGCTGTGATTGGTTCCCCAGCTCAGCCTCGTTGGACACGACGTGGTCCCAGCTATTCTGGAAGGAAGAGACGGCCCTTCATGTAGCACAACGTGCCTTTCCTTTCGGCTTCCTTTGAGGCCACAGCATTTCTGGCTCGGTGAGGTCCCTGGGGTACGAGGCTATTCAAGGAGACAGAAGCCGTTTGCAGCTGCCACCTGCCCGAGGAGACTGGAGGGAGGGACTGGTGCAGGGAGAGGCACGCAGAGCCCTGCCACCCCAGCTCGGGACCCCCGCAGCCCCTGGTCTGGTCTTCCTCATCCTCGACCTCGGGACTCGGGAGCCTGCAGACCCCTGACGCTGGGCTTGTACTCTGGGGCATCCATCCAGGTGGAGGTCCACAGCCTTCTTCATGTGTGCAGGTGCTGGGGAGCCCTGCTCCATCTCCGTAGGGCTGCCTGAGGCTCCAGGGTCCCACAGACCTGGCTCCCAAGCTCAGCACCTCTTCTGACTTCCAGGGAAGCTGGGCCAGTCCCTTTCTGTCTCTGGGCTTCACGTCCCCAACTGCAGTCGGGGGGCTCAACAGCATCTACTCATCAAGGGCTCACGTGGCTCGAACTCCCACAGAGCACGCGGAACACCGGCACTGCTGCTCTAAGCAAGGGTTTTAGCAAGCCTTGTGCCTGTTTCCTCCTCAAGGGGCAGGTGTGTCCTGCCCACCCTCCAACAGGAAGGGCAGAGAAGGTGCCTCAGGGTGAGAGGGTCTACCTGATCATATGGCTCCGGGTGCGGTGGGGGACACTGACACACGGGGAGGACTGGGACGCCGCACCTCCTGTCAGCCAGCACACCGAGTTCCCTCTGGCTTTGGCACGGGCCTGTTAGCCTGGGAGGTAATGGGACATGAAGCCCGAGATATCCAGTCAATAAAAAGGAGCCTCGGAAGCTTTTTATATCTCGCTACTGTCACACTGGTAGGCGTTTTATCTGCTGCCCACTTGACAGCCTGTCATAAAGCGAGGCCCCGCAGAGCCCCGTCTCAGCCTGTCCCGGGCGTACTGCTGATGGAGCCCTCCAGAGCCCTCCAGAGCCCTGCAGCCTCTGAGACGGGAGCTCCAGACACAGAACCAAGCAAACCTCGGGTGGTTCAATGCCAGGTTGCCTCCCAGAGCCTCGGCGTGGACTCAGAAGACCCAGTCTGTATGACCGGCTCGGGCCAGCACGGTTTAGCACTGCAGATGGGACAACTTCAGCAACAAACATTACTGCCTCACGTTCCGCAGGCTGGAGTCTGAGGTCTGCTGTCAGCGGGGTCAGCTCCTTCCCAGGACCCTCTCCTCGGCTTACAGATGGCCGTCTCCTTGTGTCTTCACATGGCTGACCCTCTGTGCATGTCTGTGTCCTAACCTCCTTTTCTTAGAAGGACAGCAGCCAGATCGGATCAGGGGCCACCCCAATGACCTCGTGTCACCTTAATCTTTAAAGACCCCCATCTCCAAACGCAAGTCACATTCTAAGCTCTGGGGGTTAGAGTTTCAGCATAGGTATTTAGGGGGTGCAGTTCTGCCCATCACCTCCTCCTCTTCCTGGGAAGCCCTCCTGCTGAGGTGACCCTGACTGCTTGCTCAGTGGCTCCGGGCAGGCCCTGTCCCCTACTGAGCCCTCACAGCCTTCAAGGGCTGTATGGGAGGCTGTTCGGGCTGTTTCTCCTGCACGCTGCCATGACAGCAGAAGGCTCACGGGTCAGAAGAGGGGAGAGGCAGAGTGGGGTGAAGAGGGCCTTCTGGGCAAGGCCACCGCTCAGCGAAGGTACTGGGCAACGTGAGACCCTGAGCCTAATGCCTGAGTTTGGACCCCGGCTCTACCATTTACTGATTTTGTGGCCTGACAAGCTACGTAAACCTCAGTGGGCTGCCTGGTCAGTGTCCTCATCTATGAAGCAGGGATAATCATAGCACGCCCCCATGGGGCTGGTGCACTGAATGAATGAGTGAGCACACGTGGTGTGTCCCGTGAGTGCTGTGATGCTGGGTAGAGAGCCTAAGCCCTGGGGAACACCTGTACTGCATTCCAGGAGCAGCAGGATCTCTGGGCAGTTTGCCCAATGGAGACCCTCGAGAGAGAGCTGCAGGAGGGTCATGATGGTGGCTGCATGTGTAGGATCCTTGCAGAGACCCAGTGATCTTGTGGCGGTGATGAGGTAGGGGTGGAGGGACCATGACAGAGACAGGCTAGCCCCTCAGGGCACACTGTTTGGGACAGAAAGGTGGTACTCAGCCCTCCCCCAGAGAGAGCCTGGTGCGATGGACGTCCTGAGGAGAATGAGGCTAGCAGCTGGCACAGTGGGCTCCCTGACGTTGGAGGAGACCGCGCACACGCTGATGCCACGGGGCGAGGGGGCTCGAGTAGGAGAAGCAGAAAGGCCAACATTGCAAAGGGGAATTTTAGTTTATTTTTCAATCTTTATTTACTTATTTTGACAAGGTCTTGCTGTTAGATAGGTGTTGCAATTCTCTCACCTTAGCTGGGACTGCAGGGGACCAGCAGTTGGCGTAATGGCTGTGTCTCTGGACTCTCATGTAGTTTGAGTTGGTTTGACTCCCAGACCCGGTGGCTTAAACTCACGCCAGGCGCAGGTGCGTGTGTGCCCAAGATCCTGAGAGGAGAATGAAGGAGCAGGGATTGCAGCATGGCCATCCCCCCTGGGGGTGATTTCTCGCTTTCTGTCTCTCTGTCTCTTTCTGTCTTTCTGGTGAGCGCACGCGCCCTAT
>NW_006205068.1:2004131-2009636 GCF_000334495.1 Tupaia belangeri chinensis | reverse complement strand
CTATTCGCCCCATTGTGGCCATCCCCCCAGGGGGTGATTTCTTGCTTTCCATCTCTCTGTCTCTCTGTGTCTTTCTGGTGAGCACACGTGCCCTATAGCAAAAACCTCTCAAAACAAACAAAAAAAACAAACCTATGTATCTGGGACTGCAGGCATGTGCTTTTTAGGGTGGGCCAAGAATCAAACCCGGGCTTCCCATGGGACCTCGGCCTGCTGAGCAGCAGCGTCTACCAGTGCGTGCCACTGTGGCTAGCAGGATTTTATTTTGATCAAAGGAAATGGGAGTGGGTATGGAGCCCTGGGTGGAAGCAGTGGAGAAGGTGGTCTTTGGTGACAGGGAATGGACCCTCCCCAGTAACCATCCTGTCTCCTACACCAGTGTTCCAGCAGCGGCCCGGAGACTGGGCAGCGCTGCAAGCCAGCCCACACGTGAGCAGTCCCGCAACAAGTCATTGTCCTGGAATTGGCTCCTGGTGGGCTCTGAGGCATTAGACCCCAAGCCAGAGCTGGCTTTCGGGGCTAGAGTGCTCCGGGCTGGATCAGGGTGGCTGTGAGTGGAGACCACCTCCTGAACTTTTGTTTATCAGCCCCTGACCCCTGGGACCAGCCTGGATAGGGAGAACTCTGCCGGGGAGAATGAGCGGCTCCGGCTCCTGTCCCAGGGGAGATCTGATCAGTTGCTCCCTGCAGCAGAGGCCGCCTGGGCTGGGTTTCCTGAAGCCTGATTTGCCATCAGGATGAAGGCTCGAAGTCAGTGGCCTTTCTATGGAGAAGATAGACGAAGGGCCTCTTGGGGAGGATGAGGAGCAAAGGTCTAGTTGACAAGGCCACCACATACAGGGAGGTGGCAGGACCTTGCCTCCCTGAATCCACCACCCACCCCTTCCCCAGGCTAGTTCAGCCCCGCCAGGTGGTTCAGAGTTCAAAGGTAGCAGAGTGAAACAAACCCCGCCCTCTAGGCACTCCCTACAAGCAACCTCACATCTGCAGCTCTGGGGTGACAGGGTGTGTACCACATCTGACCCAGCCCAGGCCCCCTCAGCTGAGCCCAAAGGGCAGAGAGGCGGGGAAGCCCATGGAGGTGCAGGGAAGGCATGCCAGGCAGAGGCACCAGCAGGAGTACACGCCCGGAGGGGAGCGCAGGAACACGCCTCTGGGGCATCACGTCCACAGGGTAGTGGCGGAGATGAGGCTGCAGAGGAGATGGGAGTCTGCCCAGGATGGGGCTTTTTTTCTGAGAACGATGAGGGCTTTAAACTGTGGGATTATGGCGGCCCACTCCACCCTCAGCATAAGGGAGGACTGGTCAGAGCAGGCAGGAGCTGAGGCTCAGAGAACCTTCCAGGACCAACTGGACAATGAGTCCAGGCAGCCAACGTCCCAGGCACACTGGCCGCTCCCACCTTCTCTCTCTTCCTCTGTGGTTCTCTAGCGCCTGCCTCAGGCATGGCTAGATCTCGGAATTTGCGCCTCTGCGATGCATAGGGTCAGCATACAGACTTACAAACCACACGGGAGCCACTGTCATCTCATGGGGAGGGAACCACAAACTGAAGGTGGGAATGGTGTTTCCAGAGGTGTGGGAATGGGCACAGGGACCCACATTCACTGAACTCAAATTTCCCAATTCTCTAAACACTGAAAAGGAGTTGTGCTCTCATCTCTGGGCCAAGACAGCTCTGCAGATGGGGAATGTGGGGAGACCAGAGACCTACCCAGGGGAGGTGGACGTACCGGTGGCTGGTTTGCTGTCACGGTTGAGGCAGGCACACCGGAGCAGGCCCAGCTTTTTGAGGAGAGAGGAGCCCAGCACAGAGGGGGAGAAGGGGGAGCAGCACTGACTGCTCTGAGGGCCCAGAGGACTGAGGAAAGGACCCGAGGCTGAGATCTGCCTGACCAGTATTCTTGGACAGCTGCACTGCCCTCCCCTGTGTGGCAGAGGCCCTCCTCAGGAAGAGGGAGGGACTCAGAGGATGCCCCGGGTCAGGGGAGAGGCATTTCCGGAGTCTCGGTTCTCATTACTCTGTGGCAATAAAAACCCTCCCCAAGTGACAATGCCAAATTAGATGCCACCCCTCTGGGAAGCACCCTGTGCTTCTTGGGACAGAGTCCAGCTCTTCAGGGTCTGCAGCACTGGCTTGCAGCAGGGAACATCAGAGCCCAGGCTGGGTGATCTTAGGGTAAGAGCTTGACATCTCTGGAGACTGATGAGACTGAGCTTCAGGGCTGCCAGAGTAACCAGGAGGGGGACTGTCATGGGCTGCATTGTGTCCCCTAAAAGAAACATTGGTTTCCCAACTCCCAGTACCTCAGACTGTGGCCTTATTTGGAAACCAGGTCCCTACAGAGGCCATGAGGGCCCCAGAGGAGGACGAGTGTTGTCTCTATGAAAGGGGAGATGCATGACAGACACACACAGAGGGACAGTGCAGTGAAGGCCACAGGGACGGAGTGTGACCGGAGCTGAGTCCACAAGCACAGACTGCCAAGGGTTGCTGGGAGACCCCCGATGCTGGAAGAGGCCAGGAAAGATCCTCCCCTGGAGCCCTCAGGTGTTAGCCCCCGCTAACACCTTGATTTTGGACTTCTGGCCTCCAGAACCAGGAGAGGATAAACTCCTTTAGCTTTAAGCCACCTAGTGTGTGGCACTTTGCTAGGCCAGTCCCAAGATGCTGATATGGAGATAGATGTGGGCTTACTGGGCAGAGCTCGGAGGGCCGTGGGCTCCTGGTGGGTGTTGCACCAGCATCCCTGGCCCACACCTGTGTCCCTCCATGTAGCCTATGTGCCCAGAATGCAGAGACTAGGCAGCTCCTTTGCCTCTCTAGCCCCAGACACTGCATGTAGGTGCTAATGGATGATGGCAAGTGAAGCAGGGTGCTCGTGGACAGGCGTGCTCACATGCACAAATGCACATGCACACGCAAACAGGCACACACATGCGCAACGTGTATACATGCACACATACATGCACGCACGTGCTTGGACACAGGCTCAGATCGGTACCACATTAGAGAGGGAGGACAGCTCCCACCCAGACCCTGCCCTTCCTACCTGTCCCAGCTCCAGGAGCCAGTGGGCACCTGAACACCAGTGCTCAGCTGCAGTGGGCCTGACCCTGGGGGCAACAGGGCATGCTCAGCTCTGGGAGAGGACCAGCACTTGGAGAGGCAGGCCCTCTCCTCAGGCTAATGACCTCAGCAGATAGAGGCCGTTTGGTGAGGATTTTGCTGAGGGCATGCCTGAGGCTCAGTTTCAGAGCACCTACTTCGAGCACCTACTATGTGCACAGGTGACAGTGACAATCAGGCCTGTCAAGCTCCTGAGGGGCTCATACTACATAGGTGGGAAAAGATACACACCAAGACCTGGGGTTGCACCCAGTCCAAGGCCACTCCCTCACTCAGGTGGCCGCTGACAGTGGAGCACCTGAAAGGACCCAGAGACCCCATGAGGCCACCAGACCGAGGACACTTAACCTTCCCTTTAGCCCCGGACACCTTGAGTCTCTCCTTCCAAGCAAACGATCCTGGCGGTTGGCGATGTTTCAGAGATAAAATACCTTTGGACACAGTTCACTTGAAAGCTTGCAAAATGTCGTTTTTGTTATCTTCTCATTAAGCTCCATTTTAGTCAGAATGAAGCCGAATGAATCACAGGGGACCAGGTGAACAGGGCCCAAGTTCCTAATGCTGACAAGAACAGCCTCAGTCTTGCCCCAGCCGCCCCAGGTTTGATCCACTGCCCCTCCTCTGTAGCACAAGGAAAAGGCCGTTCCTGGCTCCCCAGGCCCCATATCCCTCATCTCTCCTCCCACCTCGCCCAGTCCGCAACATTGATTGGATATTGACAGTGGCCCCTTTTAGGTGGTGGAGTGTACTGGTATCTACAACTGACTTAGAAAGTGATTGATTTATGGATGGACAGAGGGATGGAAAGAAACAAAGCAAGCATAGCAAAATGTCCATTGTGGGATGCAGGTAGCTTGTTGTGTCTGGGGCTGACCTTAGAATTATTTCCGAATGTTTAAAAACTGGTCAAAGTGAAATATGAAAAACAATGTAAAAACCTGGGCTCTGCAAATTGCTGCAACGCGGCCATAGCTCACTGACCACGTGACCTTGCATGAGTTTCTCAGGCCGTCTCAGCGTTCGCACTGAAGTGAGGATGGTAATAGTACCAACCCCATAGCATTAACCAACCAAGGCACGTATGGCACTTAGAGCAGTGCCTGGCGTTCAGTAGGTGATTAATAAACATGCACATTGTTGATAGGATCCCTCAGTCCTGGAGGCACGGGGCGTGCCATGTGTGCCTTAGCTACTCAGAGATGCCAAGAAACAAGCTGGGGTTGCATCGAGTTCAAGTGCAAGGGAGGCCGAAGGGCCAAAAATGATTGGGAACAGCACCACGCTGGAGGACTCACACTTCCCTGGTGTTGAAACTTTCCGTAGGGATGAAGGCAGTGCGGTAGTATGGTAAGGACGGATGTATACATCTATGGGCTAGAACTGAGAGTCCAGAAATCAACCCTTATATTTATATTTATTTTCAACAAGGGAGTCAAGACAGTTTAATGGGCAAAGTGGAGTAGGTGGGAAGAATAGTCCTGTGACAAATGATGCTGGGAAAACTGGACATCCACATGGGAAAGAATAAAGCTGGGGACCAGCCAGGTGGTGCAGTGGTTAAGGTGCCTGGGTCCCACATGGCTGACTACATGGTTTGAGCTCCAGACTCAGCAGCTTGAAAAACACTGGCTGGGGCCAGAAGGTGATGTAGTGGTTGGGCAGTAGACTCCCACATGGCTGACTGCAGTTTTAGTCCCAGACCTGACAGCTTAAAGATCTCGCCTGGTGCGCGCGTGCCCAAAATCTCAAGAGGAGACTAGAGGAGAGGGGATTACGGTGTAGCCATCCCTCAGCGGGGAGATTTCTTACTTTCCCTCTGTCTCTGGTGATATCATGTGCTCTATGGGGAAAAAAAAAAAAAAAGAAGAAGAAAGAAAAAGAGAAAGACAAGAAAAACTAGGGAAAAAAGAAAAAGAAAAGCACAAGTATGTGTGCACACGTGCACACATGTCTAAATCCCAAGGGAGAGCAGAGGAGAAAGGATGGTGTGGTAGGCCCCCAGGTAGTGCTCTCTTGCTTTCTCTCTCTCTGTTTCTGTCTCTCTCCAGTGAGCTCACGTACCCTATAGTAAATTACAAAAATAAAAACAATTTTAAAAAATAAAAGAATGAAGTTGGACTCTTCACACTACATTAAAAAATTAACTCAAAATGGATCAAAGATCTAAATATAAGAGCTAAAGCTTGGGACCAGCAGTTAGTGCAATGGCTATGTCTCTGGACTCCTATGTGGTGGACCGTGGTTCGAGTCCCAGACCCGGCGGCTTAAACTCACGCCAGGCGCAGGTGCGTGTGTGCCCAAGATCCTGAGAGGAGAATGAAGGAGCAGGGATTGCAGCATGGCCATACTCCCTGGGGGGGGGGGTTTCCTCTTT
>NW_006205068.1:2002031-2003774 GCF_000334495.1 Tupaia belangeri chinensis | reverse complement strand
TACTCCCTGGGGGGGGGGATTTCTCTCTTTCTGTCTCTCTGTCTCTCTATGTCTTTCTGGTGAGCATATGCACCCTATAGCAAATAAATAAATAAATAAATAAATAAATAAAAACCAACTCTCAACCCCCCCAAAAAAAACCCCAAAAAAACATCATCTTCAGGGCTAGCAAGTGGCGGTAGTTAAGGGCTTTGAACTCCCACAGTTGACTGTTGTTCAAGTCGCAGATCTGGTGGTTTGCTTTCTCACTTTTTTTCTCTCTCTCTGATCAAATTAAAATAAGTAAAGAAATACATAAATAAATAAAAAGTTAAATAAAATAAAATAATTTTTTAAAATTTTCAAAAGAAAACATCATCTTCATCTTAAGAGTAGTCTCAGATGTAACACTAAGAGTACACAAATGTAAAAATTGAGCTTCATCAAAATTGAAAAATTGTCTGCAGAAACCAATACCAAGTGAAAAACAACCCACAGAAAGAGAGATTTGAATATACATTTATCTGGGACTAGCAGTTGGTATAATAAATATACATTTATCTAAATAAGATACATAAATATCCAATAAGATGTGAAAAAATGTTCAATAACATTAGCTATCAGGGAAACACAAATTAGAACCTCAATGAGAGCTGACCCTGTGGCTTATTGGTTAAGGGAGCCAGATCTCACACAGCCGACTGCACAGTTCGAATCCTGGCTCCAGGTTGACAAATAAACTGGGTGTGTATGTATGTGTGCCCCAAATCCCAACAGGATGGAGAAAGGAAGAGAAGGGATGGCAGCATGATGTCTTACTGAGGGGTGCTTGCTCCCTCTCCCTTTCTCCCCCTCTCTATCTATTTCTCTCTCCCTCTCTCTCATGCATGTGTCCTCTGGCAAACTAAATTTCAAACAAATAAAAACAGAACAAAATAAAAACCACAGTGATATACCATCTCACACCCAGTAAAATGGTCATATTCAAAAATAACAAAGAAAAAAGAAGGGCATTATATAATAGTAAATGGGATAATCCAGCAAGAAGACATAATGCTTATAAATATCTATGCACCCAACTCAGGTGCACCTAAATATGTGAAGGAAAGACTGCTGGAGCTAAAAGGAGAGAGAGGGAGAAATACTATAATTGTTGGAGATCTCAGCACCCCATTATCTACTTTAGACAGATCTTCTAGGCAGAAAATAAATAGATACAGGACCTAAACGATACTGTAAATCAAATGGGCTTGACAGATATCTATAGAACTTTCCACCCTACATCCTCAACATATACATTTTTCTCACCCCAGCATGGAACCTTTTCAAAGATTGATCATATGTTAGGACACAAATCAAGCCTTTACAGATTCAAAGGCATAGAAACTGTACCCAGCATCTTCTCTGACCATGATGGAATTAAACTCAAGATTAATTTCAAGAAACACCCCCGAAAATACACAAACACATGGAAACTGAACAACCTACTTCTGAATGACTTCTTCACTTCTGAAGAAATTAAGTCTGAAATAAAAAAATTTATGTGAACAAATGATAATGAATACACAAGTGTCCATAATCTATGGGACAAGGCAAAAGCAGTCGTAAGAGGGAAATTCATAGCAATTAGTGTGCATAAGAAAAGGATGGAAAGATGGCAAAGAGAGAACCTAACATCATGCCTTGGGGAATTGGAAAAACAACAACAAACAACCCCCCAAAATGCCAGGAGAAAAGAAATAATAAAGGTTCGAGCAGAAATAA
>NW_006205068.1:1991547-2000158 GCF_000334495.1 Tupaia belangeri chinensis | reverse complement strand
AGACTAAGAAGTTTCTGCACAGCAAAGGACACAGTAACAAGTGTGAACCAACAACCCTCAGAATGGGAAAATATTTTTGTTAAATATGCCTCAGACAAGGGACTGATAACCAGAATAGAAAGGGAACTCAAGTGCCTTATGTGAAAAAAAAAAAAGATTAATGCAATTAAAAGATGGTAAAACGAGCTGAACAAAAATCTCTCTAAGGAAGACATACAAACAGCCAAAAAGCACATGAGGAAATGCTCAACATCCCTCATCATAAGGGAGATGCAGATTAAAACCACAATGAGATATCACCTAACCTCTGTCAGAACGGCAAAGATTAAGAATATAAAAAGCGGTAAGTGTTGGCGGGGATGTGGTGACAAGGGAACTCTCCTACACTGTTGGTGGGAATGTAGACTGGTTCAGCCACTGTGGAGAACAATATGGATTCCTCAAAGATCTACAAATAGAACTACCATTTAATCCAGCAATCCCACTTCTGGGTTATCTACCCAAAGGACAGGAGAATGCTCAGTCAGAAAAGTGCTTGCACATCAATGTTTATTGCAGCATTATTCATGATTGCCAAGACATGGAACCAACCTAAATGTCCACAAACTGATGAATGGATTGAAAAAGTGTGGCATATACACTCTATGGAATACTAATCAGCCATAAAATATAATAAGACCCTGGCATTTGATAGAAAATGGTCGGATATGGAGAATCTATTGCTGAGTGAAGTAAGCCAGAGTATGAAAGAAAGATATTGTATGTATCCACTTAATATATACCAACTATCCGCACTCTATGGTAGAGAGTGAAATATTGGAGGACATAAAAGCAGTGAAAATACTTAACAAGGATAAGACAGTGTGGAATGGGGGGTGAAGAGAAGAGGATAGAGAAAGATAGCAAGAGAACAAATAGAGAGGCATGACATTAGTGGGAACAGATATGGCTTATTACCTGTTGATGACGTGTATAGTATTCTCAACTGGATTGGTCTGAGAAGTATTTCATGATGGGTAAAGTCTTTTTACAAGCAAAATGAGAAATAGTGATTGACTGATTAAAAAAATAATTGGAATAATAATAATAATGATTGGGAAAAACAATAAAAAGATATTGAATGCTGAAGTGGGGATTTTAATGTCTCCATATTGACTGACATGCACGGCATTCCCATTTGAAAAAGCAATGCACTGTAAAGTTATATGTGAGTCAATGTAATATAAACCAGATTATGGTGATAATAAATTTAAAAAAAAGAAAAAAATAACAAAGAAAATAAAATAGTCAACAAGCATTGGTGAGGATACGGAGAAATTGAAACCCTCATGCATTGCTGGTGGACTTGTAAAATGTTCCATCCATTTTGACACATAGTTGTGAGTTTCTCAAAATGTTAAACAATTACCATGTGACCCAGCGATTCCAATGCTATCGATACACGTACCCAAGAGAAATGAAAACATGCCCATATGCAAACTTGTGCATGTTTGATAGCAGAACTAGTTATATCAATATATGTCTGAAGTGGAGACAACTCTGCTCTTCCACTTCTCTGTCCTGTTGGGATTTGGAACATGCACATGTCCCTCAACTGATAGAATAGATTTTAAAGTGTGATATATTGGGACCAGCAGATAGCATAATGGTTAAGGCACTAGTCTCCTACATAGTCAACTGTGGTTTGAGTCCTGGACCCGGCAGCTTAAATCTCACATCGGGCATGTGTGTATGTGTGCCCAAGATCCCAAGAGGATAATGGAGGAGAAGTGATTGCTGCGTAGCCATCTCCCAGGGAGTGATGTCTTGCTTTCTGTCTCTCAGACGAGCACATGTGTCCTATAGCAAAACAACTCTTTCACAAAAAAAAAAAGAATAAAATGTGACATATCAATGGAATAATATTTGGCAATAAAAAGAAATGAAATATGATCTATACTATAACATATATGAACTTCAAAAACATTATGCTAAGTGAAATAAGACATTCACATGATTCTATTTATGTGAAGTATTCAGATTATCCCAATTCATAGACAGCAAATTACTGGGTTGCCTAGGGTTGGGGGTGGTGATGTGGAGTGGGAAGTGATTGATGATGGGTATGGGGTTTCCTTTTGGGTAATGAAAGGTCCTAAAATCATATTGTGTTTGGGGCTAGCAGGTAGCATAGTGGTTAAGGCGTTGGACTCTCACATGGCAGACTCAGTTCGAGTCCCAGACCTGGTGGCTTGAAACATGCTGGGCGTCTGTGTGGGTGCCCAAAATCTCAGGAGGAGAATGGAGGAGAAGGGATTACAGCATGGCCAACCCTTCTGGGAGGTGATTTTTCCCTTTCCCTTTCAACATTTCTCTCTGCCTTTTTCTGGTGAGTGCATATGCTCTGTAGCAAAAACCTTAAAACAATTATGGGGCCAGCAAATGGCGTGGTGGTTAGGTGCTGGACTCCCACATGGTTGACTTTGGTTCGAGTCCCAGTCCTGGAGGCTTACTTTCCTACTTTCCCTTTCTCTCTCTCTGGTCAAATTAAACAAAGAATAATGATGATAATAAATGAAATAAAATAATTCTTAAAAAAATTATATTGTGGCAATGGTTGCACAACTCTACAAATATACTAAAAACTAGCTATATGCTTTAAATTAGTGAACTGTATGTACATTATACCCCGGTAAAGCCATTTAAAAAGAATAAAGATAGCCTTCAGTTTAAATCCTAACCTGTCCCTGTGGGTTGTCCTTAGTCAATCGTGGTCACCTTGTGAAATTCAGTCTTGTCACCTGTAAAATAGAAAACAAAATATTTGCTTTCTTGGATTCCTGCAGAGACCAGGTAAGCAGAGAGATAGGAAACAATTTTTCATTTTCATTTTTATATTTACATTTATTATAAGAGGGAATGTCGGTACACTGCACAAAATTCAAGTAGCACACATGAGTGCGCAGTGAAAACTGAGTCTCATTTTCTGGGATAATGTCAATGTTCACTATTTTGATTGAGGTGGTGATTCCAATCAATGCGTACATTTGTCAAAACTCATCAAACTACACGGAAATGTATACAACTTAAGAACTATGACTTTCACTGACGTTTTTAATAGTAAGCCCCTACCACCATCTCTCCCAGACTCGGCACTCAGCCCCCTGCAAGAGGCACTTACTGTCTACGGTCTCCTTCCAGAGATCAGTCCATCTCCTTTCTGTGAATAAAAAAAAAAAAAAAAAGGAAGAAGAGGAAAGAAGAAAGACGCACCATACACACTGCTCTGCCCCTTGCTTTTACCCCGTAAAGGGCAGCTTGGAGGTGGCCTCAGATCGGTCTGCCTTTATATGGCTGAGCGTGCCACAATGCATTTAAGCTCTCCACTGTCAGCAGGCATTTAGGACACTTCCAATATGCTGCTATTTTACAGAGTGCTTCGGCAAATAACCTTGTGCACAGTAATACATCATTCTTCCCATTTGTGAGGAGCATCTGGAGGACAGATTCCTAGAAGCAAATGCCGGGCCAAAGGGTTATGTATTTGGAATTTTGACATTGTTTCAAGGGTTCCGAGAGTGTCCACTTCCTATGCTATTGCAACAAGGCGTGCCATGAAACATTGTCACCTTTGCCCATCAATGAGTGAACAAGCATTTTGTCAGGTCATTTGCATTTGCATGTCTCTTATTAGACGTGATAACGGGCCCCTTTTCACGTGTGTAAATATCCTTTTACTTCTCTATCTGTTCATAACCTCTCTTCAATTGTTTTCCTCTTGACTACTTGTCTTATTGTTTTGTAAGAGCTCTTTACATATAGGAAAATAGACTCTGCCTGGGACATAAATCAGACATAGTGTTTACTTTATGGCTTTTGAGTTTTTTGAGTCTTTGCTGTTACTATGATGTTCTGGGCACAGGAAGTGATTGTCACCATATTTCCTTGGGTACCACTTTCTCAAGATGGTGTTGGGGATTCTCTTCACATTAATCCCAGCCACTGTGCTCCCCTCCTCTCCATGAACACCCTCGGGCCACTGACCTGCCTACATCCTTTACTGCCAAGCAGGCCATCCTTCGAGCCACTTACAGAGACACAGAGACAGTGCAGCCACGAGGGGAGCCCTCGCTTATTCTAAAGCGGTGTGCAGGCATCCCTCTGTGTCAGTCAGAATAGCACACTGGACTCAGAGTTCATTCAGACTCCTGCTCTCCTGAGGTTGGAAGATGCCAGCACCAACAGATGTTGATAATCCACCGTGGTGAGAACTGGGCTAGGGGATGCTGGAGCATCTGGGGGCCTGGGTAAGGAATGTGGATGCTTTCACTTTTTTTTTTTTTCTTTAAAGAGAGATTGTTGGGATCAGCAGTTAGTGTAATGGCTATGTCGCTGGACTCCCACGTAGTCAACCACGGTTCACATCCTGGACCCGGTGGCTTAAAACTCTCGCCGGGTGCGTGTGTGTGCGTGCCCAAGATCCCGAGAAGAGAAGGGATTGCAGAGTGGCCAACCCCCCTGGGGGGTGATTTCTCGCTTTCTATCTCTCTGTCTTTTTCTGTCTGGCGAGTGCACGTACCCTAAAGCAAAAACCTCTCCAAAAAAAAAAAAAAAAGAAAGAAAAGAAAAGAAAAGAAAGAGAGAGAGATCTTTGTTATAGAGTGTGTGTGCTTGCTGGAGAGACAGAGACAGACAGAAAGTGAGAAATCACCCCCTGGGGGGATGGCTATGCCACAATCCCTTCTCCTCCATTCTCCTCTTGGGATTTTGGGCATGCACACACACATGCCTGGTGTGAGATTCAAGCCACTGGGTCTGGAACTCAAACCGTGGACAGCTATGTAGGAGTCCAGCGACATAGCCATTGCATCATCTACAGGTCCCCAGAGTGTAGTGCTTCTAACCAGGAGAAGAGGGTAGTCCCATAGCCTCAGGCCCATTGGGTTCTTACTGTCCAGCTTGCCTCTCCCAAAAAGCACTTGGATGGGTCTTCAAATGGCGGTTGCTTATTTCCATAATAATGAGAATCTTACTGACTCAGGAATCTTGATCTCCTTCCCTAGTAAGGTCTCTGTTTAGCCAGTTTAATTCTGATTGAGGAGCTTATGCCCCCTCAGAAAGCCAGGTGGAGCTTGCTGAGCCTTGTCTGCTATGACAGTGCCCAGGTAGGAGGGGTGATCTCCTGTCCTCTGGTTTGTTCTAGGTCCTGGCTCAGCCGATTCCCCAGAAAAGAGGCGGTCTGATTAACTGGGTCTGCCATCACTGCATCTGGGCAGCTGCCAGGCAGAAACCTGCACAGAAGCCTGAATGTGTGTATGTTCATGGCACGTGTGTGTGCGTCAGTGTGTGCATGAGTGTGTACATAAGAAAATACTGAGTACAGTGGCTTTGGAGTTTGACTGGATTTGAACTTTGGCTGGGCCATTTACTGGTTGACGGTGACCCTGGGTATGTTATTTAATTGCCCCACCCCTCAATTTTATCACCTGTGAAATGGAGATCTTAATAAGGCTCACTTTTCAGGGTGCTGTGAGGACTCAAATGAATTGCTGCTAGCATCGAGCACTGAGGAAGCACTGGGTCACGTGATTTTTATAATCCCGCACCAGTGTGCATGCTTGTCCCCGAGAGGGGAATGGGAGTCAGGCTGTATGGAGCAGGGTGTCATCACAAAGGGCTGCAACGGGCTACACCAGCTACATTTTTAAAAAGATTTATTTCTTTAATATCATCATCATCATCATTGTTTTTAATTATTTAATTTTATTTATTTATTCATTTATTTTAATTTGACCAGAGAGAAACATGGGGGGGGAGGGGAGTGAGAAAGCAAACCACCAGGTCTGGGACTCGAACAGTGCTCAGTCATGTGGGTGTGTCCAGTGTCTTCACCACCACGTCACCTGCTGGTCCCCGTTATTATTTTTTAGCAAGAGAGAATGTAAGAGAGAAAGTGAGAAAGCAAGCCACCAGGTCGGGGACTCAAACCACAGTCAACCATGTGAGAGTCCAGCCCCTTAACCAACACACCACCTGCCAGCCCCCATCAGCTACATCTTAAGGCAGTCTTCTGGGACCAGCAGTTGGCGTAATGGCTATGTCGCTGGATTCCTGTGTAGTCAACCGTAACTCAAGTCCTGGACCCAGTGGCTTAAACTCATGCTGGGCGTGTGTGTGTGTGTGTGTGTGTGTGTGCCCAAGATGCGGAGAGAAGGGAGGTGAAGGGATTGTGGCGTGATGGGATTGTGGCGTGACCATCCCCCCAGGGTGTGATTTCTTGCTTTCTGTCTCTGTCTGTCTCTGTCTTTCTGGCAAGTGTACGCGCCCTATAGCAAAAAAACAAAACAAAACAAAACAAAACAAAACAAAACAAAACAAAACAAAACAAAACAAAAAAACTCTCAAAAGAAAAAAAGGCGGCCTTTTGTGTGTGTGTGTGTGTGGAGAGGGGTGGGAGTAGGGGTGTTCCTGCCCTCCCTGCCTGGGTCTCTACGTTCTTTATGCCGGGCATGGGGTTGTGCAGTGAGAATGAGTGTGGATATGTGTGTTCTGTGGGCGTGTGGGTATAACGCGGCTAGAACACAGGCTGCCTTTGGGTATGTGTGTGTTGGAGGGGTGGTTTCAGGATTAGTCCATATCTTAGACAGAGAGACAGGAGAGAGAGAGAAGAGAGACAGAGGGGGCAGGGAAAGGGAGAGAGACAGAGGGGGCAGGGAAAGGGAGAGAGACAGAGAGAGAGAGCAGTTCTCAGCTCCCAGCAGAGACAGAGGAGGGAGTGGAAGGCTCTGGTAAAGCTGAGAGAAGCCTTCCTCCCACTCCTTCCCTCCAGGGTCTGCCCTTGGGTCACCCATTCTCAGGCTCAGGGGTAACAAGCCTTTTGGGGGTAGCAGCCCTGTGCTGGTGAGGTCCAGGAGGGTTGGGTCTCTGCCCTCTCAGAAGAAACAAGGTCACTATCAACATCGCTGAGAGCTGCAGAGGAAGTTGGGGGTGCCATACGTGAGCGAGCGGCCTGCGGGATGTCCTGCAGGAACAGCTCCTCTCTGGCAGGCGGCCTGGCCTGTGGGGACAGCCATCAGGGACTTCCAAGCCCCTCAGCCTTGGGGGTGTGTGTGTGTGGGGGGGAGGTGAGTGAGAAAAAGCCGCAGACCGGCCTAGGCTACAGAGGGCCAGACCCACTCCCTGAGGGACCTGGCGAGAGAGATCCGAGTCCCTGATCTGTCCCCTCCGGCTCCCAGGTGCCAGGAGGTTCTGCTCATGGACTCAAGGACTCAAGGACGGGACAGCCCAGAGGCAGTGGCTCCGTCCTTGACCATCACCCTTCCAGTGGACTCCCCAGGAGTCCAGGGGAAAGGAAAGGTGGTGGTACCTCCTAAACTCCGGCCCCTACTGGGGGTCTCAGTATTCCCAGTCCTGCAGGAAGGATGAGTTTGGCGGAGGTGTGGGGAGCGCGAAGGGCAGACGGTCTGTCCCCGCAGGCTGGATGGAATTTACGGGCTGCGGAGAAGCCGCTGGACCAACCCCCTAACCGGAGCCCCAGGCGTCCATCCCCGGCTATCCAGAACTGGCCGCGCTGCTCCTGGCATCTTCACGCGCCATTCCCATGCCTGTTCCGAGGTCTCTGCGCGGAGGGACACCCCAGGGGCCAGCCCCCTCGCTTTCAGCCGGGTCCCCTTTGCCGTGAGCACTCGCGCGCGCTTAGCCAGGACAGCAGCCTCTCCCTGACTTCGCGGGGGCGATGCGGGACATCTCCTCCCAGGCAGAGCCGATCAGAGGGTCGCGCACCGTGCCCACTCGGGTACCCGGCTCAGTAGCTCGGTGCTCGGCGGCTCGGGAAGCGGCACGCAGGTCATAGCCGGACGAGGGCGCTCTTGAGCCTGATTTGGAATATTTACCCGGCGTGAAAGCCGCAGGCTGGGGAAGGGGCGGTGGGGAGTGGGAGCCGCCCTGAGACTGCGTGGCCTCTCCACCAGGAATCGGGATGACCGGGGTTGCGGGGACACTTCGGCTTAGAATTGAGAGGTCGATTTCGGATCAGGAATCCGGACGCGAATGAAGGGGAGAGGGGAATTAGTGATAGAAGATGCCAGGCTTCTAAACCCAATCTTCCGGGGAATTGGGAATTAGAGGGTGCGAGGCTGATATACCCCCCGCCCGTCCAGGCTGAAAGGGAGGGGGAAAGATACGACCGCACCGGGAGCGGTAGCCGGGAGGGGTAAGGACCCTTGGAGGAAGACAAGTCCCTGAGGATGACCCCCCCTAGCGGGCCCGACCACCCTTTGTCCTCCTCCCTCCCCAGCGCGCGTCCCTGCGGGCTGTGCAGTGGCACTCGCGGACGCGCACGCCCACACAGTGTCTGACTTCAGGTCAACTTCCACGCGGTTTTTCGCGTGTCTGTGTGTGCACAGCTGCGTCTGCACACGCGAGCGTATCCGCTCCCCAAGTGCCCACCTCCTATTGACATCAAAGGTCGCGACCCCTAGACGTTGGGGTGGTCCCAAACCGGAGCCCCGGAACTGCCAGGTGGCCTGGAGCGGGGACAGGGGGCGCAAGAGGCGAGCCAGGAGGAGGGGGAAAGACGGCCTTTCGACTTCCCACGCCGCCCCTATGGCTTGGCGCCACCTCCCCCGCCCCT
>NW_006205068.1:1987621-1991001 GCF_000334495.1 Tupaia belangeri chinensis | reverse complement strand
GCCCCTAGGGGAGGCGGGGAAGGTGCTTTGCCTGGCGGCCGTGGGGGCGGCGCGGGGCCCCCCGCCGCTCTCGCAATCCCAGCCGCCTGAGCCCCGAGTGCCCTGACCTGGGAGTCCGCGCCGGGGCAGCGTCCCCTGCCCATAGCGCTCTGGATGCAGCGCGTGGGGTCCCCGACCCACCCCAGCCTCTCGCCAACACACACTCGGGTTCGGAGGCGAGCGCTGCTTTGCCTGGCGGCCGTGGGGGCGGCGCGGGGCCCCCCGCCGCTCTCGCAATCCCAGCCGCCTGAGCCCCGAGTGCCCTGACCTGGGAGTCCGCGCCGGGGCAGCGTCCCCTGCCCATAGCGCTCTGGATGCAGCGCGTGGGGTCCCCGACCCACCCCAGCCTCTCGCCAACACACACTCGGGTTCGGAGGCGAGCGCACCCGAAGTTAGCGGTCGCCGAACCTGGGCCGGACAAACTTCCCTCCCCGACGCCCGGGCTGAGGGGCCGGGCTTCGGATGCCTCTGGCTAGGAGATGTCGTGGGGACCCGAAACTTTCCTGAGCGCGCTGAGAGCGAAAGGCAGGCTGGGCAGGAAGTAGGGGAGGGGGCGGTTTGTCTTTGAGTGTACCTGGGTAGCCGCTGCGCCCCAAGTTGGCTCAGAGACTGCCCCCCTTCTGAAACCCATCTCATAATCAGAGGCGGACAGTGAGTGGGCTGTGGGTGACTTGTCTTGGTACAGCGGTCGGTGGGGGGGCTGGGAGCAGCGCCCAGCCCTAAACCCCTGGAGCCTTTGGGGGTGTTGTCGGACCCCCACCTCCATTCCAGCGGGTTTCGCCCGCGGCTGCGAGCTCTCGGGAAGGACCTGGCTCTTGGCTATTTATAGTCGTCTGTGACCGAACCTCTATCCGCTGGGGAACCAGCGCGGCTGGGCTTGGCTGAGGGGTGGTGCGGGACCCCAGTCCCAGAGTTGACCCCCTCCCCAGCTCTCACGGCCCTCATCTGTCACTCGCCCATTTCTGCCCCTACTTTCCAACTGCTCACTCATCTTTGGTCTCCGAGTATCGCCCCCCCCCCAACTTTTCCTCTTCCTAAACTGCACTGTGTGGACGGTGGCCACCCTGCCAGGGACCCAGGGCGGACCGCGCGATTCCAGCACGGCTCTCACCGAATGCTCCTCCGCGGGCTAAGTGCGAGGTCCCTGGAGCCGGACTGCCCTGGGGGATGAGTGGGGATTTCCTGCAGCCAGCCTCCCCTCCTCCCGCCAGGGACGCGCCACTGAGGGTCACTGCCACCCTATTTAAGAGGGGTAGTTACATGGGGGGCGGGTAGCCAAAGGGGGTGTGGAGAGGAAAGAGGACCCTCGAAGCTCCTGAGAAGGTTTACGGTTGTCGCTGCTGCTGCATGTGTGAGAAGAAGGCAGTGTTCTGGTGTCCCCCCTTCCAGCGTCGCCTTCGAGCATCCCAAGGGCCTGGAGGATTCTGTTCCTCCCATTCCTCCCATCCCCATTCCATCCCAACATTCAGGTCAGAGCTTGAGTGGTTTTGAGAATTTGAAAGGTAGAGAATACAGGGGACTTCTTTCTGTGCAGAGCCCAGCCCCCAAACAGCTTGGGGCTCTTGACCCCGCCCCCTCCCTGTTCACTCCGGGACCCCAGCGCCGCCCTCCCGCCCAACCCCGCTCGCGTTCCCGGCTCCTGCCACCTCAGAGCTCAGGTGAGCGGGGTGTCGCATCCTCTCCCCCGCTCTGAGTCTGGGGGAGGGGGAGGGGGCGTGGAGCCCGGCGTTGGGTCCTGACAGATGTCCTCTCCGCGCCGGCGCCGGCGTCTCTGTAACAGAATTAATGACTTACATGCAGGCCGCCAATCCGCGCGGCCAGGGGGAGGGGCGACTCAGCTGGGACTCCAGGGACTCGATTGCAGCCGACCAGCGCTGCCTGGGCTGCGGGAACAGGGCGCAGCAGCGAGGACCCGACCCCAAACCATTCAGCCCCGCCCCCGAGCTCCCACCTCCTTGCTCCAGCTCTGCTCTTCTCTGGGCCTCTCCTCTCTGCTCCGGTGCTGGAGACCGTTCTGTGGGACCTCCCCGGCCCCTCCAGTTCACCTTTGAGCACCTCCACACATCCCTGACCCTGAGTGGCCACGTACTTGCCTCAACAGTCGGACAATATGGGGCAAGGACGCTGAGACCAGGGCCTCGCTCGTATCCCGCAGAAATACAGCCCCTGTGCCTGGGGAGTGTCAGGAGGTCGTAGTGTGCCTGGGGACAGGCATCTGGTACACCTGACGCAGGCAATGCCCGTCCCAGGCCAACACGCCCCTTCCAGAGTCTCCACCGCACTTTGCCTGAGCAGGCGGGGAGGAACCTGCAGAAAGCGGGAGTTAGTCACTCCTCTCGTCAGTTGCTTTTGGGAGGCTGAATGGTGGAGGCTGGGGCTTCAGGCCGCTCCTAAGCATTCCCTAGGCAGGGCTGGCCAGGCAGAGACTGGAAAGTTGCTGCTTTCTTGAACCTTTCAAGAGTGACCAGGAGGTTCTGGAGTCCGACGGCAGAGTCGCAGCTAGGTAGCCTCTTAGACACAGCAGAGAGGAAAGGGGTGCCCTCTCACCCCCTTCCCTGAGCCCAGGGCTGGCACATTTTAGGCTTGCAGTATCTAGTTGGTGGATAAACAAGGACCTGTTCTTGGCCTGCGGCCTGGCCACGACAGAGGTCCCTGCTGGGGGCAGCCCAAGGAGAAAGGCAGCCCGGCTCAGAGTCCTGCCCTCTTCCCTGTCTCACGCAACCTGCAGCCCTGAGGTACACTGAGACCACAGAGCCCAGGCTTGGATAAAATGGGGGGTGCTTTTTATGCTTGCACCCCCTTCATGGTTCTGCACCCGTCCCTGT
The DNA here is from genome assembly GCF_000334495.1 of Tupaia belangeri chinensis. Classification (NCBI taxonomy): domain Eukaryota; kingdom Metazoa; phylum Chordata; class Mammalia; order Scandentia; family Tupaiidae; genus Tupaia; species Tupaia belangeri. The sequence continues at coordinate 1,988,137 of NW_006205068.1, read as the reverse complement.
AGGAGCCCCACCCAACCATCAAGAGGAGGCCAAAAACCACTAACTCCCTCAATTCTGGCCAGTGCCCTGAAGGCCTGGCAAGCTGAAAGAGCTCAGAGCGGGCTCCCCACCTCTGGCTGCTGCGAACCCTACGTGCCCAGGCAGTGCTGGGCCCTGAGCAGGAGGAAGGGGGTTGGGCCAATCCGTACAGGACTCGCCGGTGCTGTGGGCGTTCATTCACATTCCCTCTCCGGTCCTCACACACTATAGGATTTATCTTGATTTGCTGCCTTTGAATTGAGTCAACTCTTTTGTATGCTCGGTGAATTGCCCAGCTGCTGGCGAGGAGCGAGAGCGTGCCGGGGGTACTGAGGCCGGGAATCATAAGCGGGCGGGGGACAGGAAGCGGGGAGGGGGCGCTCCAGCGAGAAGGGCTGGCTGCGCAGGGACCAGAGCGGGCCCTGAGGCGCAGGCAGGCCCAGAACCTCAGCTTGTCGACGGCACCGCCCGGGGAGGGGGGGGGCCGGCCGCCCCAGC
>NW_006205068.1:1984854-1985658 GCF_000334495.1 Tupaia belangeri chinensis | reverse complement strand
GACGGCACTGCCCGGGGAGGGGGGGGGCTGCCCGCCCCAGCAAGGAGTCCGGAGGACTCCCGCCTGGGATCCAGGCTGCCGCTTGGACTCTGCTTCGTCGGGCTGCGTGGCATGGAGCAAGCCTCTGGGCCTCTGTTGACTCAGTTTCCTTGTCTGTAGCAGGAGGACTGGGGGCGTCGCACACCCAGGTTTGAGGGTCAGTCTGGGCCTGAAGAGCGCTCGCGAGCCTCAACCCCAAGTCATCACAGAGGCTGGGGTGAGTGAGTGAAGACCAGGGCTGGGAAGAAGGGGGCCAGCTCTCCCTGCTTTCTGCATTCTCCGCCCCTAGCTCCGTGCCCTGGTCAATATGGGCCCGACTCAGTGTGGGACCCTGGTCCTGAGAACGCCTCGGCGTTGCTTAATGGGCTGGGGTCTCATTCAAGCAACAGCTGCTGCACCCCTCGGCCCCAACCACTTAGATGTGGGTGGGGAGGGCAGAAGGGGCCCCGAGGAAACCCTCAGGTGCTTTTTAATACCCCCCTCTGCCCCCCTCCCCCTCCAGCTCGTCCGCTGCCAGGGCAGCGGTAGACTGAAGGAGCGAGGCAGCGAGGAGAGCCGGGAGAGCAGAGGGGGTTTGGGAGGCAGGGGAGGGAAGGGGAGGGCGAGAGGCTTCTAGCCGGGCTCGAGCGGAGGAAGAGAAAGGTGGAAGGGAGCTCGCAGGCGAGCGAGGGAGGGAGCGGAGGAGGGGGAGGGAGGGTGAAAATGAACCCCCCCAGCGGCCGCGCGCCGAGGGGCGGGGCCGCGCGCTCAGATCGATGGGTGAAG
>NW_006205068.1:1973039-1977881 GCF_000334495.1 Tupaia belangeri chinensis | reverse complement strand
AGCGCAGGGGGCAAAGTTGGAGGAACTTGGCGGCGGCGGCAACCGCGGAGCCGGAGCTGGCTCAGCCTGCAGAGCCAGGGGCACCGGCCGGGGTTCTGCTGTCGCCTCTGGGTCCCTGCCGCAGCCCGGACGACTGCTCCCTCCCTTGGCGCCGCCCATTCCCCAGCACCTCTCTCCCTTGGCGGTCTCCCCTCGCCGCCCTCACCCAGCCCTGGTCCCAGAACCGCCTTTCCTGACGTCGATCCTCCCCAGCCTGTGCCCTTCCCGGAAACCTGGATGCTGCCCCTCGCCGCCTTGGTCCTGACTCCCCGATCCCTTACGTGCCCACATCATGGTCCTCCGGGATCTGCCCTCCCTCGCAGCGTCGTAAGCCCCCTCTCTGAGCACCCGGGCACTGTCCAACCACACAGAGGGAGGGGGAGGGACAGCATTTCAGGGTCCCAGTGAGTCAGACCCCCGGCATGGGGGGAAGGGGTTAGCTCTGAACTTGGTGAATGCGCTCCACTCCTCCCCACCTTGGACCCGTCCGCTGTGTCATCCCTCTGTGGGGTGGGGTGGGGTGGGGGCTGCTGAGCCTCCTTGTGCCAACCCATCTCTATAGACCTTGAAATCCACAAGCCACCTTCTTGCTTTTCGGTGTGGGGTCTCAGGGCCTTGCCTGCAGGTTCTCCCATCCCTAACACAACTGACAGCTTCTAGGATCAAAATCGGACTTTTCCAGGTAACAGATGTGCGACCTTGGGGCAGGTGACATCTCAGAGCCTCAGTTTCCACACCTGTAAAATGGGGATGAAGTGATACTACCTTTTTGAGAAGTGAGGAGTTGGCAGAGAGGGTCAAGGAGGCCTTTCTTGTGGCTAGGGAGCCAGGCCAGGCGTGCACCTTTGCACCCCCTGATGTGTCTTCTCTACTTGGAGCCCTGGCAAGTTCTGGCTCGGATCGGCTGCATCTGTCTCCCACCCCTCACATTGGGATGAGGGCTGTGCAGAGTGGATCTCAGGAACCTCGGGAACAGGAGCTCCAGAAGCACATATAAAGGAGAAACCTCTCCACTCTGTCTCTCAGAAAGGCTGCCTCCTAGAGAGACCCCCCCAGCCTCCAAAGAAGACCCCAGTTTCTACCCAGTCCTATGAGAAGACAGAGCAAATGGAGCTTATATCATTTTCAAGATACAAATCCTTTTTTGCTAGCCAGCCCCCAGCTCCTTGCCCCAGCTCCTTGCCACGGTCCCCTTCTAATTGAAGCATGGAGGAGGTAGATGCATGACAGGCTTGTGTCTCACTTCGGCAAAGGTAGAGACAAACTCTAGGTGTCTCAGTGCCGTAGGGGGGGCACTAACCTTCATCCTCTGGAGCTGAGGGGGCTTCGAGCTGGGCAAGGACCCTAGCATTTGAGTTTCTCATCTTCCTGGGCATGAGATGGCCAAGGAGGTCTGAACCTCCACTCCTGGGCAGAAGACCTGGGGGTCTCCGAGTCAGAAAGACTGGGAACCATGTCCTCCATCCCATCTCCTGCAGGCTGTTGTGCAGCCCCCGGGGCCAAGGCAGCAGGCAGGCTGTGCGTGTCCCTCAGGATGATACAGCAGGCCCAGGGCAGGCAGATCGTGACTAACACAAGCTGGGCTAGGCACCTTACCCATTGCCACACTCATCAGGCTAACCTAGGGTGGGGTGCAGGGACGCAATAGGCACCTGCACTTGGGGCCGGACCAGGGGAGGAGGACAAGTCCCTTCCCCACTACCCCCACAGGACTCCCTCTGGAAATCTCAGCTATTTTTCAAAGTACCTTTCAAAGTGTGCTCCCCAATGTCTGGGCCCCCTCACCTTACACACCAAGACACAGGTGGGTTAGGTCCCCAGGAGGACCTAGGGCCGGAGCTTGGAGCAGCCTCCTTTCTTGAACCTCGACATTTGACTCTTTGGACCCTAAATGTGTCCTTGTCAGCCTCGTCTGCCCCAAGAGAGAAAGATTAATGGTACCAAAATTACAGCAGTGACTGGGATCGATGGAGTAAAACTGGCATTCGCCTGGGTCCCATGTCTGTGTCTGTCTCTGACACATACGCACACACACGTGCACCGGCTCGAGATTTCCACAGAATTTTCTAAATACTCCGGAAACTCTCCTGCTCATGTCCCTCTGGGTCAGAGTCCTGACCCCATTGTCCCTAACACCCCCACCCCCAGGGCCCAGTCCCAGTTAGTAGAGGGCCCTCCTTCCGTAGTATTGGGAAAAATGTATGAGGGTACGTGCATGGACTTGGGGTACTCATATATCTCCAGAAAAAAACAAGCACACAGACCCTGTAGATGCCTGGGTGGGTGGTGTATAAATACGTACAGAGAGAAGGCAGCGGGATGAAAAATGCCAGTGAGTGACAGGCAGGAGATAGATCTCCAGGGCCGGGTGACGGGGCCATAAATTTCCGGGCGTGAACCTGGAGCGGATGGTGGTGTTGCCGCGGACATTGGATACATTTGTCATCTCTCCAGCTCCTCCCCCCCCTACATTGCCCTTCCCTTTTTTGTTTTCTGTCATGGATTCACTTTCTTCCGGTAGAAACTCGGGTGTCAGCTGGCCTTGGCTAGATCTTATTGGAGTGGCATGGGGTAGAGCCACTGCAGGGAACTCTGGTGTCATAGGCCTGAGTACCCACTGTTCAGATGGGGAGACTGAGGCCCGGGGTGGAGCAGGACATTGTCCAAGGTCATAGTGAGTAGGGCAGAGAGGGTGATGGAAGGGTGTCCTGAGTCCCAGAGGCTGTGTCCTGCCATCATGGTTCAGGTCAGGTGGTTCAGGCAGGGCAGGGGCAGCCTTGGCTGCTGGGGATACCTGCTTCCTGTCCCTGTACCCCGTGCCAGTTTGTGGCCTGAGAGGTGAGCAAGAAGTAGGGTGGCAGCTAGGGGCCACTTGGGGCCTCTCTCTGGTCCTGCCCATGCATCTAGCTCCATGCCCCCATCCCTGCTACACCTGGGCCCTGCTCCAAGGCTAGCTGGTTGAGATGTGGTTTTACCAGCCTCTCTACCAGCCTCTGGGGAGGGGAGGGCAGGAGTTGGAGAGACCGCCCTAGGACTCCTGTCTGTTTAAACTGGAAGAATGATCAAGGGCCTACTGTGCACCTGCCTGGAGCCCTGGAGCAGGACCGTAATCAGCCCTGGTTCTGTGGAGTTTGTATTCCAGGGATGGGGAAACAATAAACACACAAACAAGTCTCTTTCCAGTGGTGATCAGGAGGCCTGGACCCCTTTTTCAGAAGGGTCTAGCATTAACATGGTCACAGAGCAAGTGCATCTGGAATCCAGGTATTTGACGGCCAGCCCAGGCCCTTGCCTCCTCCACAGCAGGGCTGTCCCTGGGCAGGCTAGACCTTGGTCTTGGTGAAGGGTTAGAAGGGAGGCTTAGCAGAGCCTGATGATCCTTCTCAAGTGGGATGCAGAATGGGCCACTCCGTGGCTCCCTGCTTTGGGCCCTGGGGGTGAGGCAGGAGTGGGTGGAGAACCTGAGTTATGGCGTCTGAGCACTCAGGCTGCTTCATGGTAGACCTTCTCACCTGCCTGGCCAGGACTCCTGGGACTGCGACAACCCCAGAGCCTTTGTGACTCAGCCCCAGTCCCCTCTGCTCCTACCCTGACATGATGCCTTAATGTGTCAGGACTCCAGTCATTTCACCTTCAGGGTCCCTCCCTGTGAGCAGCCCTGAGCTCCTTTTTGGGAACAGCCCTGCTGCAAGTCTGGGGACCTCACAGAGGAGGGGTCTGGCTGGCTCTGGATTGGTTGGCAGCATTGAATAGCCCAAGAGGAAGGGGCGGCACCCAGCTGGGGATCGGTAGGACTGGAAGTACAGAGGCCTTTGTGGAACAGTGAGCAGGGGTAGGGACAAGAGGCTGGACACTCAGCTAAGGCAGGGAGGGTGGGCCTTGCCCATGCATGATGGGCATCTGCCTCCCAATGATTTCTGCTCTTGGTGCCATCCTCTGCCCACCCCCGGGATGGACTCCAGTAGCTACAGGGAGAGATTAGTACAAGAAATTTGGGGACTGAGGCAGGGCCAGGGCCCATCTGTAATGTCTCAGCACCCTGAAATGAGGCTGGAGTGTGGGGAGACACTGTGCTCTTGAGCATCTGTGGATGAGACAGGGACAGGAGAGGCACAGGCTGCCTGGGAGGCGTGCATCAGCCAGCCCTGGGCTCCCCGCAGCAGTCAGCAGGGTCCATCACACGTGTGAGAACCTCGGATTCAAGCCTGCCTTTTAACAAACAGGGAAACCAAGACCCAGATGGGAAAGTAGCAGCAAGCCACATCAGAGCCACAGGAGCACCCAGGCTCAGCCCTAGCCTCTCTCTGTGCCCCTCCCGTGCACCTCACCTTCTCCCTCAGCCTGGAGAGGGATGCCCAGGGCCTTTCAGTCTTCCCTGGCCTTGCAGATAGGCCCTGTCCCAGCATGGTGGCGAGAGCTAGCAGTCGTGACTCGCGAGGTGCTGAGGCCATGCTGCACTGTCTGTCCCCAGGCCCATTTTGACCCAATGCCCTGGAGCTTCTACCCTGCAGAACACACGTCTTTGTCATCTGCCCCTTCTGTAAAAGGACAGGTCGGGTAATAAGCATTTATAGAGCCCTGCCTGTATTGAAAGCCTTTCAGCAGCACCAGAGATGGGGATGGAGTGAAGATGGATGCTGGGGAGTCCCTCCCTGTGAGGTGTGCCTACCCATCTGCACCACCCCCACCCTCAGAAGTGGTTGGGCTCAGTGGGAATCCTGCCTGGGAGGGGAACCCTGGAGATGACTGACAGCCGGAGGCTCCCTCGTGTTTACCGACAGATCTGAGTTTTATTTTCAGCAG
>NW_006205068.1:1970949-1972690 GCF_000334495.1 Tupaia belangeri chinensis | reverse complement strand
CAGGATCAAACTCAGGCACCTCTTAGTCATTAACTCCCTCTCGTTTAATAAACACAGAGATACACACACAGCAGCCACGTGCCTGCCCCACACACAGGGATGAGGATGGCTCCTGGCCTGCCTTGGGGACCCAAGAACTGCAGCTGGAGAGAGGGCTCTTGCTACCCCATCAGGGTTCGCTGGACCCTTACCTGGAGCACAGTAGGTGCTGGAGAGAAGACTTTGCAGTCTCCTGCTCGCACATGAGGAGGCTGCCGCACCAGCTGAAAGGCCAGCGACTGCCGTGTGAGTGTCCTGTAGATGCATGTGGAGCTCTAGGGCTCCTGGGGACCCATGGCTGGAGGAGCTGCTGGGGAAGGGCCTTGGGCCAGTGGCCTGGATGTGTCCGCAGTGCAGACACCCTGCTAGGGTCTGTGTGACCTGGTTCCTCCCCATAGTCCTCTGCCATCCCTGTCTCTATGGCCTCCCTGGAAGCCTAAGGGACTGGGCCTCTCAGGATGCTTTTCTCAGCCAGGGCTGTGGACCAGGCCCTTCACTGGGCTGCTGCCTGGGCCCCCTGGTCTGAGAGGCTGGTGTGCTGACCAAGGAAGGCACAGAGCTCAGGGATTACCGAGGGGCCCAGGAAGCTCCCTGGAGACTTCTGGGAAAGTGGGCGGCAGATTCCTAGACCAAATCTCAGCTGAGTGTCTGCCGTCTACCCGGAGGGCATTCACAGTGGCTTCAGGGCAGTCTGAGTCCTGCCCTGGGGGAAATAGTGGCGTAGTGGCCCCTGGGAACCCCTAATTCCCTGGTTTGCCTTGACTCCAGGAAGGATACGCCCTCCCTTCCCCCACCCCAACTGTTAGCTCCTCTCCTGTGAAAAGCCAGCACTGGGGCCTCTGCCTCCCCATGAAGAGAACTCCCTTATAGCTGACAGCCCCATGGAAGCCTCTGGAAGGCCAGCTGCAGACTGGGGATGGACCACAATGCCCTACCTTTCACCAGCTGTGGCATCTAGGATCAAGCCATCTTCCTCCCTGTGCCTCGGTGGCTTCATCTATCAAATGGGTCTAAAGCAGCTGCCACCCCTAAGATGCTGGGGCTGGAAGCAGAGTCCAGGAGCAGGTACTGAGTTCCCGGGGCAGGGGACGCTGGCTGTGAAGACTCTGATTCAAGGAGTGACTGACCTGGGGCCCCTCTGCCCCTTGGGCCACGGCATCCCTCTCAGAGGTGAGGGTCTGGATGAGCGATGACCATGGTAAGGTCCACACAGAGCAAAGCCACTGCCGATGCTCAAAGAACCCTGACGATTTTTACTATGTCCCATGTGACCCTCAGTCAGACCCGTAGCCCTGTTGTCCTGGAGGACAACAAAGGTCCTGCAAAGACCTTGGAGCCCTGACGAGTGAGGCGTGTTGGAGGAAGGCAAGGCTAGTGTGCCCCCCCCCCCCGGCTGTGGGCCCCCCCCCCCCCAGCAAGGCTAAGGTCGGCAGAATTTGCAGGATCCAGGTGGTGGGGCTGTCAGAGTCCTTGGGAGGAGTCGGGTCTCACTCTAACTGTAGGAGGAAGCCTTTGCGGGGACCAGCAGTTGGCGTAATGGCTATGTCACTCCACTCCCATGTAGTCGACTGCGGTTCAAGTCCCGGACTCGGTGACTTAAACTCACAACGGGCACGTGTGTGTGCGTGCCCAAGATCCTGAGAGGAGAATGGAGAAGAAGGGATTGTGGCGTGGCCACCTGCTGGGGGGGGGGGGTTGATTT
>NW_006205068.1:1899829-1970867 GCF_000334495.1 Tupaia belangeri chinensis | reverse complement strand
TAGTTTCTCATTTTCTGTCTCTCTGTCTCCCAAAAAAAAAAAAAAAAAGAAGAAGAAGAAGAAGAAGAAGGAAGACTTTGGGGAGTTTGGAGCAGCTGTGAGACTAGGCTGACATATTGCAAAAGATCCCTCTGGCCATAGGTGAAGAAAGAAATTGTAGGGCGCAAGTGGGAATGGGCCACTCAGGACCCTGCCGGTGCCTGGGAGCGACAGGGTGCCTGTGCTGGGGTGACGAGAGAGACAGGTAACTTCTGTCTGACAATGCCTAAAAAATTGGAGCTACGTTCCTAGGGAGAGAAATGTTCTGTAAAGCAAAACCTATTTTCCTATTTATATCCATTAGGAAATGAGGGATATAGCCCCGAGGAGAGTAAGATCGTGGAAAGCAAATCCTGCTTCCCCTTTGACATCCGGGAACACTTCAGAGTTGTTCTTCTTGGGGAACCTACCTCCCCAGTAGGGATTAGGATGACGCGATGGGGCCGATGGGCACTGAGCCCCCAGGGATGGTGGCAGGTGAATGTGGCACTCAGGGCCCACTTCTCAGGCATCCTGCACCCCGACTTCCTCTTGGAGACAAGTCTCTCAGATCTTACAAGAGGGTATGCGAGTAGATCAGGGTCCTTGTAAACATGGATGCATACACACGTGTGCCTGTGCTCACAACATGTGTGTAATGTGCATGCCTTCCAGGGGCGCTGCCTCTTTTCACCACTCAGAGACCAGGAGAAGTGGCAGATGTGTGGGTTCATGAGTTATCGCCATCCTGATCTGAAATTCTTTCTCTTGGAGGGTTTGGGCTCTGTAAAATGAATTTGTTGTCTGCTTTTTCTTTGTTTGCAAATTCAGTAGAGCAGATGGAGGTTAGAGATGAAGGGTGGGTGTTGCGCTCCAGGGGCCAGGAGGCCCTCAGGAAACGCCCACTTGGACTGTCTGGGAGCTGGCAGCTCCCCTGTTCTGGGGGGGACGCAAGGAAGGGATGCAGGGGAGGGATGCAGGCCTCCGAGGTGTTTGCCGTCTGACAGACATCCGGGCTTATTTTGGTTCCCTCATTACCGTGTCCCCACAGAGCAAGAACAGGCTAGATCTGAACGATGTGATTTGCCAGAGACGGCTTTTCAGAAAAACAACTCACCAGAAATCCAGCGTTGCCACCCAGACTTAATCCACATGTCAGGGCTCAAACTCAAATGGGAGACGGCGGAAACGGGCAGCTCACAGCGGGAGCTGTGCTCTGCGGAGGGGAAGGTGTGCGTGTCATGCCATGCTCCGACACACTGGAGGCACGCACACACATCACACAGGCAGGCCTGGGTGCACACACGGACACGCATGACCATACCGTCCTGCAGTGCCCTCTGCCAGGAGGGGACCTTGGCCTCCTGTTGGAACCACAGAACCTCGTGCCTGCCTAGGCTCAGATATCCCACAGCTGGCCTGGTCTGTGCCCCATGTGGCAGGCCATGGGTCAGGTCTAGCACCTCTGTGCATCTTCACATATTCCTGAGGAGGGGTGTGAGTGCTGCACGCCCATTTCAGACGAGGAGATGAAGCATAGAAAGGGAAAGTGAGTTAGTTCAGGCTTAATGCACACGTGCACGCACACATGCACACGCACACATGCACACACACATACTGGCCATTTTACAGATGAGACTGTTGAGCCTCATAAGGGAAGGACCAACCAGAAAGCCAGCTGCTGACGACCTGGAGCTGCTCTGGGCCCCTTGGTTACTGAGGAACAAGCATTTGCCCTGAGTGCAGGGCTGGGAGGGAGGAGCCATTGGGCGAGGGCGAACAGGTAGTGGGGCTCAGGCTGCCTGCGGGCCCCACACCCCTCCACTCCCTCCCAGGGTTCCAGCCTCACTGCCCCTGCAGGACAGGCCCAGGCCCCAGGAACTTCTGAAAGAGCAGCCTGGCCCACCCGCCCCATAGCCGGGGCCTCTTCCCCCACCCTCACCCTCCACCAAAAAGGCCTGCCAACTCCACCCTCTGTCCACCCCCTTGGAGTACCCTGGCTTCGACCTGCTCTCGCCATTTCCTCCCTGACATCAGGGTCCGCGTCAGTGGGGTTAGCAGTGGCCAGCAGGTCCTGGGGTGGGGATGGGCCTAGATTCTCCTCTTTCAGAGAGCGATGGTAGCAATGCCCTCTTCCCAGTGCGGGGATTCTATGAATCCATGCTGGAAGAGGGCATGCAACAGCCTGGCACGGAGAGGAAGGGCCCGTGCTGCTTAGACAATCAGCCGTTCACTGAGCACCTGCTCTGCGCCAGGCGCGATGCTGACTCTCAGGCCTCCCCCCTCCCCTGCTTTTTTGTTTGTTTGGAGGAAGGAGCAGACATTACCACAGTTACCTCCGCCCCATCCTTCCTTCCTTTCTTCTTTCCCTCTAAGAGTCATTGAGGCGCAGACCCTCAAAGCAGACTTGTCCAGGGGCTGAGACAGGCTGGGCCATGTTATTCATTTACAGAGTGGGAAGCTGAGACCTGGTGAAGCCGCATGACTGAGAGGTCTCTGAGACTTGAATAGAGATGGGAGGGGCCATCTGTCCACCGCTGCTCACAGGGGAGCCCAGGAACTGGATCTGCAAAGGTCAGGCAGGGGCTGCCGCCCCTCAGGCCCCGCCTGTGGGCCTCTCAGGGACCGTTCCTGGTCCTCCTTCAGATGGGCTGAGGTGCCTGTCCACACCTAGATGTCAGGGCCTGGGGTCCTGTTTGTCATCCCCGGCCAGAGCCAGCAGGAGACACAGCTGAGCAGCCTCCTCGAGCTCCTGGGGGCTGTGTCCAGGAGTCTCTCGCCGCCTGTGGTTTTGCTGCTTCTGCACATCATGACACCTAGTGAGGAGGCTTCTGGCACTGCCAAAGTGCACTCGCCTTGCCCCCTTCCTCTCTCCTTCCCTTCGTGTGGGTAGAGGAGGGTCCAGGAGCCTCAGCTGGAGCAGCAGGGGATCCTCCCATCATATACTCCTCACCCTGCAATCGCTGTCCACCCTGGACCTGTGGCCAGCCATCTTCCTGCTAGCTTCCCTGCTGGTCTCCCCACCCTGGCGCTCCTGCTCCCACATGTTAGACACCGTCTCTAAGGCACTATGGACCTGAAGCTTCTGCTGGAATACCTCCCTCACTCTTCATTCCTGAGGATAAAGGCCCAGACCCCTCTTTCCTGCACCACCTGGTCAGCCTCAGCACAGCCCCCCACCGCCACATCCTTGCCTAGCCCCTCACTATCTGCCTCACTTCCCACAACCCCCTTGCGACACGGCCCTGGAGGGCACTGGCTACCATGACTCCCTTCCTGGCCTTCTCACCTTGTGTGGGCACTGGGGCATCCCCTCGTCTTTTCATGCCTGTCTTTGCGACTACCCGACTGAGCAGACTTGAGAATGCGTGACACCATGAACGGGTGGCACAGTAAACTCAGCAGTGGGGAGTGAGTGAACCGTGGAAGAAGCAGGTGGCGGGCATCGCATGGATGCACTGGTGAGCTCCGTTCCCAGGAGTGCTGGCCCTCAAAGAGAAGCCGGCTTCCATGTGGGCAGAGGAAGGCCTGGGGGCTGACCTCTTGTGTCCTGTCACCTCCTCTGAGACCTATGACCTTGAGTCTCCTGCTTGGCATTAGTAATGATGTCCATCTTTGGAGGTTGGCACCTGCCCATTTTACAGATGAGCAAACTGGGACTGAGCAGCTCAGCACCCACCCAGGGTGCCAGAGAGGGGCGGGAATTGGAGAGGAGCCAGTCACAGCCATAGCCCAGGCCTGTGTCCATCAGTCTATCGCTCCTGGTGATGTCACTGCTGCATAGCCCACCCCTCCCTGCAGGCGGCTCCTGTTTCTTCTCCCTGGTTGGGTCCCTGGCGCTGGGCGTTCCTGTCTCTGGGGGATGACAAGTGCCTGTCCTGACCAGCTGGGCTGCAGGCAGGGTGCTCTGGGGGGCTTGGAGGACAGTCTCTGAGCCTTCTCTGCGCTCTCCTGGACCCAGCCTGCAGGCAGCTGGGTAAGGGAATTCACAGAAAAGTTCCCTGGAGGAGAGGAATAATTGAGGCTTAGGCAGGAGAGAACACTGAGCACCAGATTGCTGCCTCAACTTCCCCCTCAACTCCACGGAGCTCTCCTAAAGAGGATGCCGGAGGGGTGCCGAACCTCAGCCTAGCTTCACTTTCTCACCTGTAAACTGGACCTGATAACCACCCCTCTATTGAAGAGAGTGAGTCTCAAGGAGGACGCTGCTTGCGTAGTGTTGGCACAGTGTGGATGCAATGCTCCTGCCTGGCACTACTCAGAACGAGGGCTACTTCCGCTCCTCACTGACCCTCCCTGCTCTCTGCTCAAACACCTCCCACGTACTTTTATTCCCGAGGATGAAGACCCAGACTGAAGGCATTGCTCTGGGCTCCTCCCCAAGCTTGCATATTGACGTGCCCCTCCTCAGCTTGGCACCCCCTGTTACCACCATCTCCCCGCCCCCAGTGATCTTCCTCATGTGGGTGCTCGTCTCCTTTTGTGCTCACCATGGCTGTCCTGGTCCTAGGCACTCCCCCTGCTCCTCTGAAAGCCCTATTATGCAGGCTCTCACCTGTCCTGTCCTGTCCTGTCCTGTCCTGTCCACCACTGTGGCCCTGGCACTGACTGCCATCTACAAAAGAGGGAGAAGGAAGGGGCAGAGACTGAGGAAGGACGAGAATGCGTGTGTGTGTGTGCGTGTGTGCACGTGCAGTTCACAGAATGCCACCACGAAGTCATGACATAGGATATGCTCATTAAAGACAAGAATCCATCACTGACGCAGTGGATGTTCTCTGAACCAGGTCTCTGTGCCCTGAGGATGGAAGCACAGCTTCATGTTCCTGTCTTTGCGCATGTGTCTTCATTGTCTTTTGAGGAGCTTTGTCTTGCTCCTGTCCCATTGGGGGAACAATCACCCTGGCATCCCAGGCTCATTCCAGGGGCACAGGGCAGGGCCAGACACCCCTTAATTATAGGTGTGTCCAAGGCAGATCCTGAAGAGGCAACACTTATGAAGGGACCCTGTGGTCATGGAGGAGAGTGTTCCAGTTTTGAATTAAAACCAAAATGTGACCAGATGGCAAGTGAGGGTCTTGTAAGGTGGTTCTAGAGACAGTGCCCCCATTGAGCAAGACTGGCAATCTGGGAATGACTTTGGAAGGAAGGTGGCATCGAGTGGGGACACTGCCGTAGTGTGCCCGTTCTGGTTGTACTGGTGTGCTTCTCGAACATCTTTATTGAGCATGTTTCGCTACCTCATAGCATTGTAAAGGTGCATATTTGCATACCCTTTGTATTTGCACAATTCACTGGTTTTGGTACACTTACAGAGTTGCACAACCATTGCCGCAAGATAGCTTTAGAGCATTTTCATCACCCTATAAGATTCCTCAGGCCTGTTTGCAGTCAGTCCTCCCCGCCCCCCCCCCCCCGGACTAATCTGCACTCCGTCTCCACAGCTTTATCCTTTAAGGACGCTTTACATCAATGGGCTCACACGATAGGCAGTCCTTTGCATCTGATTTCTTTCACATGGTGTCATGGGTTCACTCATCTTCTAGCATGTGTCAGTAGCTTACTTATTTTATTGCTGAATAGTATTCTGTTGTATTGCTGTACCAAGTTTTATTTATCCATATGCCAACGGATGGACATTTGGATTATTTCCAGTTTGGGGCCATTATGAATCTTGCTGCTTTGAACATTCGTGCTTAAGTCTTTGTATGGGGATAAGTCTTCATTTCTCGTAGGTCAATTCTTTGGAATGGAATTGCTGGGTCATCTGGTAAATTTATATTTAAAATTTTAACACGTTGCCAAATAGTTTTTCACACTGGCTGGACCAGTTTTCATTGCCACCGCACACATGAGGGTTCCAGTTTCTTCATGTTCTCCTAACACTTGATCTTGTTGGCCTTTTCATAGTAGATGTTCAAGCAGGTCTGTAGTGGTACCTCAAAGTGGTTTTAGTTGGCATTTTCCAAGTGAAATTAAACACCCTTTCATATGATCACAAAGCAGTCACAGTTCTTCTTTGATAAAGTATCTGTTTAAATATTTTGCCCATTTTTAATCAATTTGACTCATTACTGAGTTTCAAAATTATTCAACATTATTGTAAGAGTTCTGTAGATATTCTGGATACAAGTCCTTAATTGGAAGTAGGATTTACAAATATCTCTTTTTTTTTTTTTTGAGAGTTTTTTTGTTTGTTTGTTTGCTGTAGGGCATGTGCACTCGCCAGACAGACAGAGAGACAAAAAGCAAAAAATCACCCCCCAGGGGGCCCCCCAGGTGGGGTGGCCACACCGCAATCCCTTCTCCTCCATTCTCCTCTCGGGATCTTGGGCACGCATGCACACACGCCCGGCGTGAGTTTTAAGCCATTGGGTCCGGGATGTGAACTGTGGTTGACTATATGGGAGTGCAGTGACATAGCCATTACACTAACTGCTGGTCCCAGGATTTAAAAATATCTTAACTCAGGTCATAGCTTATCTTTAATTTCTTTTCTTTTCTTTTTATTTATTTATTTATTATTATCATCATAATCTTATTTATGTTACACTACACTAACTGCTGGTCCCAGGATTTAAAAATATCTTAACTCAGGTCATAGCTTATCTTTAATTTCTTTTCTTTTCTTTTTATTTATTTATTTATTATTATCATCATAATCTTATTTATGTTACACTGGATTGTATATAACTTTACAGTGTATTACATTGCTTTTTCAAAAGGGAATGCCATGCATGTCAGTCAATACAGAGACATTAATCTCCCCACTTCAGCATTCAATATCTTTTCCTTGTTTTTCCCAATCATTGTTATTATTATTCCAATTATTTTTTTTAAACAGTCACTATTTCTCATTTTGCTTGTAAAAAGACTTTACCCATCATGAAATACTTCTCAGACCAATCCAGGTGAGAATACTGTACACGTCATCATCAACAGGTAATAAGCCATATCTGTTTGGCACATTTTTACTTATAACAAACTCTAGCATCAATATATTTTTTTAATGGATCATGTGTTTGGTGTCATATTTAAAATTTTTTTTTGCCTATTGCACGATCACAATGATTTTCCACTATGTTTTCTTTGAAGAGTTTTATAGTTTTAGCTTGTCTATTTAGATCTATTGCCCATTTTGAGTTAGTATCTGTGCATTGTAGTCTGCTTTACTGTTGCTGTAATGTAATGCCACAGATTAGGTAATTTACGAAGAACAAAGGTTTATTCAGCACACCACTCTGGAGGTTCAAAATTGAGGGCCTACATCTAGTGAAGGCATTACTGCTGGTTGAGCTCTTGAGCTCTCCACAGAGTTCCAAGGCTGCACAGGGCATCACATGGTGAGAGGGCAAGAGTGTATGTCAGCTCTGGTCTCACTCTCTCTTCTTTATTTTTCTTTAGTTTTTATTTTGCCAGAGGGCATGTGTGCTCACCAGAGAGAAACAGAGAGTCAGAGAGAAAGTGGGAAGGAGAACGTACCCTTCAATGGTATATGGCCATGCCATTATCCCTCAATCCCTTCTCTTCAATTTCTCCATACTGTTGGGATTTTGGGCATTCATAAACACTTGCTTGGCTTGTGTTTTTGAACCATGTGGTCAGCCATGTCGGATTCAGTTCCCTTAACTACTGGGGCTGGTCCCCTCCCTTTTCTTTATAAAGTCACCAGGATTCAGTCATGGGGGGCCACACTCTGATGACCCTATCTAATCCTAATTCTCTCCAAAAACCCAACCTCTAATACCATAGTCAGATTAAGTTTCTGCCCTCTTAATACCATCACAATAGCAACCAAATTTCAACACAAGAATTTCTGGGGAATTCACTGTGTGTATAAGTATTAAAGCTTTTTCTTCCATATATGGGTACACTTTAAAATTATTTTTATTTAACTTCACTTACTATTATTATTTTTCAGGTTGATCAGAGAGAGACAGAGAGTGAGAGAGGGGAAGTGAGAAAGCAAACCACCCGGTTGGGGACTCGAACCATGATTGGCCATGTGGGAGTCCACTGCCTTTAACCACCATGCCACCTGCTAGCCCCTATATGGGTACACTTTTAAAAGGACTATCTTTCCAGCATTAAAGTTTCTTAAGAGCAAAAACGTAAGAGTTTATTTCTAGATTCTCATTTGCGTCCCATTGACGTACGTGTCTATTTACCACACTGTCTTGATTACTGTAAGTTTGTGGTAAGTTTTTAAATTAGGTAGTATAAGTACTCCAAATTTGTTGCTCTTTTCAAAATTGTTTTGGCTATTCTAGATCCTTTGCAATTCCATGTAAATTTTAGGATCAGCTGCTGATTTTTTAAAAATGCCTGCTGGGACTTTTATGGTTTTATGTTTAATTTATAAATCAATTTGGAAATCTTAACTCTTCTGATCCATGAACATGGAATGTCTATGTTTATTTAGATCTTCTTTAATATCTCCTTATAATTTGTCATTTTCAGTGTACAAGTCTTGCTAATTAAATTGTTTTGTTAAATCTGTTCCTAAATTTTTTTTAAGAGAGATTTTTGCTATAAGGCACATGCACTCACTGGAGACACATAGAGAGACAGAGAAACAGAACACAAAAAATCACCTCCCCCAAGGGAGATGGTCACACTGCAGTCCTTTCTCCGTTTTCCTCTCCTGATTTTGGACCTGCAAGCAGATGTGCCTTGCTTGCGTTTCAAGCCTGCGGGTCTAGGACCTGAACCATGATCAATCACATGGGAGCCCTGTGCTGCCTTAACCACTACGCCATCTGCTGCCCCCCCCTTAAAATGTCATTTTCAGGCTTGTCACTTGTATATAGGACTAAAATAGAGTTTTGTATATTGATCTTTTTATCCTATGCTTTTGCTGAATTTAATTATTAGCTGGTTCTACTAGACTTTTTGCAGATGATATACAGTGTTCTACATGCAGGATCATGCCAGATGCAAATAGGGAGAATTAAACATCTTCCTTTTCAAATGGAAGGCCTTGTATTTTCTTTTTCTTGTGATATTGCAATGACTAGAACCTCAGAATAATGTTGAATAGAAGTTTTTTGTTCTTAATCTTAAAGGAAAAGCATTCAGTTTCTCACCATTAAGTATTATGTTAGCTGTAGGTTTTCATGGATGATTTTTTTCAGGTTGAGAAGTTCCCTTCTATTCCTAGTTTGTTGAAAGGTTTTTTTTTTTTTTTTAAACACGAATTAATGTTGGGTTTTGTCAAATGCATTTTCCGCGCCTATTAAGGTGATGATGTGGCTTTGTCATTTTATACATTAGTATGGTGTATTACATTAGTTGATTTCATATGCTAAACCATGCTTGCATTCCTGACTAAATGCTACCTATACATTTTTTTTTCCTATATGAAAGGACTTTTAAAAGTTTATGAAACTTTTAGTTTTAACAGTATTAGTTCCTTTCGGTATAAAATATTTTGAAATCTGCGTATAGTTTATTCATAATATGCATCTTCCACGAACTTTTGAAGATTCCCCCCCTCCCCCATATGTTGCTGGCTTTGGTTTGCTAACATTTGGTTAAAACTTTTGTTACCTTCGTGTGATATCTTTGCTTGATTTTGGTACCAGAGAAAATACTTGACTCACGTAGATGAGCAGAAAAAATTTTCTCTCTCTTTTTTTTTTTTTTTTTTCTGAAAGAGCTTATGAAGGATTGATATGACTTCTTTCAATATTTGACAGAATTGACCACTAAAACTACCTTGGCCTGGGGGTGGGGGACATATTTTTAATCACTTTTTTTTAAACTTGTTTTAAGTCATTGAGATGACCTATTTCATATTGAATTAGTTTGGGTACTTTGTGTCTTTCCAAGAGTTCATCCATTTCATCTATTCGGTCATCAGAAAAGCCAGGATGTGTTTTTCTATGCAAAACTGCGTCATGACTTTTCTGATGACCCAATACATGATCTAACCTGCAGTCGTAGAGTGTTCATAATATTCTCTTACATACACTTTAATTTCTGTAGGGTTGGTCATATGAAAGTATTCAGAGTTCATGCAAATGCATACTATGAAAAAACTACGCATGGATTTCAACTTTTTGCACCAAAATAAGCTCATAGTTGAATTCCACTTTTTCCATGAACCATTGAAGCCCTCTCAGCATGCTTCATTTTAAATAGCCAAGTTTAGTACTTCATGTCTTTTCTTTCTTCTTGATCAGTCCAGGCGAAGGTTTGTCAGTTTTGTTGATGTTTCAGATAGTCGAGTTTTGGTTTCATTGATTTTTTTCTTTTCTCTCTTTTTTTCCCCTGTTTTCTTATTTCACCAGTCTCTACTGTGATCTTTACCCCCTCCCCCCCCATTCTGCTTACTTTGTGTTTAGTGTGTTACTTTCTTTCTCTTTTCTACTTTCTTAAAGATGGAAACTCAAGTTATTTGTTGGAGATATTTTCCTTCTTTTCTGATATAGGCACTTAAGGCTGTAAATACCCATGGAAGCCCTGCTTACCTCCGCCTTACACATTTCGATATATTCTGTTTCGGTCTTTATCTAATTAAAGACATCTTCTCATTTTCTTCATGACTTCTTTGACTCAGGGGTTATAATCATATTGTTTGCTCTCCAAATATTTAGGGATTTCCCAGGTTTCTTCCTTTTGTTGATTTCTAATTCAATTAATTTGTGGTTGGAGAATATAATACTTTTTAAGCTTATTTATTTCTTCTGAAAGAGAGATAGATACCCCCAACACGGCCTCCATACTAGTGTACCCCTAGTCTCAGCTGACCTGGATCATGAGCTTGTATGTGCCTGGCAGGTCCAAGGAGGTTCTAGGACTCAAACCCAGGACCTTTCCCAAGTGTGTCTAGTTGTACTACTGCTGTGCTACCATGTGGACCCTAGAATACACTTTCCATGGTTTTATTCATTTTTAATGTATCGCGACTCGTCTTACAGCCTAGTATGTAGTCTATCCTGGAGAATGTACCAGGGAGTTTGTAGAGTGTGAGACCTTTGGGGTGGAATGTCCTATAAATGTTTGCTAGGTCAAGTAGGTGATAATGTTGTTTAAGTCTTCCATATCCTTGCTGATTTCCTTTCTAGTTGTTCTATCACTTATTGAAAGTAGAGTCTCGGGACCAGCAGTTAGCGTAATGGCTATGTCGCTGGATTCACACGTAGTCGACTGCGGTTCGCATCCTGGACCCAGTGGCTTAAAACTCACGCTGGGCATGTGTGCGTGCGTGCCCAAGATCCCGAGAGGAGCATGGAGGAGAAGGGATTGTGGTGTGACCATCCCCCCTGGGGGGTGATTTCTCGCTGTCTCTCTGTCTCTCTCTGTCTGGTAAGCGCGCGCGCCCTATAGCGAAAACCTCTCGAAAAAATAAAAAGTAGAGTCTTAAAGTTATTATTGCTGCATGGTCTATTTCTTCTTTCATTTCTGTCAATTTTTGCCTCCTGTATTTTGGATCTTTATTATGAGCACATTAATTTAACATTTTTGTGTATTCCCGACATACTTTATATGTTTATCGTCACGAAATGTTTCTCTTTGTCTTTGGTAAGACAAATTTATCTTTCCAGCTCTGATATAGTTACTGTTTACATGTATCTCTTTCTTATCCTTTAATTTTCAAGATGATATTTGTGTGCTTGAATTAGAGTGTATCTCATTTAGACAGTATCTATTTTGAATCTTGTTCTTTTAATCCAGTCTGACAATCTTTGCCTTCTGATTGAACTTTTATTTTTGGAGAGGCTTTTGCTATAGGACGCGTGTGCTTGCCAGAAAAACAGAGAGAGACAGAGAGACAGAAAGCGAGAAATCACCACCCCCACCCCGAGGGGGGATGGCCACGCCGGAAGCCCTTCTCCTCCAGTCTCCTCTTGGGATCTTGGGCACTCACGCACATGCGCCCAGTGTGAGTTTAAGCCACCAGGTCTGGGACTCGAACCGCTGTCGATTACATGGGAGTCCAGCAACATAGCCATTATGCTAACTGATGGTCCCCTGATTGAGCTTTTTAATCCATTCATTTGTAGTATAATTATTATCTCATATCATTGCCACTTTCTTAGTTGTTTTCTACATATCTCATGTATTTTTTTCTTTCTTTTTGCCTACATTGCCTTATTTTGTTTGAGATTTAGTGTACCATTTTAATTCCTCCATTAATTATTTTAATTGCCATGGAGCACATGTGCTTACCAAAGAGACAGAGACACACACACACACACACACACACCCCACACACACACAGGAAGAAAATATACCCTATGGGACGTGGTCAAGCCACAATCCCTTCCCCTTCATTTTTCCATCCTGATGGTATTTGGGGCACACATGCACATGCACTAGGGCCAGGATTTGAACCGTAGATGACCTCGTTGAACCAGTTCCCTTAACCGCGAAGCCATGCAGAGCTCTTTCTCTGTTATTTTTAAAAATTATGATTATTCTTTAATTTTTTCGGTTTTGGCCATAGGGCACTTACACTCGCCAGAGAGAGGCAGTGACAGGGAAAGTGAGAAATCACCTCCCCAGGGGAGAGGCCATGCTGCAATCTCTTTTCCTTCCTTCTTCTCTTGGGATTTTAGGCACGCATGCATGCATACACAGCATGATTTTCAAGCTGCCAGGTCCAGGATTAGAACTGTGGCTGGCCACATAGGAGTCCAGAGCTTTAACCGCCACACTACCTGCTAGCCTCTTTGTTCATTTTAAAAATACATTTCTTTGACTTACTTTCTTGTTGGTTGCTCTATAGACTACAATATACATTCTCATGTACTACAATGTATTTCAAATTAATGCTGATTTGATTATAATAAAATATAGAAACTTTTCTCCAATATAGATCCCTTTTTCTTTCCTGCTTTGTTCTATTATTGTCATATATATCAATATATGTTAGATATTTAACAATGTAGTGTTAGAATTATCGTTTTATAGACTCGTATGTTTTCAAAAGAAGTTAAGGAAGGAAAAGGAGAAACTAATACATTTATCGCGTCTTTTATCATCATTTCTGGTGCTTTTTTTTTTTTTTCTGTGGATTTGAGTTACCATTATTCCCTTTCAGTCTGAAGGACTTCCTTTGGTAGTTCTTGTGAATTAGCTCTGCTGGAACCACATTCTTTCTGTCTTTGTCTTTTCCATGACTGTCTACTGTTTGCCTTCATTTGTGAAGGATGGTTTTGTCGAATCTGGAACTCATGGTTGATGATTTTTTCTTTCAGCACTTTACGTACGCCACGTCCCTGCCTTCTTACCTCCGTGGTTTCTGATGAGGAATTAGCCTTTCATGGTGCTGTAACTCTTTGTCCATGCCAAATCACTTTTCTCTGGCTACTTTCTTTTCATCTTTCAACTGTTTGACCATGGTGTTGTCTAGATGTGGTTTTCTATGTTCATCCTACCTGGGATTTGGTGATCCTCTTGGGTATGTAGATTAATGTTTTTTTTTTTTTTTTATCAGGTTTGGGAAGTTTTCAGCCATTATTTCTTCCAATATTGTACTTACCTCGTTCTCTCCTTTCTTCACGGGAATTCTATCACATGTATATTAGTGGACTTGATGTTGTCCCACAGATATTTGAAGCTACGTTCATTTTTTTTCTGTTTTTATGTATTTTTAAAAACTTGGCTCATTCCTATTGATCTATCTTTTTTAAAAAAGAATTATTTATTTATTTAATTTTATCTATTATTATTCTTTTATAATTGTGACCAGAGAGAGAGAGACAGAGAGAAAAAGGAAAAGTGAGAAAGCAAGGCTCTGGATCCAGGACTCGAACCACAGTCAGTCATAAGGGAATCCAGTGCCTTAACCATTATGCCACCTGCTACCTCCCTCGATTGATCTAGCTTTAAGTTTACTAATTTTTCTTTTGCAATGTCAAGTCTTTTGTTTAGCCAAGCTAGTGAGTTTTAAAATTTTGCTTATCAACTGCAAATTTTCTATACTATAAGATAATTTTTTAAAGATAGAATCTTGCTGTGTTTTATCCTCCTGCCTTAGCCTCCCATCTGGAACATGCCACCATGCCTGGCTCAGTTTTAGACAGGGTCTTACTATGTGGTCCAGGCCTTGAGCTTGTAATCCTTCTGCCCCACCTTCCTCCAGTAGTACATGCTACCATGCCCAGCCTTTAGACTGGGCCAGGAATTGAACCTGGGCCTCCCTGTGGTCCCAGCTTGTGGAGCATATCGTTTTAGTAGTGCATCACCATGGTTGGGCCTTTAAAACAATTTTTGTCTCTTCATTGAGGTTCTGTATTTTAAAATCATTGCTATTATACTCTCCTTTAATTCTTTAAACACACTTGTGTTGATTTCTTTGAACGTATTTATATTAGCTGCTTTGAAATCTTTGCTATATCTGACATCTGAGGACATGTGGTGATGGGTTCTTTTGGGCGATTTTTATTTTTCTGAGTGCAGGCTGTTTAATTCTTCCTTCTTTGCATGTCTTGTAATTTTGTGTTGAAAATAGACATTTTAGGGGCCAGCAGGTGGCATGGTGGTTAAGGGCCCTGGATTCCCACATGGCCGACCGTGGTTCCGGTCCCAGACCTGGTGGCTTGCTTTCTCACTTTCTCTCTCTCTCTGTCCCTCTCTGGTCAAGTTTAATGGAATGAATAAAGTTAAATAAAATAATTTTTAAAAAATAGACATTTTAGATAATATACTATAGTAACTCTAGATTCTGATTTTTACCCCAGCTAATGTTGCTGGGAATTTTGTTTGCTCAGTAACTTTCTTGGATTAAAGCAATGAAATCCATTTGTTCCTGGAATATTGGATCTTTGGGAAAGTCATGATGCATTTTTGTATTAAAAAAGTAGAAAAATAAGTCATGACTTTCCTGATGACCTATTATGATCACTGAAGTCCCTGTATGTTTTCCTTTCTTTTTTTCAAGTTTAATTATTTCATGTCATAGAGAGGGGAGGAGAGAAAGAGACAGACAGAGACATACAGGCAATCTTGAAAGAGTCTCCACACCATGATCCTCTCCCCAGTCCTGCAGCCAACCACGATCATGGGTGCACCTGTAGGCATGCCCAGATGCATATTCAGATTGACCTGGGCTGCAGACCTGGAGCCTTTCCATATGGCCTCTACATGTAGCTGTGCCCCTGCTGCCTTTGCCACAGTGGCTGGGCCGTGTTCTTTTTTTTTTTTTTTTTTTTTTTTTTTTTGAGAGGTTTTTCTATAGGACGCTTGCGTTCACCAGAAAGACAGAGAGAGACAGAGAGATAGAAAGTGAGAAATCACCCTCCCCGGGAAGATGGCCATGCTGCAATCCCTTCTCCTATATTCTCCTCTCGGGATCTTGGGCACACATGCACACGAACCTGGGGTGAGTTTAAGCCACCGGGTCTGGGACCCGAACCATGTTTGACTACATGAGAGTCCAGCAACATAGCCATTACACCAGCTGCTGGTCCCGGGCCATGTTCTGGCTTCCTAGGGGTCACCTTGATTTCTGTATACCTTTAGGATCAGTCAGTGATTGGTTGAAGGTTGTGAGCCAGCTGGGCTTCCACTCTCTCCTGAGAGATCTGCATGTGGGTCTGGGAGCAGAGTTCAGGGGGATTTCAAGTCTGCCCTGGCTTTTACTTTTTGCCAGACCCTCTTGTGTCTCTACTGCATTTGCCTTCAGGCTCTGAGTAGGCCAGAGGTGTGTGCTGTCCCCTGTGCATGCCTGCTGAGCATCAGCCGAGCGTGTGTGGATGACTTACCACACGTCTGGATGACTGTCACAGTTCATGTATCTCTCTGTCAGATTTCCAGCTAGTCCACTGGCTTATTGCTGCCCCAGCCAGGATCACAGTTACAGTCTTGAGGAGTGGCTGGCGTCCCCCATTCACTTGCCAAGGAGATCGCTACTTATTACTGACAACACTGCTGCTGAGCGCGAGTTTGTGTCTGCTCCAAATCAGATCAGCCGCTGGCAGAGAAGTTGCCAGTTTTCATGGCTTACCCTGACCTGCCTTGTTGGAATGACTGAGCTGGGGGCAGGGAGAGGGAGAGATGGGAGCTATTCTAGGTAGGAACACCCCAGACCCTCCCATCCTTTCTAAACTTGAACAGTTTTTCATGAGTAAATACCTTTGTTGGAATGACTACTTGGGAGAATTTTGACTTATTTTATGGCTGGTTTTTTTGTTTTGTTTTGTTTTGTTTTGTTTTTTGAGAGAGGATTTGTCAACCTTTCCACTACGACAGAGACCTTCAAAAAGTTCGTGAAAAATGTACATTATGAAAAAAACTATGCATGGATTTCAAATTCTTTTTGCATTGAAATAGACTTGTAATTTTATTCCATTTTTCCATGAGCTCTTTGAAGTTCCCTCATATGCTGGAAGTCTCATTATATGATGTTATCTTTAAAAAAATTAAGTTTTCAGGGCTGGCAGGTGGTGTGGTGGTTCAGGGCACTGGATTCCCACATGGTCGACAGTAAAAAAACTATGCATGGATTTCAAATTCTTTTTGCATTGAAATAGACTTGTAATTTTATTCCATTTTTCCATGAGCTCTTTGAAGTTCCCTCATATGCTGGAAGTCTCATTATATGATGTTATCTTTAAAAAAATTAAGTTTTCAGGGCTGGCAGGTGGTGTGGTGGTTCAGGGCACTGGATTCCCACATGTTCGACAGTTTTTCGAGTCCCAGACCTGGCGGCTTGCTTTCTCATTTTTCTTTTCTCTCTCTCTGTATGTGTCTGGTCAAATAGAAAATATTAACAAATGGAATTAAATAAATAATTTTTAAAAAAAGTTTTCAAGAAGAAACATGTCTGGCCGGCACTGTAGTACAGCAGAGTGCTATGTGTAGACAGCGGGATCCCACATGGTTGACTGTGGTTCAAGTCCTGGTCCCAGTGGCTTGAAAAATGTTCCAGGCATGTGTGTGTGCTCTAGTGGGATGGAGAAATGGAGGGAAAAGGATCGCAGTGTGACTACACCCCATTGGAGGATACTTCCTCTCTCTGGTGAGCACACGCACCCTCTGGCAATATTAGTGGAAAAAAATGAACAAATGCAGCTCCATGAAGTATCTCAAACTGAAATTCCCACCTGAACTAACTTGGGCAGGAAGCAAAGCATCACCTTCACCTCGGCAGTTCCCCATCTCTTCTCCTTAGGAATGCTACCCACCTTCCTCCTCGGAGGGAAACAGTTCTCTGGCTTGTAACCCATAGAGTAGCATTTCTTTTTCTTTCTTTCTTTTCTTTTTTAGAGACTTTGCTATTGGGCACATGCGCTTGCCAGAGAGACAGAAAGAGAGAAATCACACATGGACATACCCCGGGAGGAGGGGATGGCCACTCGCAATCCCTTCTCCATTCTTTCAGGACCTTGGGCATGCGTACACATGCACCCCACATGCATTTCAAGCTGCTGGGTCTGGGGCTCAAACTGTGGTTGGTTACTTGAGAGTTCAGCACCTTAACCACTACACTACCTGCTGGCCCCAGATCAGCATTTCTTAATGTGAATGAGCCACCCAATAGGCTATCTTCTGAGGCTGGTTTCTGCTGACAGCACAATATATCTGAGATCTGTAAGAGCTGGTGGTGCAGCTATAGATTGCTTATTTTCAATGCTGTATAGTATTCCATTTAGCCATTCTACTATAGATGGGCATTTGGGCCTCCAGTGTTCTACAATTACAGAGTGTACTGCTATGAACATTCCTGTGCTCACCTTTTGGTGGACAGGTGCACTCATTTCTACTGGACATACCTAGCAATGGGTTATGGGTCATGTCTATGTTCAGTTTTAGCACATATTGCCAGTTTCCCAAAGTGTTTGTATGATTTGCACTCCTATGAGCAGTATATGAAAATTCTGATTGTTAAACATCTTTTTTAAAAAATTTGCTAAAGGCCCATGCACTCACCCAAGAGTGACAGAGAGACAAAAAGAGCGAGAGGAGAGAGAAGAGGGAAGTGAGAAAGCACTTCCATCAGAGGCCATACCACAGTCCTTTCTTCTCTGTTATTCCCTTGGGATTTGGGGCATACATATACACATTCACAGCCTATTTTTCTTTCTTTCTTTCTTTTTTTTCAATGGTTTGAATCTTTTTTTTTTTTGGAAAGAATTATTTATTTAACTTCATTTATTCATTCATTTATTTTTAATTTGACAGAGAGAGCTATACAGAGAGAGAGAGAGAAAGTGAGAAAGCAAGCCACCAGGTCCAGGACTCGAACTATGGTCGGTCATGTGAGAGTGTCCAGAACCTAAACCACCATGCCACCCACTGGTCCTCACAAGTCTGTTTTTCAAGCCTCCAAGTCTAGGACTCGAACCGTACTGTCAGCCATGTGGGATCCAGCTACCTTAACAACCATGCCACTGGCTGGCTCAACTGTTCAACAGTCTTTGTTAGCACTTGAAATCGTCAGTTATTTTAACTTTAGCTCTATTACTAAGCACCTTTTTATATGTTTATTGGCCAATTGGCTATCATCTTTTGTGGAGTATCTTTTTAAAACTCTCACCCATTTTTCTACTGAGTTGTCCATCTTTATTTTATATTAGGTCATCTGAAAAGTCATGACTTATGTTTCTAAGTTTTCTGTGCAAACATGAATCATTACTTTTCTAATAGCACAATATATTTATAAGTAGTTTATATATATTGGAGGTGACAGGAGCATGGTGGTTAAGGGCAATGGACTCCCACATGGGCAGCCACAGTTCGAGTCCTGGACCTGGTGAGTTGCTTTCTCACTTTCTCTTTCTCTCTCTCTCTTCTTCTCTCTCACTCTGTACCTCTCTGGTCAGATTAAAATAAATAAATAAAAGTAAATAAAATAATTCTTTTTTTTTTTTAAAAAAAGAATTTTTTTATATATCAATAAAATCTTCCTTTCTTGATTACAAATGTTGGAAATATCTTCTCCCACTCCATGGTTTGCCTTTTTGCTCTTCCAATCATGTCTTTCTTTCTTTTTTTTTAAGAAATTTTTCTATAGGGCACATGCACTTCCTGGAGACACAGAGAGACAAAGGCAAGAAATCATCCCCCAGGGGGCATGGCCATATTACAATCCCTTCTTCTCCATTCTCCTCTTGGGATTTTGGGCATGCATGCACATGCGCCCAGCATGAGTTTCAAGCCACTGGGTCCAGGACTTGAACCATGGTCAACTACATGGGAGTCCAGCAACGTAACTATTATGCCATCTGCTGATCCTCCAATCATGTCTTTCAATGAAAAGATTTTCATTTTAATATAGTTCAAGCTATCCTTCATGGTTAGTGCTTTTTGTTAACATAAAGAAATCACTTTTCACCCTAAGTTCTTGAAGATGTTGTTCCATGTAATCTTCCAGAAGTTTTATTGTTTACATTTGATGTTTAGACCTACTTTAATCTACCTAGAATTAATTTTTTCCTATGGTATAAGACAGATTAAGTTTCAGTTCTTCCTGTATATATTAATCAAGTTGATCTTAAATCTCCTATTGAAAACATGCCATTCATGTTTGATGGCATTCTTTAATTTAATTAAAAATGAATTTTTAATTTGAGATAATTATAGAGTCCCATGCAGTTGTGGGAAGTAATACAGAGAGATCCTATGTACCCTTTATCCAGACTCCCCCGTGGTAACATCTTGCAAAACTCTAACACAATACCCCAGCTAGGATGCTGACAGTGACTCTGCTCAGACACAGAACATTTCCGCCGCCCAGAGACCTTTCTTGTTGGATTTTGGTCACACCCACTTCCCCATCCTACCCCTTCTCTGACCCCTGGTTACCACTAATCTATTCTCTATTTGCATAACTCTGTCATTTCAACTATGCTGTAGAAATGAGTTGTACAGTATGTAACTTTCTGGAATTAGATTTCTTTTTACTCAGCATGGTTCCCTGGGCATTCATCTAGGTTTTTATGTTTATCCATAGTTCATTCTGTTTTAATAACTAAAC
This sequence comes from Tupaia belangeri chinensis, assembly GCF_000334495.1. Taxonomy (NCBI): domain Eukaryota; kingdom Metazoa; phylum Chordata; class Mammalia; order Scandentia; family Tupaiidae; genus Tupaia; species Tupaia belangeri. The sequence goes on along the minus strand of NW_006205068.1, from coordinate 1,950,922 downwards.
AGTGACATTATCTTTTTTCTGGGCCTCTACATGTGCATGTGCTTACAAGTGTGAATGTGTAAATATTATTTCAGTGTTCCACAGACTCTTAGTCACTATTCCAGTCATATGATGTTTCCAGAGGCTGGTGACACAGATGGGTATGTGAGGGAACCAAGAGATGGGGTGAGACATGGGGGAGACACAGATTCACAGCACAGTCCTATAGTCATAGGTTGCTAAGGAACCATGTGTATATTTCTGGGTGTTTGGTATAATTTGGGGATTGCAGATTTTGACCTATTCCTCTGGGATCTGCAGAGGCTCAGCTGGGTAGGTCTAGTTCTACCTTAGTGGGGAGCTGGGGCCTGGTGCACCAAGGACCTTTGAGACACTGAAATTTGTGGCAAGGGGAAAGTGTATCCCGTCCCCTAATAACATACCCATTTACCAGCCAACTTCTCTGGTGTGGTCCTTTTGGAAGGCCCTGCAGTCATGCCTATTACTGCAGAGTATCACTCCGAGACAAAGGTCTTGACCAAGTTCACACCATCCTGACACAGGGCCAGTGGAGCTCCTATGGTCCCTTTTCAGTTGTCCCCATGAGATCTAGATGGAAACAGGAACTCTTCCCCAAGCAGGCAGGGTCAGAGCAAGTTCACTGACAGAATGGGTACCTTCTGAGCTATCTGAACAGCTAGTATCCTGCAGAGGGCACTAGGTCAGGAGTTGGGGACCTGGACTCTGGCATAGGTCTTGCACACTGAGTTTTTGACATGCTTCATAAATGAAGGGAGGCATAGGTAGATGAGGTGTTGGATGTGTGGATGGATGATGGATGGATGGAACGATGGATGGATGCATGGGTGGATGGATAGATGGGTGGATGACGGATGGGCTGGCTGGCTGAATGATAGAGGATGTGGAATGAAAGATGATGGATGATGATAATGCGTGAATGGATGATGGGTAGATAGGCCCATAGGACTGTAAAAAGACGATTCAGAATGGTCAAGGACTTGGTGGAAATGGGAGTGGAGAAACCCCTCGGCACATGAGACTAATGTCACCGAGTGGCAGCTGGAGACATAGAGGTCTGAGAAGTGGCTTGCCCAAGGTTTTAGCGTCAAGAAACTCTGCACTGAGTCTAGATCCAACCTACCATGACCCAGAGAGGCCATCTCTAAACTAAGGGTCAGGTGACCCTGCAGATGCTGATAGTAACCCCAAAAGGTAAGACCTCAGTTTGAACTGTCCCAGGCTGATGTAGAGGATCCAGGAAACAGGGGTCTGGAGTTTCTACCCATGGCTGCCACTGACTGTGCTGCAGCCCTGAGGGGGTTACTGACAAAAAGATATTCATTGGCAACTACTGTGTGCTTGACCCTGTGCTGAACCCTGAGGGATTCAGAGTTGGATAAGGCCCTGTGACCCCTGACATTGAGGGACTTACGCCCCCTCCCAACTTTTCTCCTCTGTTAAAATGGAGCAGGTAGTTAGAATCCACACCTCTGAAGGCTGCACAAGGCTGGAGTTTCTGCCCTCCTGGGCCTGCTCAGGCCTCATCCGCCCCTGGCTCTGTGTCCCACAAGTTGACCACTCAGGTAGGTTTTTCCGTTGGCATCTGGTGGGCAGTAAGAACTGCGGGCGTGTGGAGACCTGCATGACGACAGTGTCCCCGAGGGGCTGTCTTGGCTCCACACCTAGGCTGTCATCAGCTGTATCTAAGAACTGAGCCAGGGAGCCCGGGAAATGTTTAACTTTGAAAAATGGACCTTCACAGCTCATTAGGCCTCAGCGGCGCGGCCCGGCGCCTCCGGCAGCCCGGGGAAGAGGGAGATGCCAGGGCTTGAAATCGCTGAGGTATTTAAAGGCCGATTCTGCATTCCTGACCAGCAGCATCTGCCTGCCGAGCCCAAAGCATCCGACCCTGAATGCATGGTGCTCACGTACCTGGGATGCTGGGCACCAAGTACTCCTGTGGTCAGCCCTGGGGGCTGTGACTGGACCCTGGTCAGACTGCTCTGGCATCTCCCACTTTTTGGCTGCATGACCTTGGATGACCCATTCTAGGCCTCACTTGCAAGTGGTCTCCATGCCAAGAGGTATTTCCATTCTTGGAAGTGGTGGCTGGTCATAAACTCCTATGAGGGACCGCTGAGGGACATGGTGACTAAGAGACATGGCAGCTTCCTGAGGGTGTTTGTTAGGGATCAGGCAGACAGGCTACTAGCCCTCATCTGCCCCCATGTTTCAGTGACACCCGAGCCCTTAGGGCTTATTGCAGGGACCTGGGCAGCTCTGTCCAACCTGTCTGGCCAAAGCTGGGCTCCCAAGAGGTTCCAGTTAGCACCACTGGAGGCTGTAGAGACAGGGTGGGGTGAGGACCGCTGCTCCTTCCTGCCCTAGTGTCCACTGTCCATCCTGGGGTGGTGCTTCTCTCTTCCTGGCCTGGGCCAGGAGAACACCATGGCAGGTGGAGTGGGTATAAAAAGAGGGCTGAGAGTTGGGGAGGGGAGCTTGGGTTAGGGGGGTGCATCTGTGTGGAGCTGGGGAAGAGACAGCCAAGAAAAAACCGGAGCTAATCAGCAGAGGCAGCCATTGCCATGGTACTCCGAATATGGCGCGACATCAGCTCCTGCTCTTCACCGCAGACATTAGACGCAGAGTCGTAAACAGGAAGCGCGCGGTGCTGACCCGCTCGCCCAGGCTGCAGCTGCCTCTGGCTGGGTGGAAGGTGGAGGGCCAGGGCTGGGCTTAAAGTTTACTGATTCTTGGGGCTCTCCAGGGCTGTCTTCCTCCCCTCAACCCTCATCAGCTCGGGAACTTTGATGGCTCTGACACTGTGGGCAGCTTACCTTCATTCTCTCAGCTTCTATTTCCTTACCTGGGACCTAGGAAAGCCCTCTTCATTCCTACCTTGTAGCGCTGTGGGATAAAAGGAGAGGAAGTAAGAGAAGGCTGGGTGGGGTGGGGTGAGCTTCATCCTCCTTCTCTGTGTCCTGTAGGGAACTGCAGTGCTGCCCTCGAGAGTCAGCCTCTGTCCCCACCCTGCTCTGCCCCGTGCTGAGTGGGCTGCTCCTCTCTGAGCCCGAGTCTTGTCTGTACAGTGAGTACAGGCCAGTTTTCCCCTGCTAACATGGCTGTGCCCCTCCTGGGGGGGTGTAGACCCCTAGGAAATGACTGCTCAGGGCAGACCTCCAGTACTCTGGTGCTGGGCTCCTGAGTAGTTGTGGCTACTCCTTGCTCTGAACTTCTGTGGGTTCCCATAGGTATTTGGGGGGTGGGCAGCCAGGTCCTGGAGATATTTATGACCATGTGGATTCACCCAGAGTCAGCTTACCAAGGGTTAGGGGAAGAGGGTGAGGCTGGCTGGCCAAGGAATGAGGGGAGCAAAGTGTCCCCTGAGGGGGGTTCGGAGTGCCCATTTCCACGAGCCTGGGCATTGTGTACACATGATCATGACGTGGGCCCGGGCTGCCTCGAGTGCACTGTGCTCCACGCAGTATGTACAGTCTGGCGGGGCACTCCCTGGAGTGAGGACACAGTCACTGCATGTGCAGGTGTGCACCGCATGCATGTAGGTCTGCACAGATGCATGTACTCCCACAGATGTGTCTCAGTCACGTGAGCACCTCTGGGGGTGCCCAGGCACAACGCGAACACACGTTGGCATGTGTGTGCTTGTCCTCTGAGTGTATCCCACACCTCCTCCTGCACACCTCCAGAGTGTGTCCTGGCAAGGTACAGAGCAGGTGTCTGGGAGATCCCAATGGATAATGACGAGGGTCACACGTGTTGGGCCCAGAGGTGGCAAAGCCAGTCAGGGCCCCTAGGCGGAAGCTCCAGGAAGAGGTAAAAGTACTTCCTCTCCCACAACAAATGCCATCCACCCACTGCAAGTGGGGCTAGGTGGTAATGTTCCAGAAGCCCCCATATGGCCATGATTCATGCAGGATAAGCAGCGCAGCCCTGCCTGGCCTGGCCAAGTGCCAGCAGTAGGAGTTGAACACTCCTCAGGGACACAGACTCATCAAGGAGCCCTTAGTTTGTGGTCTTGAACCCACTTTTTGGAAAGGGAAATGGAGGCTTGAAGTAACTCAACAATGGGCCCACTCCGATCTGGGCAGACGTGGCCCCTCGCACTCCAATCCTTCCATCTCTGTCTAGAAGGGAAGGAACTCCCGCCCCCATTTCCAATTCCAGTCCAGGGAGGCCCGTGGCCACGCAGGGGATGAGGAGAAATTCCATCACCTTATAGCCAGTTCAGCCTCCCTGCCAGGCTCCCTGCTTCCCTTTGCCATTTGGCTAATTATCAAAGACCTTTGCTGCAAGACCCAGGCCAGCCCAGCCCCTCCCCATCCTCTTGTGAAGTCATTTGCTCAGTTGGCAGGGTTCCCATGGCAACAGTAGTGACGTCACCAAGGACTGGAGGAGGAGGCTGGAGGGAGGAGTGGGGTGAGAGGCTGAGGAGGGGATTCCTGGCTTCTGTCAGGGCTCCTAGAAAGATAAAGCTCTGGTCTATCAGTCACCCAGTAGGCACGTACTTGTGCCACTAGAAATGGGTCCCGAGCATTCCCTCTGGCGCTCTGAGATAAGAAACTGCTTCCTTGAAGGGTTTCGCTCCTCTAGCACCTAGACACCCACCTACCCAGGCGCAGAGTCCCTCAGGAGTAAAGACTGAATCATGAGGCTTGGACCTAACACGTCACCATCACCATTGCTGTGCCTGGCTGGCATGGCTGCTCTTTGTCAAACTTCCAAGGCTCTGAGAGCTGCTGGCTGCAACCTCACCCCACAGTCTATCTGAGACCATCCTGTCAGGTGACCCTGGATGCTGGGGCATTGAAACCTACAGAGTTTTGTTTTTTTTTTTTTAAATCTCATTTGAACTAACTTAAGATTAATCCAAAGGAAAAAAAAAAAAAAACACCTCCCTGTCCCATGGAGGTGGGGGACTATGCCAGGCTCTCGGTTCCCTGGCCCTGGCTGCTTCCTGTATGGCTGGGACGATTCAGCCTTCCTTCATTCCTGCGGAATTTAAAACGCAGTCAGGTACTACAGAAGGGCGTCAGGCCCACACGTGCCCCGAACTTCATTTTGTGTTCTACCACGAAATGTCTCCAGATGCACCTTGCCGTGACTGAGATGCACGTGGAGGGATCTGCAGTGTGGCCCAGCCAGCCCGGGCACTGTGGGAATCTGACCCTTGTTCATGAAGCCTGTGGGACTGTCCCCCTGCCTGAGAAGCCGGAGGGTCGCAGAACTGCAGGGCACTGCAGCCCCTTCCCAACCAACCACATCTGTCTCCCCAGGGGTGTCACCGTGACAGCTCAGTGCCCAGTGAAGGACCACTCCCATGCGGTTTCAGACCCGGTCTCTGCCTCCCGCCCCCATCCCAGCCTTCTGGGAGTGAGTCTCTTTTTTCACTTTTATCAATGTTGTCTGTCCTGAGCATGTAAAGGCATTCGTCATCATTCAGCAGATTCACTGAACAGATGTTCGGTGAGCTGGAAACAGGGACGCAAAGACGAACCTAGGAGCCTCCCTCCTCCAGATGCCTCAGTCCCACAGGGAGGCAGTCTGGTCAACGGGGCACAGAGCAGGTGATGAATACTTATCGCGGGCAACGGCTCGCTGCTCCTCAGTTTCCCTGCCTGCAGTATGGGTCTGAAGACAGCTCTGAGATGATTAGGGTTAAAGTGAAGACGAGTGAGAAATAAGGCCTGGGATGTTGTAAGTGCTCCATAAACTTGCACCCGAGTCATCACTATCATTGTCACCATCAGCAGGGCTAGGATGGAGACCAGCGCTGATGCTGCGGGAAGAAGAAGAGAAACTGGTCCCTGGGCTGCGGACACTGGGCTGGGGTTGAGGCTTCCTGCAAGAGCTGGCCTGGAGTGCAGCAAGAGCCAGCTTGCAGAGGGCGGGAGAGCTCAGAGAATGTACCTTCCTTTTTCTCTTTCTAATGAGAATTTTCAAATGTGCCTGATACAATGGTTACAGTCTCTTCTGGATACTTTGCGTCTGTCTAGTTTTTTTTTTTTTTTTTTTTGATGTTGTGCCTACATTTGAATATCTTACCAAATTTTTAGCCAATTAGAGTCCAAGGGAACCTCAGCCCTCATTTCAGGCAAACCAGCCTCATTTTCATATTTCTAATAAGCACTTATCAAATTTACAGCTCTTATATACAATTCGTCAGGTTAATGCCTTCTGAATATTCCTCCCTCCCTTTTGCTGCAATTTTCTTTTCCTGCGTTGCATCCTCAGAGCTCTCTCTGACTTTGCTAAGCAAATTAGCACATCAGCTTCCTGGCGGGTGAGGAATGACTGTTTGGACGCAGTGGTGAAGAGATGGGGTGAGGGGTCCCAGCCATTGTTAGCACCAGCAATGTTATTTCCACAACATCAAATGCACCGTGCCATCCTCGATCACAAAATACTAATTAGTACAAACACCATTTATTCTTTCTTTCTTTTTGTTTGCTTGACATTTAAATATATATGATAGCATGTTATTTCTCTTTTTAATTGAAAAAGCAATATACACGCGCATGTGTGTGTGTGTGTGTGTGTTTAAAAATTAGGAAAATGCTGAAAGGAGAAGAAAACGGTGGGCCCCCTGTTCAAAGATAAGCTTGCCAGCATTTTAGAGTGTTTCCTTCTGGTCTTTTTCTTCTTTTGAGGATTAATCAGCGTTTGTTTCAGGATTGGTATCACCCTTAATTTTTTAAAGAAAATTGAAATCTAACTTTAAGTGGAAATATATTTCAGAGAAGTTTGCAAATTTTAAGTGTGCAACTTAATGGATTTTTCATTAAGGTATAGTCAACACCCAAGAAAAGAAACAGAACAAGACAAGCCCCCACTTAGAAAGCTCTCATTGTCTTCCTAGGTCATTATGCCCCACCCTCAACTCCTGCAAGGCTAACCACTGCCCTGACAGCATCGATGAATCTTGTCTGTGTGTGCACACTGAACAAACTTTAAACACTCCTGTTCATTTTATTTATTCAAGGATTTATTCACCCTTGTCATCACTAGATGTAATGGGGTTTCCTTCATCTTCGTTGCTGCATAGTATTCCCAGGGAAGACTGTACCTTTGCTTATTTATGCTCTCTCCCATCATGGGCATTCAGGCTGTTTCCCGTTCAGGCTACTACGAATAGTGTTACTAAAAACATCTTTGTACATGCCTTTTGTGGACATATGTTTCTACGCCTGTCTATTTGGGGAATGGACTTGTTAGGTCTGATTGTTCACTGATCTTGAGCATTTTCCAAGTTGTGAAATGTTCATTAATGTTATTAGAAGATGATGCACTATCCAATAATAAGGATGTGCTGCAATTGATTTAGTCATTCTCTCATTAGTGAGCACTTAGGCTGTTTCTAGTTCTTTCTCTTCTAAAGTGGCAATGGTGATCTTTGGCCATACAGTTTTGTTTTTTTCCTTTGGGGGATTGTTTCCTATGACAGTCTCTGGATAGACTGTTGGCTCAAGGGCATGCCTCCTCCCACCTGGATAGTTTCATAGATGGTGAGATGTGATACACGGCATATACAGAAAAGTGCAAAACGTGTGAACAAGGGAAAGAATAGTTGTGTGAATGAATCCTGTGTGAGCACTGTCCAGGTTAAGGCAGAGCACCAGCAGCCCCTGGAGCCCTCAGGTGCGCCTCCTGGTTCCTGAATGGAGCAGCCAGCAGCCCTCTGCCATATATCGTGGGTTCGTTTGTTTCCGAACTTTACACACGTCACTACTCTCATAGTCTTTCTGCCCTTTTGGTCAACGATATTGAGGGAGAGCTATGTGTTCATTGTGCGTGCCGGGGTGCATTTCCCTGTGGGACCAGGTCCTGGCTGGTTTCCATTTTGGGGCTGTGATGAGCTTCCTTGGAAGTCTCCTGTTTCCCATGTCCAGCAGTCCCCCTAAGTTGACACCCAGGAGAGCAGTTGCACAGGGTAATACCAGATTGTGGTCAAACTCTGTGCCCTCAGAACAGCGAGCAAGAGTTCTTGTGGCTCCATATCATCCTTCCCCGACATGGGACATTATGCAACTTTTGAAGCTTTTCCATCCAATGAGTGTGTACTGGTATTGTATCGAGTTGTAATTTCAATTTTCCTAATGAATAATAAAGTTTTTCTTTTTTTGGAGTTTTTTTGTTTGTTTGTTTGTTTGTTTTGCTATAGGGCACGTGCGCTTGCCAGACAGACAGAGTGAGACAGAGAGATACAAAGCAAGAAATCACCCCCCAGGGAGGATGGCCATGCCACAATCCCTTCTCCTTCATTCTCCTCTTGGGATCTTGGGCACACACGCACATGCGCCCGGTGTGAGTTTAAGCCACCGGGTCCAGGACACGAACCGTGGTTGACTACATGGGAGTCCAGCGACATAGCCATTACGCTAACTGCTGATCCCATGAATAATAAAGTTTTGCATCTAGCATGGACTTTTTGGCCATTCTGATGTCTTTATCTGTGAAATGCTTTTCAGGACGTCTGCCCATTTTTATTACTGAGGTGTCTGTATTTTCCTTAGTAATTTATGAGAGTTCTTTTCTTTTTAAACAATTAACTAATTCATTAATTATTCTAAAAAATTCATCAGAGGGAGACAAAGAAAGTGAGAAAGCAAGCCATCAGGTCCAGGATTTGAACCATGGTCAGCGATGTGGGGGTCCACCACCTTAACCACCATGCCACCGGCCAGTCCATTTGTGAGAGTTCTTTATGGATTTTGAATGAGATAGCATTCTCTCAGAATAGATGGAATATAGCTGTGTTCTAACATGTGGTGGCTTGTGTTTTTGTTCTTTTTATAGCACATTTTTAAGATTAAGAATTATTCATTCTTATGTAGTAATATCTATTAATATATTCTCACACGGGTGGGAAGAAATCTTTCCCTGCCTCATGTCATCAACATATTTTTTCCATTTTCATCTTCTAAAATATATAGTTCTTCTTTTCCCATTTAGGTCTGTAATCAACCCAGAATTGATTTTATATGTGATGTGAAGCAAGGGTTCAATTTCATTTTTCCCCCTTGTGAATGTTTCATTTATTGAGCAGTCCCTCCTGTCCCTGTTGATTCGCTGTGCCATCCCTGTCATAGCAAGGTGGATTCATTGGTCAGTTTCTGGATTTTCTGGATTTGGTTCCATGGATTCATTTCTATAATTGTGCGCGATTACCACATTATCTCAGCTAACATAGCCTTTAAATAAGTTATAATTATCTGGCAGAGTAAGGCTCCCACTCAACCTTGTTCTTTTCATTTTTAAGGCCCTTTGTCCTTCCATATACATTTTAGAATTAGCTTGTCAATTTCCACAAAAAGGAAAAAAAAAATCCACTGGGATTTTGATTGGGATTGCAGTGAATTTTTAGATCCATTTGGAGAATGTTGACTTTTTCCCCTTCATTGCCAGAGGGCATGTGTGCTCATCAGAGAGAGAGAGAGAGAGAGAGAGAGAGAGAGAAGAAACGTGAGAAAGCCCCCCCCCCCATGGAGGTTGGTCATGTGGCAATCCCTTCTCCTCCATTTCTCCCTCTTTTCAGGATTTTGGGTAAGCATGTACATGAGCCCAACATTTCTCAGCTGCTGGGTCTGGGATTGAACCACAGAGTCAGCTATGTGGAATCAGAATGCTTTAACCTCCAAGCCATGGAGCCAACACAAGTATCGACTTCTTTTGTTTGTTTATTTGTTTTGTCCTAGGGTGCATGCACTCACTGGAATGAGACAGAAGGAAAGTGAGAAATCACCTCCAAGGGAGATGGCCGGTATAATCCCTTCTACTCCATTATCCTCTTGGGATTTGGGGCACCCACACACACACGCCTGGCGTGATTTTCAAGCTTCCGTGTCCTGAACTTGAACCATGGTTGGCCAGGTGGGAATTCTGCACTTGAACCACCACACCACCTGCTGGTCCCAAGTGTTAACTTTTCAGAAATGTTCATTTTCTATTCATTGCAGATGCATAGAAATCCAATATACATTCTAGAAATTTTGTATCTAGCATGCTTAGAGTTTTTATTGGGTCGGTGGGAAAGTTATGATGCATTTTTGCATAGAAAAAGACCTCATGACTTTCCCAATGAGCCAGTATTTATTTTTGTAATTTGTGCATTCTTTTGGCTTTTTTATGGACACAATCATCTGAGAATAACTAGGGAGTGGTTTCTTCCTTTCTCAATCTTATCCTTTCTATTTATTTATTTTTGCCTTTCTGCAGTGGCCAAGACTGGCTGGACAGAGTTGAGTAGGACAGGTGGTAGTGAGTATCCTTGTTTTTTTTTTTTTGGAGAGGTTTCTGCTATAGGGCGCGTGCGCTCTCGAGACAGAGAGAGACAGAGAGACAGAAAGCGAGAAATCACCCCCCTGGGGGGATGGCCATGCCGCAATCCCTTCTCCTCTATTCTCCTCTCAGGATCTTGGGCATGCACGCACATGCACCCTGCGTGAGTTTAAGCCACCGGGTCCGTGGGAGTCCAGCGACATAGCCATTACGCTAACTGCTGGTCCTAAGTATCCTCGTTTTGATCTTGAGCTCAAAGGAAAAGTTTCGGTTTCACCATTATGTCGTCAGATATAAGTTTATATGCATTCTAAGAACTTTGGATTTGTTTTGCCCATTGACTTTCCAAAAGGATTCTGCCAGTTTCATCATAACCATCCCAGCACCACACTGCATTAGGCATTCTTTCAGAATGTTTTTGTGTTTGTTTTGCTTTAGATCATTGCTTATTTGATAAGCCCAAAGGTGTCTCGCACTTTTTAAGATTTGCATTTCCCTGATTATGCAAGAGGTTGAACATTGTCCCATGTATTTCTTAACCCCCTGCGTTTTCTCTTTTGTATTTGCTCCTCTGCCCATTTGCTTATATGCTGTTGGTGTTTTCCTAATTGATTTGAATGAGTTCTTTACATAATAAAGATAATTATCATTTCTCTATCACATTTGCCACAAACATTTTTCCGTCTCTGCTGTGCAGCTTTTAATTTTTGTTACTTTTTATATCCTTTTTCTTATTTTTATTTGGTCAAATCTACCCCTCTTTTCTTTCACAATTTATTCTATTCCTTCTGAGCTTGGAAAGCATGTCTCCTGAGGATTGATAAGTACTGAATTCTGTTTTCATCCAGCTTTTTTTTTTTTATGGCTTAATATTTCACATTTAACTGTTAACTCCATCCGGAATTTGTGGGGCTTTGGGATGTGAAGTGAGGAGTTAATTACTGCTAGCAGTTTACCAGGGGTAGGATCCTCCTTTGCACCTCCAAGTCTCTGGGCTCTGGCTTCCTGAGCAGTGAACTTAAAGGAAGGAGGGAGGTGGCTTCTCGTGCAGCTGGTGCTGGGATTGTGGAGCCCTTTTCATTACCATTGGGACAGCCCTGGTTGCTGCCTCTGCCAGAGTTTGTAAAAAGCAAAGCACGCTTAGCCTGGCTTGACAACGTCCTGTGTGACCTTGGCAAATCTCTGAATGTGGTTTAGACTCAGTTTCCTCAGCTGCTAAATGGGGGTGCTAATATCACTCCTGGTAAGGGCTGTCACTGAGAGCATGTGTGTTGGGGGCATGTCTTGTAAAAAGCAAGGGGTCAGGCAGCCCAGTACAACTCATGGTGCTTCGATGTGACCTTGGGCATGTGGTATTACTCCTCTGAGCCTCAGTTTCTTCATCTGAAAACAAGGATAATAATTTTGTAGTTCCCATCTCATGGGTCTTGGGAAATGACTCAAGACAACCTACGTAGGCGCATGGCATTTAGGGAGTCCTCCGGCAATGCCAAATCACTGCTGTTGTCTTTTATATGAGCATTCAAGTGAGTGGGCCTGCACAGAGCAGGTGGGCCTGGCCCTGCCCTGACGGGGAAGAGGAGGGCTGTGGGAGCAGTGCGGGAGGTGGGAGGCCCCTCCCTCTCCCAGTTCTGATGGGGTAATGTTGCCTCCTTCTCAGCCCTGGTCTGGCCTGTGGGTGGGGGGAATGGGCAGAGCCCTAATCCCTAGGTTCCTGAGCCCTGTGGATGGACCGATATTGCCTAGAGAAACCTGCAATTCGTGTGCATGCGCATGCGCGCGCGCGCACACACACACACACACACACACAATCTGTATACACACAGAGACAGACATGGACACAAACCATGGAGACATAAACTCATAGGGCTACACGGTCACACAGCCGTACTCAGAGTCACACACACACACAGAATCTCTATACACACATATACACACACACACACACACACACTCTCTATACACACATATACACACACACACACACACACACACGGGCACAGACCATGGAGAGACACACACAGCCACTCACAGTCACACATAGCTATATTCAGAGTCACACACACGCACACACATATAGTGTACACATCTGATGGGCAGAGTGTGCCCTATGAAGACTGGGTTCATCTCCTGTTCCCACCATGTCTAGGTTTCTCCCCGGCAGACTGCCACCCACCTCCGGGCCTCCGGTGCACTCCATGGCCCCTCTCTGCCCTGTGGCCCAACTCTAAATTCCTAAAGAAGTGCCCATGGCTTTCTCTTGGGCATTTATATCTTCTTCAGGGCCTGCCTGGGGCCCTCTGGAGGAGGCTGTGGAGCCCACCCAGCCCAGAACAAGCCCTCCGTGTGGGGTGAGTGCACACCCAGTTCTTGCAGCCCCACACACCGGCCTTTATTGTGTTAGGAGCCTGGCAAGGGCAGGAGGGGGGCTCCGTGCACCTCAGCCGAGTCCCCGGGTGCTGTGTGTACAGAGAAGGCAGGTGGTGGTGGTAGTGGGCTGGGGGGGAGAAGAGGGGCCAGAGGCAGGTGTGGTCCCCAGGTCTGGGCTCCACCCCTCCCTAGAATGGTAGGGGAGGCTCCACCCACCACAGCACCTGGGACTTTGGCTCAGGATCCTAGGGTGGGTAAGGTAGGGAGCACAGATCAGCCTGTCCACCCACCTGCCCAGAGCTGCCGGCCAGTCCCAACCCCTCACCCCTAAAACCCCCTTGGCCAGCACCTCTAAATTGGAGGGTCCCCATCAAACCCCCTCTGCAAGATCAATATAAGGCTTGGGCACTCCTCCCTCTCCCCAGCCTGTGTCTAGTGCACAGTGGAAGGTGGGGACTTGAGTTCCCAGGTGCTGGGAGCCACTGTGTCCCAAGTGGCAGGCTGGGTGGGCCCATTCTGAGGATTAGTCCTGGGTGCCAGAGTTCAAGGCCAGCTCAGTCCTGGTGGAGTTCTTGGCTGGGCAGAGGGCAGCCTGCTCGTCCGCATTGGAATGGTGGAGGTGGCACTGGAGATGGGCTGTGAATGAGGGGAGATCTGGGAGAGGTCCCAGGCAGGGGACACAGCAAGTGTTAAGGCCATGGGGACCTGATAGGGTGGAGGGTGACTGTGGGGGTGGAGACCGAAAGGATGGGAGTGGTTGAAGGATAGAGCCTGGAGGAGCGGGTGGCAGGTCAGCGGGGAGAGGGGGTACCTACAGCGTGGGCAGGGTGGAAGCTCAGAGTCCTGGGAGCCGGGCCTGGGGCATTGGACCACTGGGCAGCAGAGACTGCGGGTGGGGTGGCACAGCTGCACGACAGGCCGAGCTGCTGGCATCAGCAGTCGCCCCTCCTCCCCACCTCGCCAAACAATCATTGCACAAAATATGCAAATGGTATAATTACTGTTATTTGTTTTGCTGATATAAGTGTTTGAAATGCAAATGTCAAGTTTGGAGCTTTCTTTTTTCCCACCCTTCTCACCCGGACATTTGCAAGTTGATGAGTTGTTCCCCATCCTGGAAGGAGGAAGAAGATTGGGGGTGCCCACCCCCCCCACCCCCCAGGGATGTCAGGGGAGCGAAGTCTGAGCATTGCTTCAGGACTCCTGCATCATTGCCCACCTTAGGGTCATGGTGAGAGTCTGCCTTCCTGACTGTACGCACAGTGGGCACCTTAGAGGGAGGCCTCTCATCCCTGCCAGCCACCACCCCCACCCTAGATGTGTGAGTTGGCTTCTCAGAGCCTCAGTTTACACATCTGGGAAATGGGATCTGCTAGCTTTCTAGGGCTGTTGTCTGGGCCCAGGGCTATCTGGCCCCATGGCAATTTGGTTGATGGATTTAGGCTTGTTTGCCATATGAAAAATTCCTGTGCAGGTGCATTCCCTGTATGTAAAATAGGGACTGAATAGTCTTGGGGGGGGGCCGCTGATGAACACCCAACTATCATAGAACTGCATGTGTATTTTCCATGGCAGGTTAGCTTTGATTCCTCTAGCCCAGGCGGGCTCTGAATCTACCAGGTCTGCGGTTCTGGTCAGGACTGGGTGTGACCCTGCTCCCCACCCCCCAGCAAGAGATGGCCACTGTTATCCCCATTCTACATGGGGGAGAAACTGAGGCACGGCACTTCCAGGGCTTGTCAAGGTCACACCAATGAGTGGTGACCAGATGCCAGCATAACCTGATTCCCCTTAGGTGCTGCCCCATGCCACGTGGGCAGGACAGGAACCCTCTTTTCAAGACCCAGCAGCCCCGTGACTTCCTGCAAGTCTCCTGTCAAGCTGCTCCAGCATAAGACACTCCAGCTCTCTCGAAATGCAAATCCAGGCATGCAGCCTGCCTTCCCAGTGCAGCCCCGGGGCTGCTGTTTCAGATCTCCAGCTTTGAGCCGGGCTCGATCCAGAGCAGGGCCCACGTCCGTCGTTTCAGGCGCAGGGATTTCTAGCACCAGCCGGTACAAGGACCATCTTAAAGCTGTTTAATCACCTTTATTCCTGTAAAGAGCATAGCCCCAGAGAGGCCACCCGCCAGACTGGCTGCTTCCTGAGAGTATAGTCCACTGTGTTCCAACTGTTCGTACTCTGCTGTCCACTGAGTATATAGTGGAGGCCCCAGAGGTACATGCAGCCTCTGTGCCCGGCCTTGTGTTCAACTCTGTGGGACCGTGTGCCAGCAGATGCAGGAAGCTGGGTTAAAGCTCAGGGTGGGCCGGGGCAGGTCTGTTGGGTGCTTGAGCCTGGGTGTGGCTAAGTGGGCCTTCGTGGAGAGTGTGAGCATGCGTGTGCATGTGTGTGCATGTGCACTCATAGTCTGAGGGTGATGCTAATGGAGAGTCTAAAACTCCAGTGTAAGTGCCCTGACTTAGGCCCACAGCACTCCCTCCCAGAGGTCACTCTGGCACTGCCCGTGGGGGGCCCAGCCTCTGCTCACCAGGTGTGGGGGTTTGGGAAGTTCACTGTTCCACCTCTGGACAGCTTTGCTGGGAAGTCTGGGAGCAGCTGAAAATCCAGAAACTACCTCTAACCCTGTAGCCAGTGACCACGGGTGCACCACGCAGGGTCCTCTGAACAATGTCTCCCCTGTGGTAGGGTACTCTTTGCAAATCTGGGCTAGTAGTCAGTAAGCACTCAACAAGCATGAATTCCTGTCTCTCCTGGGGCTGCACTGGTGCTGGCGCTGATGGACAAATGCCCTGTGTCCTAGCACCTATCCTTAGAGCCTAGGAGACGTGGGCAGCCCTGGAGCTGACGGTGTCTGTGAGCAGGAGCAAGGAAAGGCAGCAGACATTGGCTGCATGGACAGCAGGGGACAGGCGACTCCGGGCAGGGGACCCACGCGGCAGAGGTCTGTAGGGAAGGGATGTGGACCTGATCCCTGAGTTGTAGTCTCAGCCTGGAAGCCTCCTATTTTTATTTCAATTACCTTTTCCAAGACAGGTTCAGTCTCATTAGCATATTCAAATACAGTCCATTATTATTTGAATTAGCTGTTAAGTAATTAGCTCTAATTGATGAGCATTCCCCCTACTTCCTCACATATTTTTTGGTTATTTACATCCGCTTCTAACCAACAATTTTAGGTAATTACATGCCACTCACTCGTCTATTGGTGCGCACATGCACACACACACACACACACACACACACACACACACACACACACACGCGCGCGCGCGCGCACACACACTTCTTCGACAGGTTCCCCTTCACCTCTCAACACTCACTCCCAGCCTGAGTGCCTAGGGGTGAGGGTGTGGCAGGCAGACCCTGGGGTCTTCCTGGCTCTTGCCAGGCCCTCCAGAGGGTCACCTGGCCTCCAGCTGGGCAATGCGGCAGAGCCCAACCCCTTGCCAGCCTTCAAAGCTCTTTGCTCCCAGAATCCCCCTTGTCCTGAAGACGCCACCTCCTCTGGTCACCGCATCCCCACCCGAAGGCACTTTCCATCTGTCCTGAAGTCAGTCACCAAGACAGAGAATGGTGGCGTCATGCATGGGTCGGGGCTTTGACCATATCAGAGCTGTGTGACCCTGGGAAGATGACTGACTCTGCTTTTCAGCCTCAGCTTCCCTGTCCGTAAAGTGGGGATAAAGTGCCTCAGCACAGTGAACGAAGAATGAGGGTGCAGTGAGACGCTTCCTGGAATATCCTTAGTGCAAACGCTGCTGCTTTACCGCTTCTTGTGTTGTTGCAATGAGTGAAGGAGGATGAACGGATGGTCTAACCTGGGCAGATGGGGAGCCTCAGCTTTGTTAACTGACTAGCCCAGGGTCTCACACTTACTGCAGCAGCCACAGAACCGGGCCCCGGGCCTAGGGCTTCTGCTGTCGGACTTCATCTTCCCGGGTTACCATCTTGGCCTCGTCTGGTATCTAGTATCCTCTGTTCCCAAGCAGTAGTTGCCCTGGAGTTGGGGAGGTGCTAGGAAGAGACCCCAGTTTGGGACAGGGCATTTCTAGTGAACTTGCCCAAGGGTCTGTGCCTAACCATCCCAGCCTCAGTTGTTTATCTCTGTTCATCCTGGATGTCCGGGGGATCTGAAGGAATGTTGGTTGCAGCATGCTTTGATTTATTTCCTCCTGACCTGCTGGTCCCAGAGCTTCCAGGGCTGCAGCCCCAGAGGCGATCCCTCAGCCCCACCCCAGTACCTGGGCTAGAGCAGTGGCGAGAGTTGGAGCTGGTCACGATGACCATGGTCTTACTCTTCTCCATGCTCTGCAGTTCTGCTGACGTGTCTTCCTCACTCTGCTCCCAGCACGTGCTTCCACGTGTCAGTTCATGGTGTGGCTCAGGAAGTTCCTGGCCTTTCTGTGTCATTATTAAGGGATAACGTCCATGCAGTTAAGTGCACACATGACTGGTACCCAGAGGCTCTGGCAGATGGGATCTTCTAAGGGGGAAATGGCTCAGGAGGCCATCTGCATCCCTTCTTACCCACTCCCCCTCTCTGTCTCTATGCAGTTGAAGCTGTCTTGGCGATCATTTGTCCTACAGTTTGTCCTGACCCAGGCTGTTCTTCTGAGTCCGGAAAGAAGAAGAAGATGCCCATGAGCCCCACAGGGAGGAATCCTGCAGCCTGCACTTCTCAGGTGTGCCAGGTCATTGGTGGGCTCTGACCCACAGGTAAGAGACCTTCCTGCTTGTTATACTCTCAGCAAGGGGGCAGGGCCTATTCCCACTGACCCGAGAGGCAGGAGTGCACAGTCCTTTGAGGAGATGGAATCAGATACAACCCCCTGCAGAAATCAGTGTGGCGTAGGGGTTGACTCCTGGTTAGAGGGCGCTGCCTGCCAGATGCACGGATGGGCAGCGGCTGAAAGGGCAGCCTCAGGACTGGACAAGAGGAGCCTGGAATAGTCTGAGTGGTGGTGGATGAGTGGGGGCAGCCCCGAGGGGTAAAAAGAGCCTTTATTTTCCATTTTTCATCACATTATGTGAACAGATGTGGCACAATATGTCTTGATGTAAAACCACTGCTATGTGACATGGCTTGGTTATGTCGTTAACACCAACTTACACTACATACTTAAAAACAGACCTTTATATGAAAAAAAAAATCCAAAATACCTGGATTGAATGCCTAGATGAAGAAGGGGGGCTGAAACCATCAGCCCAGTGGCAGGCCAGAGGTTTCAGTGACCAGCCATGTTGGGTCTGCTGGGAGCATTACCCTCCTGCTGGAAGGTTGGTAGACAAGTTCTTTCTCCATAAGACTTCCTAGAAACTGCAGATGTGCCCTCTTTTGGCAACTGTACTTTGGATTTTTCCAGGCCATAGATACTTCACCCAGTTCTGGGGCTCTGACTTGACAGTTTTCAAACTTAGCTCATATGTAGGTCCTGTTACGTAGGTTCTTTGTCTAATAGAGCTGGGTTGTAATATCTCACTTTACCAGAAGGAGCTGCTGCTGGGACATGTCATAGTACCTTGAAAAGCATGAATTTAGGCTTTAGGTTTTCATCCATCCAAGTACTAACCAGGTCCCACCCAGCTTAGCTACCGAGATCAGACAAGATCGGGTGCGTTCAGGGTGGTATGGCTGTAGACTGCTTTGGGTTTTCTCAGTAGATTGCTTACCTTCTGTATTCAGACATTAAAGAAGTCTACATATTGAGTGTATTTAAAGTGAGCATGATACTTAATGCTCTGCCAGTTCTAACACACTGCAAGAGGAAGGCGTTTGGGAATTTGTGTGGCTGTCTCTTTCATTGCATAGGAGAACAGAGATTCCTTCTAAACCCCACCCCCCCAAACTATGCCTTTCTCTGCTGCTGGTCAGGTGGCTCTCCAGACTTCTCTGTGGCTTTAGAGTGAGGTTTCTCGTGGCCAGCAGGTGGCATGGTGCTGGACTCTCACATGGCCAACCAGGGTTCAAGTCCTGGACCTGGTGATTTGCTTTATCACTTTCTCTCTCACTCTCTCTGTGTCTCTCTGGTCAAATTTTAAAAAATAATAATATTGGGGCCGGCAGGTGGTGGGGTGGTTAAGAGCACTGGACTCCCACATGGCCGACCACAGTTTGAGTCCCAGACCTGGTGGCTTACTTTCTCACATTCCCTCCACCCCCCATCCCTCTCTAGTCAAATTAAAATAAACAAATAAATTTAAATAAAATAATTATTTAAATTAAAAAAATAATATTAAGTAAATTTAAATAAATAATTCTTAAAAAAAAAAAAGAGTGAGGTTTCTCAGGATGATAAGTTGGGTTTGGCTCTTGGTGAGGGGGTCCCAGAACTCCTCATTTCCTGGAGCCCATCTTGTCCCCTTACTCCTTCCCACTGTAGCAGTTACACTCCCTCACCGGGGCTGGGCACCACTTACCCTGACACACCTTGCGCCATCTCCCATCTGGGAGGCCTTCGGGGCCATTTGCTGCTGCCAATGGGGACACTGAGGCCCAGAAGGGTCACATAGTGATTCAGAGTCAGATCTGGGGCTAGGTCTCCTTCTCCGACTTCCACCCTAATGTGAGTTCTGCCACATCTGTTTCCTTCCTCCCCACCAAGGCTAGGAGGCAGTATGGTACCCAGGGTGGAGAGGGCAAGCCTTCTGCCCGGAGCAGGCAGGGAGAGGCGCTGCAGCTGCAGAGGGCGGAGCCAGGAGTAACACTGCGGGACACCAGCCTGCCGCTGACTTCTGCTCTGCGCCACCCTCACTTTCCACGGGGGTGCATTTCCCTTACCTTCTCCAGTCCTTGGTCTACTGCCACTCATGGCTCTAGCCCACTCTGTTGCCTCAGGGTTCTAGAATATTGGTATTGGAAGGCACGTGTGGGATCATGAACCCAACTTTTTCACTGTGTAGAGAAGCCTGAACCTCGGAGAAAGGAAGGGACTCCTGAGATCCCCCAGGAAAACCTTCATAAAGCTGGAACTGGACCCAGGTATTCTTTTTTTTTTTTTTAAGAATTATTTTATTTAACTTTATTCATTTATTTTTTAATTTGACCAGAGAGAGACAGAAAGAGAGAGAGAGAGAGAGAGAGAGAGAGAGAGAGAGAGAGAGAGAGAGAGAGAGAGAGAGAGAGAGAGAGTAAGCAGCCAGGTCCAGAACTTGAACCTCAGTCAGCCATGTGGGAGTCCAGGGCCCTTAACCACCATGCCACCTGCTGGCCCTGGACCCAGGTATTCTGGCCCCGTCCTGGAGCTCCTAGTGACATGTCGGGCTGTCCTACCTGAACCAGGATCTGCAGAGACTCATGTCAGCCCTGTCTCTGTCCCACTTGGGCTCTTCAGTCCCATCCCTGACCCCCAGGAATATTCCTTCTTTCCATCTGGAGTTCCTCCCTTCATGCCCTGCCAACCTTGACTCCAACTCTGTACTTGGGAGAGGGTTTCCAGAGCCCCATCCCCTGGGAACACAGTGAGGGCCAGGGCTGGGGCCAGGTCGGCAGAGCTGACCAGCGATGTTTTCTCCGGGTATCGATCCTGTGTCATGTGGGTCCCGTCAGTTGGCCTAGAAAGTAGAAGTGGAAGGTGGCGATCCTGGGGTGGGCAGGGCCACAGGTAGGAAGGGCAGCCTGTAGGACCCCAACCCAGCCTGTGCCTCGAGCAGCCAGAGGCTAGAGGAAAGAAGAAGGGGTATGGGTGGAGGGGACAGGAGAGGAGAGAGCAACAGAGGGGCCCAGAAAATAGAGGGAGACTTCCTGGAAGAAGAGGAGACAGGCAGAGAAGCTCAGAGAGACACAGAAAGAAAGAGCTTGGGGGCAGGGGGAACAGACACAGAAAGACAGAGAGAGACCAGAGAGACACAGAAAGAAAGAGCTTGGGGGCGGGGGGAACAGACAGAGAAAGACAGAGAGAGAGAGATCAGAAACAGACATCCCAGTTGTCAGCTCGTCATCAGCATAGTCAACAAACCTGCCCAGGCTGCCCTGGTGGCCAGAGCTCAAGAGCACTGGGTCCACCTCAGGGAGCGTGCTTGCTGGTGTGAGGAACTGACTGACCCCGGGACACTCCCAGAGCGTGCAGAGTCTGTGAAGGAGACCGAAGGTCTCTGCGGACCTTTTCTCAACAGAGGTTTCCCGAGGCTGGAGCTGTTGAGAAGACAGGGCAATCTGAGGGGATGGGGCAGCAGTTATGACCATACCAGTGGCCTAAGATCTCCACGACCTCCGGACTGAGACCCTCACCCCAGTGGGTTGTCACACCCGCAGTGGACAGCCCACAGAGGCTCAGGCTGCGGTGGAGAGTGGACAGTTAGGGTGAGAGCGAGGCTGGGCAGACTTGACTGTGCTGGCACAGCTGGACAGGGGTGCAGAACAGAGCAGATGCTTCAGAGCTGGGCACTCCTGAGACTCCTGGCAGCAGCCCTCTGCCACCCCCTTTGTGCCTTTGCCTGTGGTGGCTCTTTGACCTGGCACACCGTCTCCCCTAAGTCCTCCTGTCTCTGGAGTTAGACTGACCCACCCTCCTGCTGGGTGTTGGATGTGCAATTCTGAGTAAGCCATGTTCTCCTGGTGACCTCCAGCTTTCCTGTCTGTGCAGTGAGCACAACAATTCTTCTCCGTAAGGCGAGCATTCAGTGGGATGTGTGAATTGACTGACATTAAGTAGGTGCTCAGGAAACAGCTGGAAATATTGTCCCTTTCCCTGTCCCCCATGATCTGAGCCGGGTGCCCAGTAGTCTCTGAAACTCTGGTGCTAGGTAAATGTTAATGCTTCCCTTCCCTCTGGAGATACCTTCGTTCCCAGCCCACTCTGCTGCAGGCCCCTCCAGGCTTCCGGCAGGCTGGTAGGGTTGTGTCAACACCGTGGCCTGCAGAGCCCTCACGAGGCTCTGGACACCTCTGGCTTCTCTTACTTGGCTGCAGGTTCTGTGACAGAAACCTCCTGGGCTCAGCAGGTGGTAGACACTGAATAAATGTTTGTTGAATGAATGGATGGGAAGTTCCCAGCCCCGCCTACCTAAGAGCACAGGTGGCAGAACAGATGGCCTGCAGCTCCCATGTGCTCTGACAGAGGAGCGCAGACCTTACCTTAAGCCTTCCCGGGAACAAGGGGTGGGACACAGTTTCCAAGATCACTTCCAGACACCTCGCTTTGTCGTTCAGCGAGTTGAAGTTTCTCTACGTCACTCCTGCCTCCTCTCTCCATTTCTCAGTACCCAGGACTCAGCTCTGGAAGTTGCTTATATTGCTTATATTGGCAAAGACCCCAGAAGGAAGCTTTCTGTGTGTCCTGGTGATCCCCAGTGACCTTGGCTGGACACTTTGCCCTGCCCCAGGAGCAGAGCCACAAGAGACAGAGCCTGATCTGGTGGCTCAGTGGGAGGCAGTTTGACAGAGAGGGCTCTGGGAGTGGACAGAGGTAGAGCCAAGACCCTCTGTGCAAGACCCTTCCTCTCTGCACGCCTCAATTTTCTGCTCTGAGAAATGGGAATGATACGGTGGCTAGCAGAGATGTTGCTAAAACTGCAGCTGAGAGTTGGCGATGTCCTGATGACTTGGCCAAGGCCACCCAGCAAATCCCCGGGTGCCTGCTCCTCCCCCAGCACAAGCGTGCCCGGCCCCTCCCCCACCTCTCCAGGAGCCGAGTTATTTATCAGCTGGCGAGTGACAGGCTATGGTTGGCCGTTGAGCTGCTGTCCAGAGATCAGCTGGCGGCTGCAGAGCAAATAGCCCGAGCTAATTAGCGAAAGGTCATGCTGGCTCCTGGAGCCCCGCTTTTGAAGTCCTGCCTCACACAGGCAGGCTAGAAGGAATCTCGGCCTTTGAGTTAGTGGCTGGGTGATCAGGATGGCTTCAACCCCCTGCCCACATCTCACCACCTCTTTGCCCAGCCCAGGACTCCGAGGCTTCTAGAGATTCCCCAGCCTCAAGGGAATCTATCTCCTTCCCTAGGCTGGACCCACCACCAGCCACAGTTAGCCCCCAGTGTGCAGCGGGGCAGGCTGCCTTCACCAGCCCCTGGTCCTTGCCCCGTGCCCAAGGTGGTCTGTCTGAGCCGTGGAAGGACAGGGCTGCCCGGTCTCCCGCCATAGCCATCCCTTCACCGACCCCACATCCCCTCCAACTGTGTTTTTACCATTTTTCTCTAAATCAATTCACTTTTTTAAAAACTTAAATACATTTATTTAAAAGAGAAGCTTTATAGCACTACTACAAATGGAAAACAAGCCTCCCTTGCCATAAATAGAATTCATAATCATAAAAATAAATTCGGTGGAAACAAAACAATGTTATTAAATTCTAGTCAGATTCCGTAGCCCCAGGGGAGGCTCAGCTCCCAAGGCCTGCTATTGCTTTATTTAAAAAGGAGAGCAGCGAGTGTACAGAGGTGTTCAAGGCTTACCAGCCCCGATCTGAGGCGTTCTTCCCGATAAAATCATGAGCATTGGAAAGAATTAAACAGAGAGTAACTTTCTAATAAAATGATTCAGTATTATTTTCTGCTGTGTCAGCGGGGATTGAATTTGGCTGCACAGGGCAGGAACCCAACCACTGCAAGGTTGAACCCTGCATGGGGACTCATTTTTCTCAGGTAAAGAGGGCAGTAGTGAGGTTGGTGCATGGCCTAAGGAAGTCCTCAGTGACCCAAGTTCCTCGCAGCCTCCTGCTCCGCCATTGTGGCCATTTGTCCTCATAGTCTCAAGATGGCTGCTGCCTCTAGCCATTGGATCTGCATCTCAGGCTGCAAAGAGTTGGGGCGGGAGGGAGTAGGAGAGAGGCCAAGGAAGAGGAACATGCCAGGAGTAAGTCTGTTTCTTGTTTACAGAAAGGTGACAACAGACCCGTGTGCGCCCATTCTCTTGTTCACTGACGGTCTGGTACCAAGTAGGTCATCCTCCTGCCACGTGTGTTTTGGTGCCTACTAATCGCCAGGCAATCGACCTTTGGCTTCCTGGTTTCACAGGTCACATGCTGCCGTTTGTGAAGAGTCAGGGCATCCTTCAGCAGCCTTCCTGCCCCTGGCCTAAGTCCTTCCCCCTTCCTCTACCCTGTACTTGGCCCCTGCTGGCTTTGGGCTTCTCAAGTCCCCTGCAGGGGTGCCCAGGTGTCAGTCCTCAGCTCAGTCTGAGTGACATTGCTCCCTCTGGGCAGCCCTTGCATGACAGCCCTCTCCATGGCCCTGGGGCTCTGTCACGCCCCCTTCCCACTAAGCTCCTCCTCCTCTCCGCCCGGCCTCTTTTTTTTTGGGTGGGGGGGTGGAACACAGAAATGGTTTATTACCTGTTGATGATAATGTGTATAGTATTCTCAACTGGACTGGTCTGAGGTGTATTTCATGTTCGGCAAATTCTCTTTATAAGCCAAATGATGTATAGTGATGGAATGTTTAAAAAAACCCAAATACTAAATAAAAAGAAAGCGAGATCTTCCCTCTTCAAGCACAAAGTGGGAAAAAACAAACCCTACAAATGGCCAATCCGCCCAGCCTTTTCCTGGGCTTTTTGGGTCGCCAGCCCCAAGGCAGGCCAGGCTGCAGGGATCAGGTTCCTACTCTTAGATTGAATTTGTCTTTTCATTTTCTCTTTCATCACATCCCGAGGCTCTTGCAACTTACTTAGAAGGGGCAGGGCTGCGGGATGTGGAGGAGGCCCTGCCTCTGGCCTTGCCTTCCATCTCCCTCTGGCCTGGGGTAGCTGGGTAGCTCGCAGGTAGCTGCCTCTGACCCCAGTTCACCCATGCCTGCTGCAGACTGCGTCTCTCAGCCTGAGCCATAGCCCCTTCCCTTCATAAGCTTTCTCCCCGCCTCTAACATTGGCTCTGACCCTGTTCTGCCACCTAGTGCTGGTACCAGCCGTGGACCCAGGTTAGTGTGGGCACTACTGCCAACCAGTAGTGCACCTGAGGCAAGTCGCTTGACCTTTCTGTGCACCTTATGTGGTGAGGGAGGAGAACAGCTGCGCGTGGGGTTTCAGGTGAATGAGAAGGAAGCCCAAACCTCTGTCTCCCCCCTGCCCCTCACATCCTTCTCCAACTCCTTACCCACCCCAGTGGTCCAGCCTTGGCTTGGGGCCCTCTCTAGGGTAGCTGCTCAGCCTCCTCCCACCCCCACCCCTGGCTGAATGGGCCAGGACCATTGTGGTACATGCTGGAGGACCAGGCCCAGGGCCTCATACCTCTGGGCCCTCGTCTGGTGAGATGACAGGCCTGGACAACTTCTGAAGCCCAGCTGGGGTCATGGCATGTGCCTGGTGAGCCTTCTGGGCTAGGCCACCCAGTCATCTTCCCTACAGAGCCCCCAGCTGCCTTCTTCCTCCCTGCTGCTGCCCTGGGCATGTGTTTGTGTGTACATATATGTCTGCCTCCTGGGGCTGGCACAGCTATGTGCTTGCACATGTGTGGAATACCCAGGCCTCACTCTGTGCACAGTCTATGCACATGTGCACATGCATCCCCATGCATACACGCCTTCGTGTTGACCCCTCGGGCCCGTGTGCACGTTGTCACCTCCCTCCTCCTCGCCCCAGAGACTCTCAGCTGAGGCTGCAGCCTTGTTCCCCCAGCCCCACCCCATGAACTGTGAATCCAGCAGCCAAAGTGGGTCAGAGAGGAGCAGAGAAGCAGGAGGCCTGGGGAGGGGAGACGGTGCCAAAGCCGGGGTGATGGCAGCCGTGGGGGTGATGGGAGGGAGGGGGAATCAGGAAGAAGAGCAGAATTTAGAGCAGGCACAGACCAGGCGGCAGGCATGGGGCACGGGAGCCAGAGGGAAATTAGCAGACAGGACTGTTGTTTTTTCATAGTAATGATTTGATATGGAGAGACATGGCCCAGAGCTTGGGGAGTCGTTTCCCTGCCAGAATGTGCAAGAGAGAGGGAGGGAGAGAGGGAGGCGTGGAGGGGTATAGCACCTACTGTGTGCAGGCCTCTCTGTGCCTGAGCCCATCTACTCCATCACCCAGGGGAGGATGTCCTCAGTGCTGTTGCACCCGGGAAGCAGAGACAGAGAGAGCCTGGCATCTGCCAAGAGTCTGGACCCAGGAGGTCTGACTGGCACTTTCCAGTTTGTGGCCCATGAGGCTCCTGCCTCTCCTGGTCCAGGCTGCTGTGGACGCTGGACTGCCCCAGCCCAGTGGTGTGTAGTGTGGCCCTGAAATGCTATGAGTGCCTCAGCAGGCCCCCGGGTCCAGGCCTGCTCAGCTGATGCTCTGAGACCAGGGAGGGGCGGGTGGAGGCAGGATAGTGCACCCAGCCTTCAAGCCCATGATATGGCCCTACTGTGTACTCCCCTCAGGCACGGAGGAGGGAGCTGGAGGCCCAGTCATGTCCCCGGGAGCCCAGGCCTGCCTGGGGACATGGCCCACAGGGGTCCTGACCCTCCCAGACAAGAACTATGCATGTATGCAGAGCTCAGAGTAGCAGACAGCAGAACAGATTTCTGGGAGGTCAAGTTGGGAAGGACTTGGATGGGCAAGAGGAGAGCTTTCTGGCGATGAGAAATGGCACCAACAGTGGTGTCCCCACAGCACACAGCCTGTGCAGAGCATGGGAGTGGCAGGTGGGGCCATGATGCAAGAGTAGGAAGAGGATTTGGCATGGTGGGGACAGTCTTGCACATGGTCTATACTTCTTCTGCCTCTCCTCTCTTCCCCATGCCCCCCAGAGTAGAGTACCTCTAGATCTTGCTACTCCCCCCCCTTGGTAATCCCAGAAGACCCTCATCTGTATTAGAACAAGCTGTTGAAACAAAGTTCTCCAAAAATATGGTAGCTTAAATACGAGTTCATTTCTTGCTTATAAAATAGGTCAAAGGCTAGTGGTCTAGGGCTGGTATGACAGCTCTGTCACCATCGTTTATGGCTTCTATGCCTCAAACCAAGGTGACTGCTTCAGCTCCTATCATCACATCTACATCCCAAATGGGCAAAGAGCATGCATACCCATTCCTTTTAAGGGTGTGATTCAACTCCACTCATAGTCTATTGTCTAGTTTGGTTACAGGTTGTGCCAATTTGCAAGGGCAGAAGAAATTGTAGTCTTTAGGTGGGTCCAGCTTAAACTGTGGAGTCTAAGTGGTAAAGGAAGAAGAGAATAGAAACTAGTGACCAACAAGAGGTGTCAGTCACACGTTCTTCATGGACATCCTGGAACCTTGGACCTTTGGGGATGACAAGTATACGGGGCGTACCTAGCCAACCTGGCTGGAAATGGGAGTTGGGGCTGGGGGTGACTGGCCCATTCATGGGGCCCCACCTTGGTCCTGGCAGAAAGCTTGCTCTCAGAAACAGCTATGACAGGGGCCAGCAGATGGTGTAATGGTTACGTCACTGGACTCCCACATGGCCGACCGCAGTTCAAGTCCTGGACTTGGTGGTTTGAAACTCATGCTGGGTGCATGTGCATGTGTGCCCAAGATCCCGGGAGGAGAATGGAGAAGGGATTGTAGCATGGCCATCCCCCCTGGGGGGTGATTTCTCACTTTCCTTTTCACTGTCTCTGCCTCTGTATCTCTCTCTCAAAGCTATGATGAAAGAGGGAATCATTAGCACATTTTAAATGGAAAGGGCTCCTAAAGAGTGGGTGACTGTATAATTCATTGTCCAAACCCAACTCCTCTGGGAGTAAAAGGAGACGGCACTAGTAATTACACTGCAGCAACAGGGCGAAGCAGGCCGTGTGGTCAGGCCACCTAGACACCGTCTTGCCCACGTTCTGCTTGGGGGAGCTAAGGTTCCAGGCCACATCTGGGCTGATGACAGAGCCATGCCAGGACTCCAGAAGGACCTCCCCCATCAGCCATTAGTTCAAATTCTCCCTCACCCTGTAGTCCTCAGCTCTGAACTTGCGTCATCCACTGTTGACAGAAGGATTCTGGCATCTGCCCTCGCTTCTTTCCCTCCTGTGAGCCTGCATTTCCTGCAGAGGTTCAGGGTATAAGATGCACCAGAGGCTGGAAGCTTGGGCAGATCCCCCCCCACCCCTTTTTTTAAACTGGTAGCAAGCCAGGGCTGGCCTGGAGCTGTCCTAGGTCCTGACCACCTACCTGTGTGGAAGTAGGGGGCTCAATGTGGCCAGCCGTCACTGGACTCCCACACGGCCAACCATGGTTCAAGTCCCAGATCTGGTGGCTCAAGGTGACCCACCACCTCCTCTCCACAGCCTGTGGGCTCCCCTTCCCTTTAACAAGGCCAGGTCTGAGTTAGCAGCCCTATCCCGTGTCTTCCTTCCTCAAGCAGGGCCCTCTGGACACACGCTCTATGAAGACACCTGTCTCTTAGAGATGGCTCCCTTCCACCCCTGCAGGGCCGGTCCTCACTCAGCTCAAGGTGGGGCCGACAGAAGAAGGAGCTGTGTGTAAATGGGGCTACTAATTCTGAGTCCCTGAGGAAGTCAGCTTCCCAGAACTATTTGCAGAGTCTTCTTGAAAACTGAAGACACAATAGAGCCCAGAAAAACCACCTCACATGGTGAGTTCTAAGTGCTGTGATGAGGGCAGGAGCAGATGGCTGGGAGGCAGAGGCCTCCTCTGCCCTCACCCACCTCCACAAGCCTTGGCCCTACTGCCCCATGCTGCCTGTCTCAAGCTCCTCTTCCTTAGCCCAGGAATAAGACTCAGCAGACAGGGTCCTGACATGGTTCCTTACAAGTCTGATGCTGCCTGCCACTGTCTCAGGCAGACACCTCTCTTAAACCCCACCCTCACCCATTCCCTCTATTATGGAGAAGCCAGTAGTCTTGTACTTAGGCCCAGCCTGGACAGAGCCTAGAGCCTCTGCCCACACTCCTGTTGACAAGAGGAAGGTGGGAAAAGACAGGGGCACTGAGCTCTCAAACTTGTGCTACAGGCTTCCTCCACTCACCTTTGTTTTCCCCAAAGGCCTTCCAGTTTACCTCAAGACCTTAGTCCATGCCTGCTCAGAGGCTGCCCAGCCTCCAGAAAGAGGCAGCAGGACCACACTCCAACAAACTTCAGGAATGGGGATCCTGCCAGCCTCCACCCAGGCACAGCAGAGAACACCCTGAGGCTGTATGCCAGGGAACCAGTGCTGGGTTAGTGGCATGAATGAACGGAAAACCATCTTCAATAACTCAGCTCTGTCTAACTGGGCAGGTGGTAGACCAGATGGTTCTTTGCACCAGCATCGTGTGCCAAGAACTTCAGCAGGTTGTGAGTGTTTTTCTGAGCTCCTTAAATGCTCCTTCCTGTTCCAGGGCATCTCGGGCCCTTGAGCCCACCTCTCCCCTTCCTGAGGCTAGCTCCCCTCCTCTCCTGAGCTTCTCTCCCCTCTCTTAGGGCTTTGGCCTCTCGTTCACAAAGTAGGCTACTGCTTTTCATTATATAACATAGGACATAATTTCATTATCATCAAAAGTAAAAACTGCCTGACACCAAGAGTAACTCCAACTCAGATTTCACATACTCTGATGGTGGTGTAGTCTAGTGGTCTAGAGGGCAGCCCCATGCCCATCCCGTCTGGGTCTAAGTCCCAGCCTGGCCACTTTCTGTGTGTTCTTTGCTCTGTCTGAGCCTTGACTTCCTCATCTGTAAAATAAGAATGAGAATATAATTTTCTGCTAGCATTGACACAAACATGTGTGGGCACTTGCAAAAGTAAACACGTGATAGAAGTTAGCTGGCAGTGGGACCAACAGATGGCATAATGGGTATGTCACTGGACTCCCACGTAGTCAACCGTGGTTCGAGTCCCAAACCTAGTGGCTTAAACTCACACCAGGCGCATGTGCGTGCATGCCCAAGATCCTGAGAGGAGACTGGCGGAGAAGGGATTGCAATGTGCCTTCCCCCCGGGGGAACTCTCCAGTGAGTGCACGTGCCCTATAGCAAAAATCTCTCAGAAAAAAAAAAAAAAAGAAGTTAGCTGTCAGTACTAGAACTAATCATCTCTTCCCTGGGAAATGTACCTGCAGCTTTAAACGGAAACGGGTCCAGAGACTTAGCAACTTGCCCAAAGCCCTCATCTGTAAGTGTCTACAGGGCCCAGGCTCTCAGCTACTCTGCTTCAGCGCCCCCTGTTGGGTACGAGGGAAGGGAGAGCCAAAAGAAGCCAGCCTACTCCTCAGTCAGCTCAGCCTCCTCTTGGCTACCCTGCCTGGAGGTACAACCAGACCCAGTAGCAACAGGGAGGTACAGAGGGGTCAGAAGAGCCAGGCCCTCAACCTGCTTGTACCATAATTTTGCTGTGTGACTCAGGGAATATCCCATTCCTTCTCTGGGCCTAAGTCTGTGAGTGCAAGCCCGTAAGAGGGCAGAGGCCAAAGCTGAGAGTTTCCTTCGATGCGGTTCCTTAGGTATGCTGAAAGGTACACGCGAGGGCAGGGACCTTACGAGGATATTTCAGCCTTGTTTGCTGGTGCCCGGCACGTAGTAGGTGCTTCAGATTCCTTGGCAACTGAAAAGGCTGCAACATGAAAGCCATCAGCCTGTGAGACGAGGGTTCAGCCTCTCGTGGGAACCATTTTCAGGGCTCCAAGTTACACGCTCACTGAGCTCAGTCCAGGAGATGTTTCCTCAGTGCCTGGCAGAGGCCAGACCTGCCTGAGAGGTCAGGGCTAAGAGGGTATTCCGAGGAAGGGGTCCCACAAGCAGTCAGTCACTAT
This sequence comes from Tupaia belangeri chinensis, assembly GCF_000334495.1. Classification (NCBI taxonomy): domain Eukaryota; kingdom Metazoa; phylum Chordata; class Mammalia; order Scandentia; family Tupaiidae; genus Tupaia; species Tupaia belangeri. Next base: position 1,920,654 of record NW_006205068.1, on the reverse strand, counting down.
TTTCATCCAGGAATTTGTGAAGCTAGAGAGGGAATGAGAATGCCTCAGTTCAAGTGCCCCTCTGCCACAGACACCTGTGATTCTGAGACAGTCCCTTCCCCTCTCTGGTCCTCAGTGTTTCCAGCCATACAATGGGCACCTTTGTGTTACTCTCTATCAAACGCCCTTGGCTCGCAGCTCTGGGAGTCAGGGTCCTGAGACTGGTATATTCTACCCTTGCATCCTTCACTGCAATGGGTGTGAAATGGACAGCATTTGCCCCAGCCCTGGGATTGGCTAAGCTGAGCAGAGACCCACAGGGCACGGTCCTGGTCCTCTGGGTTACAGAAAAGGACACATAGACCAGAAAGGTGCCCCAGTTGAAGTAGAGGGCACTCTAAGGAAGTATGGCTTCCTGGACTCTGCACTAGACCTACTGAATCAGGAGCCCAGAGGCACGTCTTAGAAATCTCTGGTTTTCAAAAGCTCATGAGAGAGGGGGACCAGCAGTTAGCGTAATGGCTATGTTGCTGGACTCCCACGTAGTTGACCGCGGTTTGCGTCCCGGACCCGGTGGCTTAAAACTCACACCAGGCACGTGTGCATGCGTGCCCAAGATCGCGAGAGGAGAATGTAGGAGAAGGGATTGTGGTGTGACCATGCCCCCTGGGGGGTGATTTCTCGCTTTCTGTCTCTGGCTGGCTGGCGAGCACACGTGCCCTATAGCGAAAACCTCTCCAAAAAAAAAAAAAAAAGCTCGTGAGTGAGTCTAACGGCTATCCTAACCTTAGGAATAGCTTTTCAGCCCTCCCTGGCCTAGTGCTTAGTGGCATCTCAGAGGTCCCGGCTCTCCTGCACACTTCCGTCAATGGGGAGCTTAGTCTTACACAGCAGTTCATTCCATTTCAAAATATTTTAAAATTTATTATAAAATATTTAAGGCTTCTCAAATATTTAAGAAACTTCTAATAAATATTTCACTAATTATAAAATATTTAATACGACCAAAGGTCTAAGGAGTAATACAATGAATACCTGAATGCTTACCTGCCCCAGCTTAGAATGAATCCCTCATACACCGGAATCTTCCCATGGACTCGTATCAGATCCTATTACCCCTCTTTAAAAAAAGAAATTGTATATGTATATATATTTTAGTAGAATACATAAACATGAAATTTACCATTTTAACCTTTTTCTTAAAAAGCATTTTTCAGTTTGTTATTGGGTATGTGCTCTCAGCAGAGAGAGAAAGTGAGAAGTTATCCCCAGGGGAGATGGCCATGCCGCAGTCCCTTCTCTTCCATTCTCCCTTCGGGATTTTGGGCACTTATGCACACACACTCAGCGTGGTTTTCAAGCTACCAGGCCCCAAACTCAGGCTACTCAGTTGGCTACATGGGGTCCAGCTGCTTTAACCATCGTGCCACCTGCTGGTCCCCACTTTAGCTGTTTTTAAGTATACAGCTCTGCCGTGTTAAGTATACTCATGTGGTTGTGAAACAGCTCCAGGACTTTTTCATCTTGCTCTCCCTCTCCTGACGTAAACCCTTCCCTAAGTTTTGTGATGATTATTTTCCCATGGTTTTTATCCTTTCACTGTATTTGTATGAACCCCTATGTAATGTACTGCTTACATGTCCTACAGCTTTAGATATGGGGGACACGTGGCAGGTATTTTGGGCAGCTTATGGTTAGCCTGTGTGACATTTTTATGGGGTGGTCTCTATGCTTCATGTGTGACTGGGTGTCTGTTCTTGTTCAGTGCTGTATAGTACTCCACAGTGCACATACCCCCCCCCCCCCTTTTTTTTTTTTGGTAGAGATTGTTGTTATAGGTATATGGACTCACCAAAGAGAGAAAGACAAAAAGTGAAAAATCACCCCCCAGAGGGGATGGCTACACCACAATCCCTTCTCCTCCATTCTCCTCTCAGGATTTTGGGCATGCACGCACATGCACTCAGTGTGAGTTTGAAGTTGCCAGTTCCAGGACTTGAACCGCAGTTGACTACGTGGGAGTCCAGCAATATAACCATTGTGCCACCTGCTGGCACCGCCCTGTGGTGTTCTAGTGCACTCGCTGTGGACATCAGGCATCCACTCTCACTGCTGTAAACATGCCGGTGTGTGTGTCCTGGGACGCCTTTCTCAGGTTCTGCTAGGACCTCCCAGGACTGGGATGCGGGGCGTGGCCCTGTGCATCTTTGCCTTTGTGAGCTGTTGCCTGGTGTGTCCCAGAGTGCTGTGCCGGGCTGTGCTCTCCTTGCCAGGCTTGGAGAATCCCCTGGGAGGCTTGAGGCTGGCCCCACTCAGTGTCCATCCCTGGGCCCAGGGGAGCCCCTGCCTTGTGTGTGCTCTGCAGGAACCGGTGCTCGCAGGGCCCCTTCTCTCAGCCAGGCACCCCGTTTCCTCCCAGATCTCCTTGGGTGAGCTACTTTCGTCACATTTTCATCAGGCTCGCTCATTCACCTTGGAAACTCCTACATTAACCTGTAGGCCACATGACCCATGGTTTTTCACAGGGGCTCCAGGGCCAGACACCTTGGGCTTGAACCCTGGCTCAGCCACGCAGTAGCAGGCAAATTAATTAATAGAAGGAAATAATAGCACCGATTTCACAGGGTCATGCCAAGTATTAAGTATGTTAATATGTTCAAAGCTCTTGGAACAGTGTCTGGTGCATAGTAGATCCAATATAGGCGTGAGCTTTTATTATCCCCCTTGAAGTCTAGAATCAAACCCTTTGCCATGGCTGAGCAGTGCTGGACCAACCAGACCATCATCTCCTCTATTCTACCTAATATACCTCTATTAAGTCATCCTTCCTACCTTCTCAGGTGGGCCCCTTTATCTGTTAAACTTGCTCTTGCATCTTTCTTTTCCTCGGGGAGCGGTGTGGAGCCACACCTCCACTGACCACTTTCATGGGCAGGGTTTACTCTGTGGAATTATTGAGGTGGATTTAATGCAGCTAGAGGGGACATTTGGATCTTTGTCCTGGCCTTCCGGTGGTTCTCAAAGGTAATTCAAACTGCCGCTCACCAGGAAAACTTGGTGAGGATGGATTTACAGACTACCTCAGAGACTCCTTTGAGGCACCTCCATCCCTTGGAGCAGCTTGCACCCCTGTAGTAATTGGCCAAAGCCTGACTGGAGGCTGGGTCCCCACGAATGTTGGACTCCACCAGGGCCCTGTCAGGGAAGGTGAGTGTGTCTCACCTGATTCCTTCTGTGGACTCGCCAGCCCTTGGCCATCATGGCTTCTTCCCTGAGGTCTGGCTCACCCACACTTGTGCCATTTCCACTCCAGCACCTCCAGAGTCCTGTGGCCCATGCTGGTCTCATGGCCAAGTTCTCTTGGGTGTCACCACCCAGTCCTTTGCCTCCTTTGCTCAGACCTGGACATGGTCCCTGCCCTGACATCTGGCCCTGGTCCGTCCCCTTCATGGCCAGGCATGACCCAACTGAGGCCCATACAGAGACAGATGACAGGCGACAGGTGGGCAGGCAAGGCCTCAGGGGAGGGCACAGGCAGCGAGTAGAGCAGTGGGTGTGAACCGAAACACAAGACTCGAGGCTCGCTCCTGTCCTGATTGTGGCCTCATTTACTAAGTCGAGGAGAGAGGCGCGGACCTGAGCGGCAGCAGCCCCTCCCCCAGCGGGGTGTTTCCAGCACCTGCAGCTGCACTGGAATGCACCGTCTCCCGGCCTCGGACTCCTGCCTGCTGGGAACGTTAGATACTCGTGGGTGCCACACGTGCATGGGTGTCCATGCGTGTGCACATGTTGGATAAGGGGTGGGGAGGGATAAGTGGTAGGCCTAGGACTGAAGGGGTCAGAGGCTCAGGACTCCCACATAACACACACACACACACACGCACACACACACGCACACTTGCACTTACCCACATGAACATACACATGCATGCACAAACTCCTGCTTACCTTGGATTATACTGCTTGCACACATGCACATACCCATCACTCACATACACACGTGTACCCTCACGCACCAAAGTCACAGTGGCTCACACACTCACTCACATACACACACACACACACACCAAACTCCCAGGTCCCAGAAACCTCAGGCTAGGAGGTGCGGGATCCCCAGTCTGACCCCCTGCACACTGCAGCCCCCTCGGCTGCTCTGCCTGGCGCTGCAGACACGGGGACGCGGGGGACTGATGGCCTCTGGGTGATGCTTCCTGTCTCGGCCACAGCGCACCCACCTGCCCACTTTCCTTCCCGAGCCCTTCCAGTTGCTCCTCACCTTGGCCCTTTGAAGCCTGAGTGAGAAGATCTATTTATACCAACCGGCATATGGACCAGCCGAATGCTCCTTCTCAGACAGCTGCTGGCAGCACGCACAGCCAAACGCGGCTCCCAGGCCCCTCCCCACGGCAGGCCCACCCCACTCTCTCCTGTGGCCTCATGCCCTTGGCCTCCAAAGCCCCCTGAATCTTGGGGTTTGGGGTGCAGGGCTGCCGCAGAGGGGACGCTGGCCTCCAAGGGGATCTGGCCAGTTGTCTCCAGACAGGGGGTGTCTGGAAAGGTCCCCTGTGTCCCTTCTTCTCCCTCCCCCTCCTGGACACAGGCAGGTGTGTCTCACACCAGGAAGAGGGGGCAGCACGTGTGACAGGACTGAGGTCCGCACAGGCGAGGGAAGATGACGGCCTTGTTCTGTTTGTACTGGCACCCCGACCCCTCCACCGCAGGTGCTTGCCCACGTAGACCACAGATACTGAGCCAGTGAGGGAGGGAGAACTGAGTATGGGCAGAGGGCTGCAGCCTAAGGTCGAGGGCTGAGCTGGAGTGTGTGGGTCCCACACCGCCGGGCGAGGTCTGCCCCCTCCTGCAGCCCTGCTCTTCCTCCCTAGGGTAGCTAGACATGATGGAAACAAGGCCCTTTATTGTGACGGGGCATCTCCTGACATTGGGTTATACCAGGGGCCAAGTGAGGAGACTGAATCCTGCCCTTGATCTTTTCCTGAGAGGGGTTGAGAGATGAACTGAGTTTCGGGTCCTTCAGCCATGGTGGAGGGACCTTTGTTGACCTGTCTGTCTGTCTGCTTGGGCCTTACCGAGCGGTCTTTATTCCCGAGCTGTCAGACCGGTAAGTGCCCATGGAGTGTGCCTTCTCCCCCCGTTTGCAGGGAAAGGGTTCAAGAGAGACCAAGAGGCCTGTGGTCTACCCAAGCCCTCCCTAGCCCTGACTGTCAGGAGGAAGCAGCACTCTTTTACAGGCCACGGATGGAGTAAGTAGCGGGGCTGCAGCAGACCCTAGCCCTGTGCTCCCTGCTCACGCTCTGCCTCCCTAGCTCCATGTTGAGGGGATAGGCGTGTCCTTGAAGCACCAAATGGAAGGTTCCTCCTGCTGGCCCCCACCTCTCTCTGTTCTGGGCGTGGTCTCTCTCCCCCAACCTTGGCTACTGCACTAGCCCCCTGGCAAGGGAGCCCAGCCCCCGCCCAGCCCCCCTTCCAAAGTGGCTCAGGGACTAGCGAGAAGGAGCAGCTTCTTTCAGATCAATCCCATTCGGTGGCCTTTCAGCTGTAATTAATGTTTGCTGTGTTATTAGATTGATTTTTTATGGACTCTGAGAGATGAGGAGGACCTACAGCGCTGGCCTGGGTGAGCAGAAAGGAGCTGCCCAGCGCATTCCAGGCTGTCTTCTGCCTAAATTTCTCCCCCAAGAAGGCTACCACCCCAACTCTTGGGCTCCCCAGCCTGCGTCTTCCACTTGTTTTGTATTCTCTGTGCCCTCCCCTCCTAAACGCCTGGTATGATGTCCAGCTCTTCATGCACAGTGACTCAGAAGGTAGCTTGGCAGGCCTGGGTCATGAGCTTGGGGGTGGTCTGACCACCCTAACCTCACTAGCAGGCAGCTGGAATCACTCTCCAAGGCCCTTGGCAGCCCTACCTGGGGCCAGCCCCTTCCAGATCACCTGGATGCCAGCGCAGAACCTGCCAGAGAAGACACCGTCCAAGCATTGTAAGCATTTCCAAAGGAAATTGTTCCATTGTTTACCCTACTTTGAGCCGACCCTGAGTCATGAAGATCCAGAATGCACAAAAGACAAACCAAGGGTGACATTTCACTTGAGAAAACGATCAGTCACTACAAAGCTGTTCCCGGTGTTTGCCGACACGGCTTTCAGGGGCACATCCACTGGGGAGGGCCCGAGCCCATGGAACCAGGGGTCCTGGATGAGCTGGTAGCCACTGTCAGGAGGAGGCAAGAAAAAACAACCCCAACCCCAAACTGACAAGGACAGTGCAGGAAATGAAACGCCACAGCAACTTCATCTGTGAATATTGGATCAAAAATCCTCAATAAGACACAAGCAAATCCAATTCCATTGAATATTAGCGAGGTAATCTGCCACGATTATGGAGGATTTATACAAAGAATTCAAAGATGGTTTCATATTAGAGAGATCTATGAATATAATACATAGTATCAATAGGTCAGCTATAATGCCATGTTAATAACTGACAAGAAGAGGCATTTGATAAAATCCAGTGCCAATTTCTGATTTTAAAGTAACTACTCAAAATAGAAAAGGGAAGATGCTTTCTTATCACAGTGAAGAATCTATGTCTTGATTCAACAGCCAGCTCAATTCTAAATGATGAGCTTTTTTAAGGATTTTAATTAAAAAAAAAAAACCCTTTCATTAAAAATAGGTGCTTTTATCATTGTCCAGAAATTCTGGACATAGCAATAAGACATGAAATAGAATTAAGTGGGATTTCTATAGGAAAAAATTGTAATTATTTTCAGACAATATGATTAGAGGCCTTAGAAACCCAAGAGAACCAAGTGAAAAAATAATTTAATATAAAAATTTAATAAGAAGGTGCTGGGCTGGATATAAAACAAACATAAAAATCAATCATTTTCATCTGTAGCAACAACAACTAGTTGGAACACATAATGCAATAAATGGTCCCCACTCACAGTGGCAACAATAAAACAACCAACCAACCAACCCCCCCCCATGGAATTCCCCTGAATAAATTGACAAGAAACATTTAGGATCATTATGAAGAACTCTATAAAGTTTTCCTGAGAGACACAAAAGAAAACAAGAATCCCGAGATGTGCTGGGCTGCAGTATTCCCTGAAAGTTCTCTTGGAATTAATTTATAGTTTTAGTGCAGTCCCATCACACCTTGGTGGTATGTGTTGAAAAGTAACACAAAATCATTCTGAAAGTCCATCCAAAAGAATATGCAAGCAAAAAGAATGAAGAAATCCAGAAAAAGAATGACAATGGATGTCCTTCCTAGTAGATTAGCGCTTATTCTAGAGTTACAGTGATGAAAACTGCTATATTGAGATGACGGGGGTGTTATCAAGAAGGCAGAAGAAATAGGCCCAAACAGAGGCCTAAGAGAGGGTGACCACACAATAATCTATTGCCCAAAATGGGGTACTTTGCAAGTAAAAGGTGCTCTCTCTCTTGCTCTCTCATTTCGAATTATTTATTTAATTAAAAAATTTTTTTATTACTATTATTTCTTACTTTGCAAACTCACCAGAGAGAGATAAAGAAGGAGGAAAAGAGGGAAAGTGAGAAAGTAAGCCGCCAGGTCTGGGATTCAAACTGTGATCGACCACCTAAAAGTCCAGCATCTTAACCACCATACCACCTGCTGACTCCAAAAATGGGGTTCTTTTTTTTCCTTGAGAGGTTTTTGCTATAGGGCATGTGTACTCACCAGAAAGAAACAGAGAGACAGAGAGACAGAAAATCACCCCCCCCGCCAGCGGGGATGACCACACCGCAATCCCTTCTCCTCCTTTCTCTTCTCAGGATCTTGGGCACACACGCACATGTGCCCAGCGTGAGTTTAAGCCACCGGGTCTGGGACTTAAACCATGGTCGACTACCTGGGAGTCCAGCGACTTAGCCATTACACCAATTGCTAGTCCCCAAAATGGTTCTCTTAATAATTACACTGGGATGATGGACATAAATAAAGACTGCCCCAGGAAATTCATGACATAAGATTACTGTCCTTTGTGGGTGCTTAAAGATTTTACATTTTCTTTTGTTTTTTAAAGAATTGTTTTTTATTTTACTTTATTTATTTATTCTTAATTCGACCAGGGAGGGACAGAGTGAGAGAGAGAGAGAAAGTAAGCTGCCAGGTCTGGGGCTTGAACCACGGTTGGCTATGTGGGGAGTCCAACGCCCTTAACTGCCATGCTGCCTGCCAATCCTGGATTTTACATTTTCAGACATTTGTTTAACGCACAGTTCCTACTCTGTGCTGGAAAGGGGATACCAGGTCCAGCCCTGCTTGCCCGGAGTGTTCGGTCTAGAAGTAGACTCCCGATGGACAGAGACAGGATCATAGCAGGGCAAGTACAGACACGGTGAGACTAGAGAGGGGAGACCCCGCCCCCAGTCTGGAATCTGAATAGAGAATAACACTTGTTGTCTCAGGTAGAGGAAATAGCATTTTCATGAAAATGCAAAAACAAAACAAAACAAAAAACCCCCCAGGTTGATTACAGTAGTACAGGGCCAGGTGGGAGATGAGAGGGGTAAGGACCGTCATCAAGGCCCGGGTAGCCCATGTAAGACATTCAAACTCTCCTGAGGTCACTGGGGAGCCATGTGGGTTGCGGGTGGGGTGCAGAAGGAGGAGAGACTGGAACGCGCTCCAGCGGGGTGCGGATGGAGCATTATAAATCAACTGAGGGAATAGATTATTCGATATGCTGCGTCGGGACAATTTACTGCCTATTTTTTGGAGGAGAGAAGATCAATTCTGATCCTTCCTTCCACTGGAGGAATACTTTCCAGGTAGACGAAGTTGAATGTAAGAACTGGTAGACAGGCGATGTCCTGTCCCAGGATGGCGTGGGGTTGCCAAGCTGCAGAGCAATGGGAACCATGTCAGGGGGAACCCTATGGATCTAGGGTACACAGCTGGAAGTGGGAGTCTCAGACGTGGCGTGTGTAGCTCCCCCTACAGGAGCCTCTTCGCTTATGGCCTGAGGTGAGCTCTGGCCACAGCAGACAGGTGTGCAACGGCCGCTTCGGTAAAAGCCTGTGTCATGAGGTCAAGTGATACCACATTTTTATTTTCTCGGTTCAGTGGCGCCTAGGTGAGCTTCCTTAGCAGCCAAAATGCCTGACAGGTGGCCATGGGGTGGAAATGCCGCATGACGGAGGGCTGCTGACAGAGGCTGCTGGAGGCTGGAGGAGGCCTCCCGAAGGCACGGGGCCTCCCAGGCCCTGGCGGTCGTGGGAACCATAAATACCCTCCCAGTGTCTGAAAGCATTAGGAGCCCTGGCCCGTGATAGAACTTCCTGGTAACAAGTGGGACCCATGTTCCAGATGAGGAAGCGCCCTGTTGCTATGGAGCGCCCTGGGCTATTCCAGATTGGTCTTTCCTCCCCCCTGGCCAGGGCTGCCCGGTGCCCAGCATGGTGGCCATGGCGGCACAGCCACAGCTCAGCGGCCAGGGCACAGCGGGTGATTCTCAGCCTGACCCATTTAACATTGCTGGGCCTTCTTTGGCATTTTATTTCCCTCATTAATGAATATTTAGGGCTAATTGCTCATTTATAACCTCCACTTAAAAACCATGCCTAAAATCTTTAGTGTAATTAATAGCGGCCAGGAAATCTGCACTGACCCAGCCATCTTGGCACTGGCAGTGTGAGGCAGGACCTGCTCGTGAAGGCTTGACCCAGTGAATGGCATGGAGACAGTCGCTACGACTGAGTGCCTGGACCTGCAGTGGTGGGTACCCAGAGGAGGCTAGGCCTCAGGATCCCCCGAGGGCCTTTCTAACACCCTACAATGGGGCCCTGGCCTCCCCCAGGCTGAGACCAAAGATCAGAGTCCCAAAGTTCAAGATAATCAGGAAGGCCTTCCTGGAGTCCAGAGGCTCTTGGAGGGCAAGGAACTACTAAGAGGAGACAAGCCAGCGAATCTCTGCCTTCAGTCTCAAATCAGCCATCCCTCAAAACAACTCGAGAGATTCAGGTCAGACTAAAGATAGAACTTCCTGGCTGCCAGGGCTATGAGGGTGTGATGGGGAAAGCGCCAGGCATCTTTGGGACACTTAGACTCTTGCGTGGCTAAAATGACATGCTTTCTGATAACAGAGGGTGGGCCAGTGTTCCTGGAGAGGGTCGCGTATCGTTCCCTTCTCCCCAGGGACCAGCTAGCCTCCTTTGTCCCCACCTCTGCCAGCCCCTGAGCAGGGAGCCATTGCAAAGTGATTTCTCCCTCCAACAGTGCCGTACATCATGTTTTTTAATTTAAAAAGATGCCCGGTGGAAGCATAACAGACCATTAAATGTTTGGGTCCCTAATTAACTCCAGAGCAGCCTGGAGCTGTGAGGGATGGAGCGAGGCTGGCGTCCATCCCAGGAGGCAGGGCTCAGGTACCCGGCTCAGCCCAGCGCCCACCCACTCTGGCTGGGGAGGAGGCAGAGGAGACTAGGCTTCCCCCTCCACCTTCCAGAGGCTGAAAAATGGGAGCAGGGGTGATGGGGCCGCCTAGCTGCAGAGTGCCCTCTGGAAATTCCGGATTTATGTGCATCCATAAGAAGCAGCGTACTGATCTGGGAGTCTCCACCCTGGCTGGGCTTTCCCACTCCAAGCCCCTGTTTCTCCATCTAAGAGGGGTAACACCAGTACCTGACCCCCTAGATGCTGGAACGGGGCTCAGTATACAGTGGCGCTCGGTACACATGGATGCGGAGGGAACGAGGTTTCCTGTGCACACTTATACAGTGTTCCTGCTCGGGGTGGCAGGTCAGGCCTCTGAGGCTTACGGAGGTCACGAGGATACCCCCCCACACACACCCACACCCCAGCTAGGTCTATACTTGGCACCCTTTCCAGGCTTCATATGTTTTTTGACCGTCCCCAGAACTCTCTGAATCCTTGAGGGACAGGGGCGTGTTGTGGGCAGTGGTCCCCTCCACCTTACCCCCTACCTCCTGCAGGGCAAGACCAGGGCCAGCTGCCACCCGAGGCTGGCCAGACCTGCTGAGTCAGCACTGCTGGACCCATGGCCCTGGAGCCCCAGCCAACCTCATCTGGTTAATAGGAGGGAGCAGGGAGTGGGAAAGAGGGCCTGTCTTGGGTGAGTAATGAGGGGCCTCCCTGAGTGGGTGCCAAGGCTGCCACTGTGCCGACGTACCCACAGCATATCCCATGTATCCGCACAGCAGACTCACACGGCCTTGCAGCATGCATGCCCCCACCATCCTGCCCCACATGCCCAAGGCCAAGGGGGCAAATAGACAAGGGGATGAGTGTCCAGAGAGACCCCCATGCCAGCAGTCTGAGATAGCAGGTCATGCATGCTCACCGTAACCCTGGGAGGGAGAGGCCACTATTACCTCCATTTGACAGAAGAGCACACTGAGGCTCAGAGAGGTAAAGCGACTTGCCCAAGGTCACACAGCCAGAGCACGCAGAACCAACATTCACATCCTGGCCCGTGATGTTCCTGTGCCGTCTGGCGCAGCAGGAGGACAGGCCAGCTCCCACCACCTCTTGGCTGGTCCAGGTGGGTGCTATCTGGCCTTATGTCCCTGAGGCCCTGGCCACCCTGCCATGCCCATCCCAGGTCCCGTGGGCTCTGCGGCAGAGTCTTGGAGGCGAGTTCTGGCGAGAGCCACGCTGCAGAGGCAGGCAAACATTAGCAGTAAACATGATCTATCGGCCAAACATTGGAACGGTGAAAAGTTATCGATCTATAACTTTCTGCCCATCTCCCGCCTCCCCCACATTCCTGGCACTTGGCCCATGTTTTCCTCCGGAGGTGGAATGTCCACTCCATCAGCAGAATCCTCGGTCCAGCCCTGGCCCCAGCCCCAGCCTAGCCCTGGCCTCTCTGAGTGAAATGATCGAGGAGAGGAACAATATTTTTAGACAGATGCGCTCCTGTCCCAGCACGGCTGCCACGATTATGCAAATCCAGTCATAAGTTTAAAAGCCTGGAACCTCCATATTTCTTTATTTCATTAGCAGCGACACAGGCTGCAGAGTTGATGTGACAGAATGAACTTGGTGCCAGCCTCACGCACATCGTCCTCATCATCCCCTGGGCACGGAGACACTCTCTGCAGTGGGGAGTATGTGTTTGTGTTTGTGTGTCTGTGTGTGTGTGTGATCAGGAGACGTCGGGTGTGTGCACGAGGGTACGGTATGTGGCTCTTGTGTGCGTGTGAGTGTGTGTATGGCCAGGAGTTGTCACGGGCTCCAGACGGGGAGACACAAGGCCCTGGACCTCTCACATTGAAGACTCCTTTGGGCCAGTGGTGGCATGATGGTTAAGGCGACTAAATTCCATATGGCCAACTGTGCAGGAACCTTGGACCTGGGGGCTTGAAAAACACACTAGGCATGTGAGTATGTGCCCAAAATTCCAAAAGGAGAAATAAAGGAGAAGGGATTGCAGCATGGCCATCCCTCTGGGGGCCATCCCTTTCTCACTTTCCCACCCTGTCTCTCTCAGGTGTGTACATGTGCCCTCTAACAAATTAAAAAAAAAAAAAAGAAAAGAAAAGAAAAGAAAAAGACTCCTTGGGAGCACCTGGTAAAATGATTCTATATGCTAGGTGAGGAAACTGAGGCTCCAAAACAGGGATCGGGAAAGACTCAGGCCTCTGCTCAGGCCGGTTCCTGCCCCCTGCCCCACCCGGCTGTTGCTACTTCTCTTAACAACACTGGCTTTAAGAGGAGGGAATCTCTCCATGGTATGAAGCCGCCATGGCTCCTTCAGCACTCCAGGGGAGGAAAGCCTGCAGGAGGGAATGGTCATGTCAAAGAGCAGGCTCCTTTCTGGGTGCTCAGGGCTTTCCATCCTGGCCCCTATCTCCTGCCCAGCATTGTCCACACGCTAGGCACCTCACAGTCCCTAAGAGGGGCCATGCTCTAAACACAGGTGCTTCCTACCCACTCTTTTATGTGTTTAAGAAACTCCTGCACTCCTGCCCACCTGCTAGGCCCCCCCACACAGCAACTCCGGCTGAAGTCTTGACTGATTACCCACAACCCTGCAGCATCTCCACAGTAGAGGAGAGCCCTCCTGTCTCCCTTCTGGCCTCTCCACTGGTCTGTGAGCCCTGTAGTGGTCCCAGTGCTCCTAAATGCCTGATGCCTGATATCTTTCTGCAATGGAAAGAGCAGGAGGATACAAGTTCTCCTGCTGTCCAGTCTCATAAGTAGGCAGATGGTGGGCCAGTGGACCCTTTGGCCTGGTTTACCAGATGTTCCAGGCTGAAAGACTCACCTGCACCCATCCAGGCAACAGGGCTTCTTTAAGAAAGTCAAGTTCACTTCATATTTAGTGTTCTTTTGAATGTTCCCTCCACCCATGAGGTTCCTTTAAATGGTCACCTCATTCCACTGGGACTTTCCAGTTTGTACCATCCCACCCAGGATGGTCAGCTCTGCCCTCAGCGACCAGCACCTGCTTGAACACTCTGGTGATGGGGCACTAACCACCTCCCGTGGCTTGTTGGACAGATCTGTTCACCCACGGTCAGCAACTAGGTCCCTGGGAGTGCTACTTCTCCAGAGACCACTGACAGTTCCCACCTCGGCCTCTGGACTCCAGACAGGCCCAGCAGCTAACACATTTCCAGAGAACCAGGCTTCTAAAATGTGACCCTGCCCTCTGCTTTCGGGGGTTTTCCCAGATCCACATGCCCTGAGAATGGTGTCCTGGCCTCCCCTCAGGCTCCCCAACCCCAGTCACCTTGGAGAAGCAGAGATATCTTGGGACAGAACCTGTTTTTAAGGTGAGAGACTGAGGCTACACAACTAGTTCCCATCAGAGCCAGGACTCTAATCCAGATCCCTCCCTTTGATTCAGTGAGGTTGAGCTGTGGGGTCTGGACCCCACAGATTTGTCCCCTCTGGACCCAGCCTCAGTTTTGCCCTCCAAGAATGGGAGGTCGCAGCCATCATCATGCTGACAGGCCAGGTGCCAGCAGGTACAGGATGGTCCGGCCTGGTCCGGTCTGGTGCTGCCTGCTTGGTTGCCCGGACCTGTGTCCTTGGAGGCATCTGTCCTGGGTGGGGAGGTGCTACACCCAGCTCATTTGCAAAGTGAGGACACCAAGCAGGCATGCACTTCTAATCCCCTCAGGTGTTTGAGGATTTTCAGAGCTGATGAGACAGGCAGGGGTGGCCCAAAGCTGAAATGTGGAGACACCTTGCATTTCTCCTATGGGCAATGTAGCTCCCATGACTGATCACATGCTAAGAGGAGACTCATGTTTGTGAGGAACCACAGCCTCGTGGGGAGGAGGAATTTTCCTCCCATTTGACAGATGAGAAAACTGAGAGCTGAAGTGTCCCAACCTGTGCACAGTGCAGCCTGAATGCGAGCCTCTCTTCCTAGTCACTGCTTAGCGGTCTGTGTGCTGGGAGCTTCTCTGGCCCTGAGATGTCAGTAGCAATGGGGACACCTCTAGAGGAGGCAGAGGAGGCCAACATGAATTTCAAAAGTAGGGTTGGCTCCTTGGTCTGATGTTTTAAGGAAATGAACCCCACACAGACCTGTGTAGTTTAAATTACTGCCCTGCAGGCTTGAAAAACATGCAGAGCATGTGCGTGTGTGTGTGTGTGTGTGTGTGTGTTTGTGCGCGCGCACGCATGCGCGCTCAAAATTCTGACAGGATAGAGAAATGGAGAAGGGATTGTGGCATGACTGTGCCCAAATGGGTGGTACTTGCTCTCTGTATTTCTCTGGGAAGTGCACGTGTCCTCTAGCTTAAAAAATAAAAAGTGGGGACCAGCAGATGGTGTAATGGTTATGTTGCTAGACTCCTTTGTTGTTAATTGAGGTTCATATCCCAGACCTGACAGCTAGAAACCTGTCAGGAGCATGTGTGTGCGTGCCCAAGATCCCGAGAGGTGAATGGAGCAGCAGGGCCGTCCTCCCTGGGGGGCGATTTCTCATTTTCTGTCTCTCTCTGTGTCTCTGGTGAGCACACATGCCCTATAGCAAAAATCTCTCTAAAAAATAAAATAAAATAAAATAAAATAAAATGTAAAGAAATAAGAACATCATGGTGTGAGAAGCCAGGATTCAGAGTAGGTGGGGGCAGGGGGAGCTAAGTCAGGTTGGGGGAGCAGGTGAGAGGCTGCTGAAGCTCAGATTTGAACGACAGGAAGGAGCTAGGAGCTTTCCAGGCAGAGGGCACAGCCAGTGTGGGTCCTTCCACTGGGAAGAGGTAGTGACGTGCCCATCAGGAAGCAGGGAGCAAGGCAGGAGAGGAAGGAAGAGGGGAGCAGACGCTGGGTGGGATAGGACCCTGGAGATTCTAGGCGGGACTCCCTTTACATGTGGAAGACTGGATGTCCTGAAAGGTTATAGGTGAAGATGGAGGGGGTGACAGGACCCCAGTGATAGTTCTCTATCTATTCTGGTTGTGGAGGGGAGAATGACGATGGGGTACCAGGATCAGAGATGGGAGCCACTGGCCTCATCCCAGCAGGAGATAGTGGTCGTGGCCCAGGGTGGCCATGTGAGTGTGGGAGAGGCTGTAATTCCACCCAGATCCTCTTGGAGCTAGAGTTGGCGCTGCTGCCGTTGGGCCAGAGTCAGGTGAGGAAGGAGAGGCCTGAAGATGCTGTGCCAAGTTTTGGCTTGTAGAATGGGTTGATGGTGAGGCATGAACTCTGTATAGGGTACGAACTGCGAGCGGCTTCTTAGATGGGGAAGCCGTCTGTGTCAGGATCATCGCGGTTGATTGAGATAGATCAGTGGTTGGAACATGGCAAACAAGACCACCCCAGGGAGTGCTGGAGTGAAGGCAGGGCTGGGGACCCAGGCTGGCCGTGGGACCGTTCCAACGAGAACAGGGCGGTGGCTCAGAATCTCAGGGCAGAAAGTGCTTTAGGAAGTCACGGACAGTTGCGTGGGCCAAGCGCTGCTGAGAAGCTGAGCAAGATAAAAATAGGAGCATGCCCTTTGGAGCTGGCAATGCGGAGGTCACCCATGACCTTGACGAGAGCTGGCTCAAAGGGCATGGCGAGTGATGCTGACAGAGGGGCTGAGAAAAGACGGAGTGAGAGTGGGATGAAAGCCTCTGGCAATGCTTTCAAGAAAAAGTGCCACGATCGGGAGGAGAGGTTGGGGCAAAGGCTGGTGAGCTCTCTGATCAAGTTTAATTTTTATTGACTGATTCTAGTAGAAGGTTCTAGAACTGTGTAGTCCAGCACAACAGCCACTAATGACATTTCTGGTGCTTGTGGCTACCCTCCTGGACAGCACACGTAGAGAGCTTCTGCACCATTGCAGGAAGTCCCATGGGCACTTGCTGCAGCACGCCTGGATTCGGGCAGGGATGATGTTGCAGGGATGAGGACGGTCGGATGATGCAGGCAGGCGACGTCAGAGGGATCTGAGCGGAGGTGTCCTCAGCCTCAGTGTCTCTGATGCCTGAGGCCAGAATCTGGGGGTAGGGATAGAGGAAGTGGGTTGAGGGGGAGGTGAGCTCATTCCAGACTACATGAAGCAGACCTCCCAAGAGACCCCACACCTCCCCAGGGTCCTATGGCCTTCATCGGTACAGGTGAGGTGAGGAGGGGAGCAGGGAGGGGGTGTGGTCTGACACATGAGAGCAACACCCAGAGTCGGGTCTGTGCGCCTGCTGTCCACTCTGTCCTGGAGACCTGTGGCTTAGTGAGTGGATTACTAAGCACAGGGTGGAGGCACACGTGTGAGAATGTGAATCGATGTGAGAATGCATTGGGGGGGAGGGGACCAGCAGTTTGCGTAATGGCTATGTTGCTGGACTCCCACGTAGTCGATCGCAGTTCGCGTCCCGGACCCAGTGGCTTAAAACTCACACCGGGCATGTGTGCGTGCATGCCCAAGGTCCCGAGAGGAGAATGGAAGAGAAGGGATTGCGGCGTGGCCATCTCCCCTGGGGGGTGATTTCTCGCTTTCTGTCTGTCTCTCTCTCTCTCTCTCTGTCTGGCTAGCGCATGCTCCCTGTAGCAAAAAACTCTAAGAAAAAAAAAAAAGAGAGAGAGAATGTATGGGTAGGGGTGAGGGATCGAGTTACAGCGTGAGAGAGTGAAGACAGAGAAACAATGGGTGAGGGGGGGCATGTCTGTGATCCTTCAGAGCCTTCCTAGGTAATCCCTTTGGCGGCTCTGTCCTAGTCAGGCCCATGGCCTTCTGCCCTCAGGGGCCCCCAATCCCATGGGAAGGCATCCTGTCCCCACACTTGATGCAGCATCTGTGGTTCTGGGGGAGGGGATCAGGCCTGGGAGGTGCCTGCTGCACTTGCTCCCTGCCCCAGGACTGGCACTGAGCGGGCTCACAGTGTGACCTTGGATAAGACTGTCTCTCTGGGACTCAGTTTCCCCACCTGTCAAGTGAGGCATGGAGTGAGAATTTGGGGTCCCTCCATGGCCAAGGTTGTGGGGCTGTAAAGTGGGCAGGAAGGGGCAGGTCTGGCTGGTCTCACAGTGGGGTGATGGACACATGCTGGTGGATCCTGCCACCTGGGAGGCTTGGCAGGGAAGCCAGGTGGGGGGGTTGGGATGGAGGACTTCCTCCCCCTGTTAGGCCTGGCTCCAGCCCAACCCTCCAAAGCAGGTGCAAAGCGTGAAGCTGAGAGCTGGAAACCTGGTCAGCCAGAGCCCCAGGCTGGGAACCGGCCCTGCTTCCCTCATTAGGCTCCCAGCCCGAGGGAGGAGGTTCCTGAGTGGGGGAGGAGGATGAGACGAAAGCTAATAACCTTCCCTAGGTGCCGAGCCTGAAGCACAGACTCCTAGACTGTTCCTTGGGTGCTGGGATCACGGTGGTGACAAAACGGGCTGGGAGGAGGAGAGCAAGAGGGACAGGAAAGGAGAGCTAGGCAGTGTCCAGTGGGACCTCAGAGGTGACAGCACACCTTGCAGCCTAGATGGGGCACATTCCCGGCATGCACAGGTAAGCCCCAGACAGTACTGAGTAAGCCCCAGTGAGCGCGTGATTATGCAGAATAAATCCCAGGGGTGTTTGGAGTTGCTTCTCTGCCACCCCCGGCTGCCCACACACAGCCCTCTCAGACCCAGCTGCCTAGACCTGTGTCCCAGTGCACACTGACCTGTGGGTGTGCACAGGCTGGCACGCACATGCCATGTGCATGTAAACGTGTATAGACAGACATGCGTGTGCAGACCATCATAGAAAAACATACGCGTACCAAACACACGTATGCACACCTGAGTGCATGCAGCCCTCCAACCCAGAGCCCCTGGGTCAGCAGCTCAGGGTCCAGGGAGTGTGGGGAGCAGAGGCTGGCTAGCCCTGGGAGCTCCTGCTCCTCCTCCTTGCGAGCAGTGCCTGTGATAAGGGTTCTTTAGGCCCTGTAATCCTCCTTAACTTGACTTTGGGTTATTTTGAGCAAGAGATTAAAGGTGATTATGATCGGCGTTGCTGAGGCGCCGCTCTTTCTAGATGGGCCCATGGCTGCTGCCCCTCCTTCTGCAGGCCGGAGCCAGACGGTCTGCCCTGAGCTTTCTTGCACCTGCACAGGCCACCGGTGGCCTCTGCTGAGTCTTGGGCCCTCGAGAGGCCCAGGCCACATAAATCACAGTGCTGGCATATGTTGACCAGGCTCTGGCATCGTGGATGGAGAGCACGTGGTGGCGCTAGGGAAGGTGCCTACACGGGGCGCAGCCGGCCGTGCTCGGTGCTGTGTGATGGTGGCAGAGGTGAGTTCAAGGTGCTTCCAGACATCGCTGAGCTCTCCCACGACTGTGGGTTTTATTGATATCACGACCAGCTCACTTGGGGACGCTGTTTGCTCAGCTCCCTACCTTAGGGAGTGAGGCCCAAGTATGCTCCCAACTGCCCCCAGAGCCATTTCTGACCTGCCCAGACAGACCTAGGCTTTGCTGGATCTACTGGAGTGATGTTGGGTCAAGCCTTGGGTTGGCTCCCAGGCCTGCCAAGATTCTCTGCAGCCCCCACCCCATCTGATCTCTCCCCTCTCTTTCAGTTGGAAATAGACTCTTCCCCAAGAGTCAGATCAGAATTGTTCTTTATGAAGTTTCCAAAGAGGGAAAAAAATCCATTTCACATCATTATATTTCTTTCTCCAAATTTAAACCGCCTCAGTGCAGACTAGTTGCAAACGTCAATATCAGTGAAATACACTCGGCTGGCTGGCTGCCAGGCCACGGAGTGGTAACAGAGGCCGGCTGTAAATCCAAATATTAACAAGCAAACACACACCCATTTCTCCGTCCTGTGGGAACACAAGGCGTGGGGAGCTCAGTCCCATGGTCCTCCTGCTGGCTGGGCAGTAGGGGCCCCGGGGGAGCAGGGGCCTAGCAGTCTCTGTCTCTGCCACGAGTCCACCCCCCAGCCCTGCCTTGCGGCCTCTCCTGCCTGGAAGGCTCTCTCCTCTGTGGTCTCAGGGTCACATCCTTAGCATACGTGCCCAGCAGGCACTAGCGGGACAGAGGGAGGAGGCACAGTGTTGCCTGGAAAGGCTCATGGCTTGGTGGGGCCGAGAGATAGAGAGGAAGGTGCCCCTGTCACAGGGACAGGATGGAGGGAAAGGGCTCAGGGACCATGGAGAGTTCTGAATCCCAGCCTAAGGAGAATATGCAGGTCCAAGGAATTCTTGGCAGAGCAAGCTGCTCCCTTCATTCCAGGCCTTGCTGCCAGGCTCCACCAACGTGGGGCTGTGACAGCTGTAAGTCCAGGGCGCCAGATGGATGGCCTCAGAGACCATCCAACTAGTTCACTGGGAGAAACTGAGACCCAGAGGGACCACGTGGCAGGAGAGCTCAGATCGAGGCCTAGAAGTCCTGAGTCCCTGGATAGGCCAGGCACCCCTTGCAGGTGGCTGGGCCTCCCCGTCAGCAGAAACGACTCTCTGGCTTCCCAGGCAGGGCATGGTGCCCAGCGAGGTCTTTCACACGAGTATCCTTGCAGAAGGAGCCCTGTCACTCATTGGTTGAGCAACTTCGGGTCTCATCTCTGGGCCTCAGTCTCCTTACCTGACCAGGGTTGTCCTAACCATGAAACGGACTGTCCGGGTCTTGATTCTGTGTGGTCACAGCACATTTGATCCCAGCCAAGCAGGTAGGGCCATGCCTACTTTCCAGATGAAGAAACTGAGGCCAGAAACTTCAGGTGACCCCAACTGGAGGACTAAGCATTTCCTCTGTTCCCCTGCTTTATCTCAGGGACTGGCCCCCTCCTCCAGAGAGCCTCTGAGGAAGGATACAGAGTCCCTTCTGCTGTATAGAAGAGGCCTCAGGAGGTCTTTCCTGAGTGGGACTCCTTCCACACTTACCCCCGGGGTCTGTGGAGAGGGCCATCTCATGACCGTCTCTCCTCTCTTTTGTCTTGCCACAGGAACGTCAGAGCAGGAGGAGCAGGTGTGCTGTCAGGACACCCCAGCCCATGGGGAAGGAGGCTTCGGTCGCTGTGGGACTTGGGCAGAAGATGAGAGGCAGCTGGCCGTGAGGGAGGCACACTCCCTCCCAGCGATTGCACTGTGCGACCATGTGGTTTGGGACAGGACACCCCTGAGAGAGCAGGCATCTCCCCCTCCTACCCCTCTGTCCCTTTGGGGGCTGTCCCTGGCCCCCACCCCCCAGACCATCCCTGGGCAGGCTGAGCAGGGTCTCCCGCAAGGGCGGTCCCGATGGCCGGGCGCAGGTGGGGAGCACTATGGGTGTGCGTGGTGGCCGCCACCCTTTTGCACGAGGGCGGGCTGGCCCGCGGTGACTGCTGGCTGATCGAGGGTGACAAGGGCTTCGTGTGGCTGGCCATCTGCAGCCAGAACCAGCCGCCTTACGAGGCCATCCCCCAACAGATCAACAACAC
>NW_006205068.1:1892718-1898738 GCF_000334495.1 Tupaia belangeri chinensis | reverse complement strand
CGGGCCCGGGGGCACCGCGGGGTGATCGAGGGGGAAAAGGGCTTCGTGTGGCTGGCCATCTGCAGCCAGAACCAGCCGCCTTACGAGGCCATCCCACAACAGATCAACAACACCATTGTGGACCTGCGGCTCAACGAGAATCGCATCCGCAGCGTTCAGTATGCCTCCCTGAGCCGCTTCGGCAACCTCACGTACCTCAATCTCACCAAGAATGAGATCGGCTACATCGAGGACGGTGCCTTCTCGGGCCAGTTCAACCTGCAGGTGCTGCAGCTGGGCTACAACAGGCTGCGCAACCTCACGGAGGGCATGCTGCGTGGTCTGGGCAAGCTGGAGTACCTGTACCTGCAGGCCAACCTCATCGAGGTGGTCATGGCCAGCGCCTTCTGGGAGTGCCCCAACATCATCAACATCGACCTATCCATGAACCGCATCCAGCAGCTCAACAGCGGCACCTTCGTCGGCCTGGCCAAGCTGTCCGTGTGCGAGCTGTACAGCAACCCCTTCTACTGCTCCTGCGAGCTCCTGGGCTTCCTGCGCTGGCTGGCGGCCTTCACCAACGCCACGCAGACCTACGACCGCATGCAGTGTGAGTCTCCGCCCATCTACTCCGGTTACTTCCTCCTGGGCCAGGGCCGTCATGGCCACCGCAGCATCCTCAGCAAACTGCAGTCTGTCTGCACTGAGGACTCTTACACAGCCGAAGTGGCCGTTCCCCGCCTGGTGCCTGGACGTTCGCAACCAGGCCGCTCGCCACCGCCACCACCACCACCGGAGCCCAGCGACATGCCCTGCGTGGATGACGAGTGCTTCTCGGGGGACGGTACCACGCCGCTGGTAGCCCTGCCCACACTGGCCACGCAGGCTGAGGCCCGTCCCCTCATTAAAGTCAAGCAGCTGACACAGAACTCGGCCACCATCACGGTCCAGCTGCCCAGCCCGTTTAACCGCATGTACACTCTGGAGCATTTCAACAACAGCAAGTCCTCCACCGTGTCCAGGCTGACCAAAGCCCAGGAAGAGATCCGCCTCACCAACCTGTACACACTCACCAACTATACCTACTGTGTGGTGTCCACCAGCTCCGGGCTGCACCACAACCACACATGCCTCACCATCGGCCTGCCCAAGCCACCCAGCCCACCTGGCCCAGTGCCCAGCCCCTCCACGGCCACCCACTACATCATGACCATCCTGGGCTGCCTCTTTGGCATGGTGCTGGTGCTCGGCGCCGTCTACTACTGCCTGCGGAAGCGGCGGCGCCAGGAAGAGAAGCACAAGAAGGCCGCTGCAGCAGCCGCAGCCGGCAGCCTGAAGAAGACCATCATTGAGCTCAAGTACGGGCCCGAGATGGAGGCGCCTGGCCTGGCCCCACTGTCCCAGGGCCCACTGCTGGGCCCTGAGGCTGTGACTCGCATCCCGTACCTGCCTGCGGCCACCAGCGAGATAGAACAGTACAAGCTGGTGGAGAGCAGCGAGACACCCAAGCCCAGCAAAGGCAACTACATCGAGGTGCGCACGGGGGAGCAGCCGGAGCGCAGAGACTGTGAGCTGGGCCGGCCGGGCCCCGACAGCCAGAGCTCAGTGGCCGAAATCTCCACCATAGCCAAGGAGGTGGACAAGGTCAACCAGATCATCAACAACTGCATTGATGCGCTCAAGTCTGAGTCCACCTCCTTCCAGGGCGTCAAGTCCGGGGCCATGTCCACGGCGGAGCCGCAGCTGGTGCTGCAGTCTGAGCCGCTGGCCGGCAAGCACAGCTTCCTGTCACCTGTGTACAAGGACACCTTCAGCCACGGCCTGCAGCGGCACCACAGCGTGGAGGCTGCAACCGGGCCCCCACGGGCCAGCACCTCATCCAGCGGCTCTGCACGCAGCCCCCGTGCCTTCCGTGCCGAGGCCACCGGTGTGCACAAGGCTGCGGCCGAGGCCAAGTACATCGAGAAGAGTGCGCCTGCGACCGACGCCATCCTCACTGTGACGCCCGCAGCTGCTGTGCTGCGGGCCGAGGCCGAGAAGAGCCGCCAGTATGGCGAGCACCGGCACTCATACCCTGGCTCCCACCCAGTGGAGCCACCCGCGCCACCCGCGCCCCCGCCACCCCATGAGGGCCTGGGCGGCCGCAAGGCATCCATCCTGGAGCCCCTGACCCGGCCGCGGCCCCGCGACCTCGCCTACTCGCAGCTGTCCCCGCAGTATCACAACCTGAGCTACTCCTCTAGCCCCGAGTACACCTGCAGGGCCTCCCAGAGCATCTGGGAGCGCTTCAGACTGAGCCGGCGGCGGCACAAGGACGACGAGGAGTTCATGGCGGCCGGCCATGCCCTGCGCAAAAAGGTTCAGTTCGCCAAAGACGAGGATCTCCATGACATCCTGGACTACTGGAAGGGTGTGTCGGCCCAGCACAAGTCCTGAGCCCTCGTGCCAGGTGCCCGGTGCCCTCGCCCAGCCCCTGAGCCCCTCCCCGAAACTCGTGATGCCCACTGGACCAAAAAGGATACAAGATCCACTGCAGCTATCTGTAACCCAGAGACTCTCACCGCAAAACCCACACACACGCACAACACACCACAGCAATGGTTAAAGCCTGGGGTCCCTGCAGAGGCCACGGGGGGCTGGTGACAGCAACAGCAAGCCAGTGTTTTGATGTTCATGTCAGCTGCCCCAAGATGCGGTCACTGACCAGTGCAAGCAGTGTGTCCACACACACACACACACACACATACACACATTCACACGCACACAGACACACATACACAAGGGACTTCAGAAAACTGTGTCTTAGGGATGGGGGTGGGGGTGGGGAATTTGTTTTTTCATTATCTTTCCTCTTTTGATTCTTCTCTGCCTTTTTTCTTTCCCTCTCTCTCTTTCTTTCCTTTCTTTTTTTAAAAAAATAATAAAAAGTCAAGTTCTTTTAAAAAGACATAAAACACCAATCGTGGGGGGCGTGGCCAGCATGGCCACTGCGGCTCCTCGCATGACCTCCCCAGTCCGTGGTTTTCTGTAGAGTCTCTGTTCAGTCTGTCTCTTTGTTGCCACCTGCAGAGGCCACCAAAGAGGGACAGAGAGAATGCAGGCGGCCGTGTGGCCTCCAGGACACATCCTGGAGCCCTGCGAGAC
The DNA here is from genome assembly GCF_000334495.1 of Tupaia belangeri chinensis. Lineage (NCBI taxonomy): Eukaryota > Metazoa > Chordata > Mammalia > Scandentia > Tupaiidae > Tupaia > Tupaia belangeri. Next base: position 1,895,615 of record NW_006205068.1, on the reverse strand, counting down.
TCAGGGGAGTAGTGGCTGTGCCTATGGATGGGTCAGGGTGGCCGGAGGGTGGGGGTCACAGGCTGGGGAATGTGTCCCCTAGCCCTGTCCCCGTTGTACACTGTAGTCGTTCTATTGTACAGAAAAAAATATTTCTATATTTGCAATGTTTGCTGTAAAATGAGAAAGAAAAAAAAGACTATGTCTACTAAAAAAAAATCTGCAAAGGAAAAAAACCCAAATACTTGTTTGTACTGGGTTTTTACTATGGGCTTCAGGGAAGGATTTGTAGGGTTAAGGGGGTGGATTATGGCTTTTGGCCTTGGGATGGGGTCACCATAGAATTCTCTTCCCAAGAGGGTGGGAGTGACCACGGAGCTGCATGTGGGAGCCCGTGGGGAGGTGGCAGCCAACATGGGTAGGAGGGTGTCCAGCACTTTGAGAGGGAGGGCCAGTGTGGACAGGGCAAGAGTGAGCCGAGAGAATGCAGGGGTGGTGGGAAGGGGCTGAACTGGCTGAGGCCTTGGGTGTGTGAGCGGGGTCCGAGGTGACTGAGGTTGCTGTGGTGTCACGTGTCTGACTGCATGTTACTGGGTGTGTGTGCACAGAACCAGGCAGTGGCGTGGGGGGGAGTGGGCCTGAGCACCCGGAGGCTTATCTGTCAGGACACTGGGCAAGCTAGCGACAGTGTTGGTTTGCACGTGAATGGATAGGAGCCCGACACAGCTGCGTAGTGTCTGCATCGAAGTGGCTCCTTGAAATGGCCAGGGCCTCTAGAGATGCTAGAGCCCAGAGCCAGCCCTCTCAGTCCACCGGTCAGAGTCTGCAGATTCCTTTACAGGGCATGCGGCCCAGCCTCTGCCTCCAGGCAGCCTACCCTGGTGTGGCCCCAAATTTTGAGTGACTCAGTGACTGGACTCCATGCATGAATGGCATTAGATGGTTCCATGTCTCCAGAGGAGGTGGGAGGAAGTCCCCCTCCATGCCTAACTCCAGTGCCTTCTACTGCCAAGACCACAGGCTACCCCAGCCCGTCCTCGGCATCCGTACTGAGACTTTGAGGAAGAGGCCCCACTCCCACCTGCCAGGGAGTGGGGCCTTGTAGTCCATTTGTAGTGGGTCCCCCTCTCTCCCAGCCCTGGGCCACTCAGAGTGGCAGAACCCTGGGACTATCTCTGTCACACAGCCTGGGACTGCCTCTCCTGCTGGTGCTGGGGCAGCCAAGTGCCGGATCTTGCAACCACCATTCTCCACCTGGCTGGGTGACCCCTCCCCTCTTCTTTCTAAAGGCCCTGGTTCCTGGGCCTCCAGTCCCTTCATCCAGGGCAAACTCATTCCCAGTCTGATCTTCTAAAAGACCCAGAAAGACATGAGCCTGGAACTGGATCCCAGAGGTAGTGGGTGCCCTGGGAAACTCTAGAGCAGGAGCCAGAGGCATAGAGGCAGATTTTCAGGATCTCAGGGTCACCTAGAAAGGACTCAGAGCTCCAGCTGACCCAGCAGTGGGCCAAGGAGGGAGGAAGCAATGGAGTAGAAGTGGGGGGCTGGAGCAGCACTGACATCAGCAGTCCAGCTCTGGCTCTGGGCTCCGCAGGGTGCAGAGAGCTGAAGACAGGGCTTGTCTGTCGTCCTCCAGGCTGGCTGGCCCAGTCCTGCCATCTTTACTCAGGTGACCCCACTGTGGGGGGCAAGGGCGAGGCCTCCTCAAGGGTGTACTTCCCTGGTGGGCCCAGTGGGCACCTGTGACTGAGCCCCTCCAAAGCAAGTCATTGCTGAGGATGCCGTGTGCCCTCTTCCTCCCTCTTTGGCCCGACAGGCCTCAGGTTAGGCTGGGGACTTCTACCTCTGCAGTCCCACCCCCGGCTCTGGGCCACCTCTAACCCTCCAGGAAGTTTCAGGAGGGCAGTGAAGAGTAGCTGAGGACATGTGAGCAGGTTGAAGACAAAGAGGCAGTGGCGTCCAGGGCTGGCTGGCAGAGGCCCAGAAAAGGGCCTTTCTTGCCCAAGGTCACACAATTTAACAGTCCTGGTCATGGGATAGACGGGGTGGCCAGGCCTTCTCAACCTGCAGTTCCATTTCACCAAGGAGATGAAATGAGCTATTTATAGGGGTTGGGAGAAGGACTGACACAGAATAGAAGTGCCTGCCCTGGGTAGGGCAACTGGCCAGACAGGCCAGGTGTGTGAAAAGGACAGGTGACTGCAGAGTGTGGGTACCAAGCAGGGTGGAGTCAAGGGCCTAGATGGGGACAAGGGAAAAGTAGCAAGTGGCAGGAGGGGAGGTATGAGGCCTTCAGCAGCCAGAACGCCCAGCCCACAGCTCAGATCCTCCTAGGAGCACCCGAGGCTGGCAGAAGAGGCTCTAACACTGAGTGCCAGCTTGTCCTGTGGACCGAAGGCTGTATGCCACCATGCCCTTGCTTGAAGGAGATCAGGAAAAGCACAGAACACACACACTTATCAAGTATCTGCTGTCTGCAGAGCTCTGTGCTGAGCACTGAACGGGCACAGGGCAGCATCTAAGCCAGCCCCTCCCACGAGGACTTCAGAGGCTGCAGGGCACTCAGTGTGGAGGGAGGCGACCAGCTCAGGGCAGCACAGGGCATGGAAACGCTTGCGTTTGGGAAGGCTTCCTGGAAGGAGTAGTGTTTGATTAGGGGAGACCACTGCTGAGGAAGGAGGACTGGAGGTGACAACATCGAGAAAGGCTAGAGACATGGTGGGCCCTGAGCTGAACTCAGAGTGCAGGATAAAGCCTGCAGAGAGGGCCCTGCCCTGCAGCTGGAGTCACTTCTGGCAGCAGCCCTGAGGGTAGCGCTTGCTTGTCCATGGGGTGGGGGGGGGGTCTGGAAGCCAAAAGCATGGCTCTGCTAGTTATGGCTGGGGGGACCCCCCGGCCACCGGAAAAGTCCAAGCCCC
>NW_006205068.1:1882831-1892661 GCF_000334495.1 Tupaia belangeri chinensis | reverse complement strand
GTGGGTACCAAGCAGGGTGGAGTCAAGGGCCTAGATGGGGACAAGGGAAAAGTAGCAAGTGGCAGGAGGGGAGGTATGAGGCCTTCAGCAGCCAGAACGCCCAGCCCACAGCTCAGATCCTCCTAGGAGCACCCGAGGCTGGCAGAAGAGGCTCTAACACTGAGTGCCAGCTTGTCCTGTGGACCGAAGGCTGTATGCCACCATGCCCTTGCTTGAAGGAGATCAGGAAAAGCACAGAACACACACACTTATCAAGTATCTGCTGTCTGCAGAGCTCTGTGCTGAGCACTGAACGGGCACAGGGCAGCATCTAAGCCAGCCCCTCCCACGAGGACTTCAGAGGCTGCAGGGCACTCAGTGTGGAGGGAGGCGACCAGCTCAGGGCAGCACAGGGCATGGAAACGCTTGCGTTTGGGAAGGCTTCCTGGAAGGAGTAGTGTTTGATTAGGGGAGACCACTGCTGAGGAAGGAGGACTGGAGGTGACAACATCGAGAAAGGCTAGAGACATGGTGGGCCCTGAGCTGAACTCAGAGTGCAGGATAAAGCCTGCAGAGAGGGCCCTGCCCTGCAGCTGGAGTCACTTCTGGCAGCAGCCCTGAGGGTAGCGCTTGCTTGTCCATGGGGTGGGGGGTGGTTCTGGAAGCCAAAAGCATGGCTCTGCTAGTTATGGCTGTGTGACCACCCTGGCCACAGAAGCATTCCAAGCCTCAGCTTCATTTGGTGGCGTGGGGTGGAGGGGAAGTGTGCGGACGCCTGTCCAGTTTCCTCACTGCACTGGGTAACTGTGAGGGTCACGGTCATGGTGGTCACTGCTGTCTGTTGCCATGACAATGTTGTATAACAAGACTCCACACTACGCATCATTGCTCACATGCTGGGGGTGGGTGGTGGGGTCAGGGGGAACCAGGAGAACTGAACTTTGCTGCACATATTTCATCCTCTAGCAAGCTTCCCACAGTGTCCTCATAGCGACAGCCAACCCCAGTGGTCACATCTGCTGGTGTGTGATGGGCTGAGCTCGGCATCAAGGGGTGGGACAGGTTACCTCCGCCCAGGAACATATGGCAAAGGAGGGGCGAAAAGTTGGAGCATCCATGCACAGACACCAAATGTGTGTTTGACTCCATGTGTCTCCCTCATAGGAAAGACTGCAGAGTAAGAACAGAAAATCCAAGACAGATGTTCCTGAGGCTTCAACCATTCATTCATTCATTCATTCACTCGGCACACGATTACAGAGCACCTGTAGTAAACTAGACATACCAGAGACACTAATAGGACCTGTCCCCTGCCTTGAGAATGTATCAGACTTGCTCCTGATAGGAAAGTGGTGACAACCCAAATAGAATGGTTCAAGGGAGTTTGTCTACAAAAGGACCATTTCCAGAGAAAGAGTGGGGACCAACAGGGGCACAGGAGTTGGATGGATAGTGCACCTTGACCCGTGGATGTGAAGGGAGGGGGGTCCTGGAAGCTGGAAGGGAAGAGAGCTGTGCAGAAAAGCCCACTGGGGCTTAGATGGGGACCTCAGTAGAGGTTACAGCTGACCTGGATGACCTGCAGTAGAGGCTAGGAATATTGGCCCAACCTCACTTCCTCCCTCTCATATCCTGCTGGGCTCCCTATTGGCTGGACAGACAGAAAACCAGGAGTCAGGGTGCCCAGCAATGGGTCCATAAGGGCAGTCCACAGAAAGCATGGGCGAGAAGAGCCAGAGGAGAGTGGGTGGGCAAATGGGGAAGACCTGCTAAGGGGTTTGTGGAAGAGGCAGTCACTCACAGATACCCACCATGAGGGATGGGGCACCAGGGAAGGGCAGAGGGGTGAGACTTCTTAAGGGAGGTGAGCACTCAAGACAAACAGGAGTTGGCAAGACAGAGAGGAGGAGGTGGGAGACAGGAAGGGGACTTCTCAGAGGGGATGGTAAGTACCTAGGAAAACAGTGTGCAGACCCCACCTCCACTCAGAGGGGCAGGGTTCAGCTGGAGCCAGAAGCTGGGCAATGATGGAGTTAGGGGCTCAGAGACCAGGAAGTGGGCTTGAGCCAGGCTCAGAGAGCCTACTCCGCAAGCACAAAGAAATTAGAATTGCGCTGTGGACAGTGGGGAGACTTGATGGTATTTTAAAGAATAATAACATTCATTGATTTTCCCCCTTATCTCAAAAGTACTCCTCTTATTAGATGAACTTTAGAAAACAGTGAAACATAAGAAAGAAAACAGAAATCGCTTGATCGCATCACCCTGAGTTGATCACGGTGATATTTTGGTATCTATCCTTCTAGACCTTTCTCTCCAAATATATAGCAGGTTGAAATCTATACACTACAACCAGATATTGCAAAGACAGATCTCTTTGGTTTTCTATTTACTTATTTTTAGTGTGCAGAGATTTATTAGGGGGTGCGCTTGCGATCTGGACCTGGTTAGGGGAGAGAGGAAGGAAGCAGGACTGAGCAATCTCCTTTTTCTGCCAACAGCATATCTTCCTTGGGACCCTCTGTCCCCTCGATGAGCTGTAGGGTGTGCTGTACATAGATGGGAGAAATAAGAGTATGCTTGTAGAACCCGGTAGTGCTGATGACACACAGAAAAGAGGATTGCTGGAGCCGTGTTTCAGTAAAACGGGGTGAGATGCATTGCTTAGTGGAGGGACTGCCTCGGCCAGTACCGTGGACAGCTCCTCCACCTTACCCAGAAGAAGGCAGGTGGGCACTGGTGCGGATGCTGGGGGCGGGGATGGGGGGAGTGGTAGACGTGTAGGAGCTGAAGTGCATTCTCTTTTGGTTACTGTAACTTTCTCAGCACTCCTTGCATTGCCTTTTCATTATTTTCTGGGAGTTTTAAATTTAACAAAATTTGAACTATGCAGGAATTTCAAAAAGTAGGTGGAAATAGAACAAAAGGTCGAGTTTCTTTTGCTGCAAAAAAGAGAAAAATCCATGCATAGCTTTTTAATACGCATTCCCATGAATATTTTGAAGACTTTGTAATTATGGAGTCACAGGAAAATGGCAAAAGTAGCTAGGTAGGGTCACCCAGCTCCCTCTAAATATAACTGTAGCACAGTATCAAAACAGGGAGTTGGTTTGTAGGTTGGTACCAGATTACAACTCTTATTCCATTCTCACCAGCTCTCACATGCACTCATTTGCGTGTGTGTGCACGTGCGTGTGTAGTTCTTTGAAGATTTGCCCCATGTACATAGACTTGTGTAACCACCACCGCAGCCAAAATTCAGAATGGCTCCATCACCACATTGATCTCACTCCTTCATGTACCCCTTTATAGTTACCACCCTCCCCTATCCTAGCAACCATCCCCACCTAGCGACCACAGATCTCTTTGCCATTTCTGTCATTTTGAGAATGTTATATAAATGGAATCATACACTATGTAACTTGCTGAGGGTCTCCCCTTTCCACTAAGCATGAGACCTTTGAGATACATCCAAGTGGTTGCATGTATCGAGAGTTTGTTCCTTTTTATTGCTGAGTAGTATTCCATGTATAGGTGATACATTAGAGTTTGTTTAAGCATTCACCTGTCGCAGGGCATTGGGGCTATTTCCAGCGTGGGGCTATTACAAATAAAGCTGCTATGAAAATTTGTCTACAGGTTTTTGTGTGAACTTAAGTTTTTGTTTCTCTGGGATAAATGCTCAAGAGAGCAATTTCTGGGCTGTATGGTAAGTGCCTGTGTAGTATTGTAAGAACCTGCTCAGGCCCACCTGCAGTGTCTGGAGAGAGAAGGAGACAGCACTGCCACTTAGGAGGCTAGAGGCTACACGTGAGGCCTGAGTTCAACTCCCAAGCCAACCTGAACACTCCGGGTATTGTAGCGGTCTGTGGTCCTAGCTAAGTGGGAAGAAGTTTTTTTTTTCACATAGTGAAACTCTGTCAAAAAATACCAGCTCCTCCTCAGAAAGAAAGAAACTCCAGCTCTTTTCCAGAGTTGTTGCAGCACTTAACATTCCCACCAGCAAGGTATGTAAGACAGTTTCTCCACACCCTCAGCGTTTGGTGTGGTCACTGTTTTTTATTTTAGTTGTCCTAATGGTGGTTTTAATTTCTATTTCCCTAATATACAATGATGGCGAGCATCTTTTCATGCATTTCTTTGTCATCTGTAGCTCTTCTTTGATGAAATATCTCTTTATATTTTTTCCCATTTTTTAATATTTTATTTGTTCCTACTGTTGAGTTTCTTGGCCATAGGGCGTGTGCATTCCCAGAGGGAAATAGAAAGAAAGAAAGTGAGAAATTCAACCCTCCCAGAGGGACGGCCATGCTGCAACCCTTTCTCCTCTATTCTCCTCTAGAAATTTTGGGCATGAACACATATGTGCTTGGTGTGATTTTCAAGCCACCAAGTCCAGGATTCAAACCATCGTTGCCCATGTGAGAGTTCTGCACATTAACCATCATGTCACGTGCTGCTTCCCCCACTGTTGAGTTTTCAGAGCTCTTTATATTCTCTAGTTACAATATCTTTGTCAAATCCATGGTTTACAAACATCGTTGTTCAGTCTGTAGTTTGTCCTTTTATCATTTTAATGGAAAAGTTTTTAATTCTATAAAGTCCAGCTTATCTTTCATTTTATAGATGATATTTTTGGTGCCGTATTTAAGAACATTTTGCTTAACCTTAGGTCGTGAAGATATTATTCTATGTCTATTTTCTTTTAGGTGAGTATAGCTAGTTTTTACATTTAAATACATAGCCTATGTTGAAGTAATTTCTGCACAACCTTTTTGCGAGATTTAGGTCAAGGGTTTTGTTTGTTTGCTTGTTCTTGTTTTGGTATACCTCTAGATGTCTAATTGCTGTAATGTGAGTTGCTAAAAATATTATCATTCCTCCGTTGAATGGTTTTTGTCCCTTTGTGAAAATTCAGCAAGGTGTGTACGCGTGGGCATCTTTCTGGGCTCTCTGTTCTTTCCCATGGGTCTATATGTCTGTCCCTCCGCCACCACGATGTTGTCTTGGTTACTGAAGCTATAAAGCGAGTCTTAACAATGAGTTGAGTGATTCCTCCCACTTTATTCTTCTTGCTCAAAAATGTGTTTTAATGCCAAAATTTCAGTTTCATGTAAATTTTAGAATAAGCTTGTCTATATCTACAAGAAAAAAAAAATCCTGCTGAGGTTTTCACAGTAATTACACTGCACCTATAGGTCAATTTGGGGAAATTGGCATCTTCACTATGTTAATTCTTCCTGTCTATCAATATGGTATTTTAAAAAATTTGCTCTTAAGTATCTCTCTCTCTCTCTGTTTTTCAGGAGGGAAAGATTATAAGTGGTGCTGTTTTAAATTGCTGGAGTATAGACGTGCCATTGAGTTTTTTGGAGAGTGTTAATCTTGTTTTATGCAACCTCACTGAACTCTTAGCAATGTCTCTTTTTGTAGCTGATAATTTTCTTTGCTTTGCAGCCTGTATTATCTGGTATGCATACATCTATGCCTGCTTTAAAAAAATTAGCGGTGATGTGTTATTTCCTTTATTGTCTTTTATATTCGACATACCTATATATTTATATTTGAAGTGAATTTCCTATAGGTAGCATATAGTTGAGTAATGTGTTTTATTTTTTCTGTTCTGCTTTGTCAATCTCTTTTAATGGACATATTTAGACCATTTAAATTTAAATTATTGACATGTTAGGGCTTAAGGCTGATATTTTATCGCCTGTCTTCTGTTTGTTCTCTCTGTTTCTTGTTCCCCTATTTCCCTTTTATTGCTTTTTTATGGGTTCCCTGAACATTTTTTATAATTCCATTTATTATATCTTACTGATTGAGAGAAAGAGAGACAGAGATCTCTGGTAGGCTCTCACCACAATCCTCCCCTTAATCTTCTAGCCTGTCAGGGTCACAGGTACAGAAGGGGATCACCTGACATGTTCAGACCTGGGATCTGAACCTGAGCCTCCCATGTAGCCCCAGGATTCTGCAATGGTACCTCACTTCCCACACCACCATAGCTGGGCCTATTATTCCTTTTTTGGGGGGAGAGGTTTTTGCTATAGGGTGCATCCGCTCGCCAGACAGATAGAGAGAGACAGAGAGACAGAAAGCAGGAAATCACCCCCCAGGGGGGATGGCCACGCCACAATCCCTTCTCCTCCATTCTCCTCTTGGGATCTTGGGCACGCACGCACACGCGCCCGGTGTGAGTTTAAGCCACCGGGTCCGGAACTTGAACCGCGGTCAACTACATGGGAGTCCAGCGACATAGCCATTACGCTAACTCCTGGTCCCTATTATTCCATTTTTATTAACATATAGTGTTTACAAGTATATCTCACTGCATAGGGTTTTTTTGGGGGGGCATAGTAGCTCTAGGTATTATCATATATATATATATGAATGATCACAGTCTACAATCATCATTTTATCACTTCAAATAAAGTGCATACACTTCAGTTCCAAGTATGCCCTTACTGATCTCCTTCTCTTTCTTTAAAAATTTGCTCTAGGGTACATGTGCTTGCCAGAGAGAGAGAGAGAGAGAGAGAAAGCATTGCCCAGGGGGATAACCCACCATAATCCCTTCTCTCTCTTGGGATTTTGAGCATACATGCACATGTGCCTGATGTGTATCTGAAGTCACCAGGCCCAGGACACAAACCATGAAGTCAGCTTCGTGGGTGCCAGTCACTTTGACCATGACACCATTGGCTGCCCCCCCCCCTAAAAATATAATTGTCATGGGGTCACAGTGGCGTGCTTGTTGAAGTGCTGGACTCCCACATGGAAGACTGCTGTTTCAGTCCTGGATCTGGTGACTTGCTTTCTCACTTTCTTTTTCTCTCTCTCTCTGTTTCTCTCTGGTCAAATTAAAATAAACGAATACATAAATAAAATTAAATAAATAATTCTTTCAAAAATATATCATTGTCTTAAGTATGTCCTCTACATATGTTGAGTTTTATATCACATGGTTTTAATTTTTGCTTCAACCATTGAACATAATTTAAAAATTATATAGGGAGACCAGCAGTTGGCGTAATGGCTATGTTGCTGGACTCCCATGTAGTCAACTGCAGTTCGAGTCCTGGACCCAGTGGCTTAAACTCACGCCAGGTGCCTGTGCGGGTGTGCCCAAGATCCCGAGAGGAGAATGGAGGAAAAGGGATTGCAGCCTGGCCATCCCCCTTGGGGGGGGGTGATTTCTCGCTTTCTGTCTCTCTGTCTTTCTGGTGAGCACACGCTCCCTATAGCAAAAACCTCTCTCCCCCCCCCAAAAAAATATATTTATATACATAAATAGAGAGGACAGTCTCATATTTATGTCCAGTTTTACCCATTATAATGTTCCCGCTCCCTTCCCAAAGTTGAACAGGGTCTTCTATAATTTTTGTTTGTTTGTTTTAAGAGCTTCCTTTAGTGATTATTTGAAGGTAAGTCGGTTGGTAACAATTTCTCTTAGGCTTCCTTCATCTGATAATGTCTTGATTTCCTCTTCATTTCTGAAGGATGATGGTTCTCTTGTAGAATTCAGAAGTGACATTTGTTTTATCATGTGAAAAAATGCTTCCTCTGGCCTTCGTAATTTTAGATTAGAAATACTTTGTTGTTCAAAATATTGTTCCCCAGTATGTAATGTGTTGTTTCTCTCTAGCTTCGTTCAAGAGTATTTCTTTGTCTTTATATCTCTGAAGTTTAATTATGGTATGTCTTGGCATGAATTTTTTTGTTTTCAAAGAGATTTTTGCTATGGCATGTGCACTCACCAGAGACACAGAGAGAGATAGAGAGAGAGAAAGCAAGAGATCACCCTCTAGGGAGGATGGCTATGTTGTAATCCCTTCGCCTCCATTCTCCTCTCAGAGTTTGGGCACACACAGAAATGCGCCCAGCATGAGTTTCAAAATACTGGGTCTGGGACTAGAATTGCGGCTGGCCAGGTGGAAGTGCAGTGTCCTCACTACCATACCACCTGCTGGCACTGGCATGGATTTTTAAAAAAAATCTTAGGGTTTGTTCAGTTTATTGAATCTGTAGATTTATGCCTTTCACTGACTTTGAAAAAATTTTAGCCATCTTGGGACCAGCAGTTAGCGTAATGGCTGTGTCGCTGGACTCCCACGGAGTCGACCGCGGTTTGCGTTCCAGACCCAGTGACTTAAAACTCACGCCGGGCGCGTGTGCGTGCGTGTCCAAGATCCCGAGAGGAGAATGGAGGAGAAGGGATTGCGGCGTGACTATCCCCTCTGGGGGGTGATTTCTCACTTTCTGTCTCTATGTCTCTCTGTCTGTCTGGCGAGCACACGCGCCCTAGAGCAAAAACCTCTCAAAAAAACGTTTTTTTTAGCCATCTTCAACCATATACTCTTTCTTCTTTCCTTCTGAGTCTTCTCTGTGAACACAAATATTAGTTTTTTGTTATTGTTCTACAGATCCCTAAGGATCTGTTCATTTATCTTCAGTCCACTTTCTATTTCTCAGATTCTGTAATTTCTATAATCTACCTTGAGGTTTATTAATTCTTTCTTTTGTTGTCTCTGATCTACTATTCAGCTTATCCAGTGAATTTTCTATTTTGATTATTGTGATTTTCAGTTCCATAATTTCCATTTGATCCTTTTTTTTTATATCACCCACTTCTCAGCTGAGATTTTGCATTTTTTATTTGTTTCAAGTGTTCACAATTGCCTGTTGAATCATTCCTTATGATTGCTACTTTGAAATGTCTTCCAGATAACTCCAACATCTGAGTCATCTAAGTGTTGGTGTTTGTTGGTTGTCTTTTCTCACTAAAGTTGTGATTGTTCTGATTCTTGGGATGATATTTATTTTTTTAGAGAGGTTTTTGGTGTAGTGTGCATGTGCTCACCAGAAAGACAGAGAGATACAGAGAGACAAAAAGTGAGAAATTACTCCTCAGGGAAAATGGCCATGCTGCAATCCTTTCTCTTCCATTCTCCTCTCAGTATTTTGGTCATACATACACATACACCTGGCATGAGTTTTAAGTCCCTGGGTCTGGGACTTGAACTGTGGTTAAGTACATGGGAGTCCAGGGCCTTAGCCACTACACCATCTCCTGGCCCTGTGATTTTTATTTTTTAAGAGAGATTTTTGCTATAGGGTTCATGTGCTTGCCAGAGAGATAGAGAGACAAAGCAAGAAATCACCCCCAGGGGGGGATGGGCATGCCATAATCCCTTCTCCTACATTCTCCTCTTGGGATTTTGGGCACACACACACACATGTACTTGGTGTGAGTTTTAGGCTGCCAGTCTGGGACTTGAACCACGGTCAGCTGTGTGGGAGTCCAGTGACATAACCATTAAGTAAACTAATGGTCCTCCCCCCCCCCTTTTTTTCCTTTATTTATTTACATTCATTCACTGTACATCATTATAGCATACAAAATGAGATTTTTCCATTCAGAATACACTGTATATTGGCTCAATCAAGCACATCAACATATGTGTTATTGTCAACAAATAATTTTCCATTTCTTGTTTTCTGTATATTTTGCCTTTTTTCCCATCCTTGATTCCCGATCTCACCCTCTGCCATCTCCCACACTCCTCCCACACTGTGTCTGGTATCTATTGTTGCTTTCTATGCCTCCCCCATTTTATTGTTTCACTAAATATCTTAATAAATCTAAATATTTTCAATAGCAAGCACAGCTGATATGTACATATCCATGAACACAAGTCTGACTTTAGGCATAAACCTCAGTGAATAGAATGAACATACTATAAAGTAGCACCTAACTAGGGCTATATAGCTTAACTGCAGTCATCAAATAGGTATTTCTAATGCCTTTTTTTTTTCTTCTGAAATTTTTTTTATTAATTTACATTCAT
>NW_006205068.1:1875466-1881329 GCF_000334495.1 Tupaia belangeri chinensis | reverse complement strand
CCAAAATGGCTAGATCGCAGGAGCCACGGAGCTGCCTCTGGAAGAAGGCCTGTTCTGTTCCCTTCCGCCTCTCCTGGGTTCCCTCCCCCCCTTTTTTTAAAAGCCAGAGTCTTGCCATGTCACAATCTTCTGGCCTCAGCCTCTCAAGTAACTGGGACCACAGGCGTGTGCCACCACACCCAGCTGTTTCAGGTGGATCTCACTATGCTGCCCAGACCAGCCTCGAGCTCATAATCCTCCTGCCCAACCTCCCAGGCCACTGGGAATACAGGCACACACTATCACACCCAGGTCTTTAGAATGGCTCGGAAATTGAACCCTGGTCTCGGCCTGCTAAGTAACAGTGTCTTACCAACACATGCCTCTGTGGATGGGCCTTATGTGTGTATCATTTTCAGTCTTGGATGGTTTCTTTCTTTCTGCCTTTTTTTTTAGCACACGAAACGTGGTGATAGTGAGAATCCTTAATGACTGGGATAGTATAGAAGAGACCAATCAGAAAAGTTACAGCCCACTCAGCAGAAATGCTGAGTGTGAACAGCCAGACTCTCTGTAATAGTTCATAGAACCTAACTAGTAGCACTGGTAAGAAATATCATTCTTAACTCCTAAAATTATATTCATTTTAATTTTAATTTTAAATGAGTCCCTTTTCTTGTCTGCTTTAGTTTTTGCCGTTTGTTACATTGCTCAGCAATCTGGTGGGTCTTGGCTTGCTGTTTATACGTACGGGCGAGGCCTTGACAAGTTCATTGTAGTTTTTTGTGCTTAGGCAGGGTTTGCCCATTTAGGAAACATGTAGATGATCTGACAGGGCATTTTTTGGAAGATGTAACTATCAGTATATGAATCTTTTACCTTAAGGTAGTTTCTTCAAAAATTGTTCCCCTGCGTGCTCATCTGGGAGACAAGTGGGACTAGGGGGCTCAATGTCTCACTAATTCTCCTTTTTAAAATTATTTTTTATTTAACTTTATTTATTTTTAATTTGACCAGCAACAGACTGAATGAAGAGAGAGAGAGAGTGGGAAAGTGAGGAAGCAAGCTGCCATGTCTGGAACTCGAACTGCCGTCAGTCATGTGGGAGTCTAACGCCTTTAACCACCATGCCGCCTACCGGCCCCAGATGTCTCATTAATTCTTTTTTTTTTTCTCATTAATTCTTAGGAGAACTTTCAACTTACTCACTCTGTATTTTTTTTAATTAAAAGAAAATTTTTTGAGAGAGTTTTGATATAGGGAACGTGTGTTTGTGGGAGAAACAGAGAAACAGAGAGACAGAAAGCGAGAAATCATTCCCTGGGAGGGATGGTCATGCCGCAATCCCTTCTCCTCCAGTCTCCAGCGATTCACTCTGTTTTTTAATATAGTGCTTTCACCTTTAGCTATGCCTGGCATCCTTAGGTTCAAAGTTTTATTTTTGTTTTTGAGATTTTTGTTATAGGGAGTATGCGCTCACCAGAAAGACAGAGAGGGACAGAGAGACAGAAAGCAAGAAATCACCCCCAGGGGGGATGGCCACGCCACAATCCCTTCTCCTCCATTCTCCTCTTGGCATCTTGAACACACACGCACATGCACCCGGCATGAGTTTAAGCCAAGGGGACCAGGACTCAAACCATAGTTGACTACATGGGAGTCCAGAGACATAGCCATTATGCCAAGTGCTGTTCCTGTAGGTTCGAAGTTTTTGCGGTTCTTCCTCTTCCAGGACTAAATTTCTAAACAAGAAGGACAGTCACTCAGTGTCTCTGCTTCATAAGTTGCTGTAATCAATGAATCCTGATCCTTAGCGGTAAGATTTGCACTGTGTGAGGTCAGTTTCCCTCTCGTATGCACCCAGAATCGTGGCCATCTGTAGAGCATCCTTGGGAGACCAGAGACAACAGTCACTCAAATAATTTTCTGTTGGACTCTTTTCCTCCCCAACTTCAGTTGAGAAAAGCTGTCACAGAATCTGTTCTGCCTTGAGGCAAGTGAGTGAGGTTCCTGTACCCCTTGCGGATTGACTGTTGGCCACAAGCATCTCTAAGGTGAGGGAGCACAATTTCCAAGCACCATGAGGTGGGGTACAACTCACTCAGGGAAAAGCCTCCAGAGAAGATGGCAGGTGTGAGTGCTGGTGGCAGCTCTGGCAGCAGCTGGAACAGGGCGTACCAGATGGGTAAGAAAGATTTCCCAGCATCTGGGTGGGGCGCCACCAGCATGTTATAGATTATTCCTTGCGCTATTCAAATACATGTGTGTCTCACCTTAGTCTTACTATGTCTTGACAAAGCTCTCCTGGAATTTGTTGAGAATATATATCCTCAGAGCAGGGATAGTGAGATGAATTTGGGTATCCACTGGTACAGGACACCCCAAGCTTATAACATACTCATCATCTCCCTCCTATCACCTAGACAGATTCCTCGGGGCCTCTTCCAGCTCTTCTATCAGGCCAGGTGGTTCATCTGTCGGGGTAATTTCACCCCTCAGCATGGAGAATGTGAGCCTCTGGTTACAATGCTCTACTGGGCATTGTTCCTGAATTTGCTCATTTACATTAGAACTGGGCACGGAATGATGGAGACCTTCCTCAGGAATCACTTGAGCATCACACGTTCCCTCTTGCCTCCATGCACAGCAGCAACTGTGCTTTCCCACGCTGATCACGGACAGCCACTCTCGCCGGCATGGTGGCTGCTTTCTTTGTTTATTTCTATCTTGGCAAAAGGAGTCCAGAGTAAGCAGGCAGCAGCCACAGCTTAAAACTTAGTGGGACTCTGGTGGACACATCTTTGCTCTGGGAAGAGGATCTTTAGACTCATGGGTGCTAAAGTTGTGGGAATGGAGAACAAACGTTCCGGGGGTGGGAGTGGGGTGGGGGAGGCACTAGTTTTGATGGGCAGTGGAGCCACTCCTCTCTCTTCTCCTGTGGGTCTCAGAAACCTGTCTTCTATTTATTAGGGAAATAGCACCATACCACAGCCACGGATTAAGGGCCACACGTGGAAAGAGGTTTCCCTGGCCTCACAGAGTGTCATCTTCATGGAGGTCCTTCAGAGAGGTCATTGCAGTATCCTTCCACAGTTCCTTCAGGTTGGAAGTTTTGGGATGATGTGATGCACATTAGGACTAGTGATTCTCATGGCCATACGTTCACTGATACGCCTCCTTTGCCCCTTGTTCCAAAGTGGTGCTATGTGAGTTCCCATGTCTGTGACTCAGATGCTTCATGAAGCTCAGATTTGGTCCTGGCTGAATCACTGCTGGAAGAAAGGCAAACCCTTACTAAGGATCTAAGGATCTTACCTTTTTTTTTTTTTGCAAATAAGTTAGTTTGTTTCTCTTTGGCAAAAGAAGGGATAAGGAGAGAAAAAATGTTTCAGAGGAAAACTATAGTGCACTTGTTACAAGATTTTAACTCTGGCCACATTTTTTTGAGTTTTTAGTATTTATTTACTGTTTGGACAGAATCTTAACCTTTTTCCTGGCTTTAAATCTTAAGCAAATTTTCCTTAACTTTCTAAAATTTTGATTCATTAAAGATAAAACTGCTTCTCTTGAAATTCAAATAGTAACAGTAATAACAAACTAAAGAGTGCAGTAGAAGGGTGGGCAATGGCGGGGGGAACCAAGGGGGAAAAAGAAAAACATTTAATGGACACGAAAATGGAAAATTATCTGGTGAAAATAATGTGTACGATAATATCTTTGACTGGACTGATATGCAGTGTATTCAAGGTAGAAAAAATTCATTTTGTATGCTGTAAAGATGGATAGTGATTAAAGGGAAAAAAAAAAAGAGAGAGCGAGCAAGAGAGAATATGGATCCATCCCAGCAGGCTGAGCCCAGGGTGGAAGCCGTCCAGTATATTCAACTTGCTGCCTCCTGGTTGGTTGGTCTCCTCAAGAGATGGTGCCAAATCAGTGGTCCAGGTATTTGGCAATGGCAGATGCTAGGGAGGCCTGAGGGAAAGGGAAACTCTTGATATTGGACCCATGCATAGCCTCCTCCTGCCACCATGATCCTCCTAAATTTGAGCCCATTGTACCAGAGTGAGGCTGGCTGAGGGCAGAGGCTGGCTGAGTCATCCTTCCTACTTAGTTGCTTAGTGCCTCGTCTGCGGTAGACACTCCCTGGTGGATGTTAGTGTGTGCTACAGAGATCCTCCCATACTGTGTGCTCATTCTCATTTGTCCATCCACGCCTCTTCCATAAACTTGTACCTAATCTTCTAATATTGTTCCTTCTGCCTCTCCCTCCAACCAGCCGAGCCATTTGCCGCTATATACACTCTTATCTCATGTCATTGCTCTTCACACGTGAAGTGGGTGACCAAGCAAACTGCCTGCTGGGAGGATTCCCTCTTACCATCATCTCCCAGCCAGCTCTAAGTTGGGCCATAATGCAGCATCAGGGCATCTCCAGTTCACAAAAACATAATTGACCCATTCATAAGCCAAGCCTTCACTTTCTCAATCAGCTGGTCCTTGAGAACCTCTTGTGGGCCCACAGGCATGAGCCAATAGAGGGGCGTTGGTGCAAAGATGGCTGTAACATGGAAGTCTGAGCATCTCTTTATGTAGCTTACCTGTGTCCTTTGAACCTGATCAAGCTCAACCGTAGGTGGATTGCTGACGGGCTAGTGCAACCTTATGATTTGATGGCTTTCTGATCACTGGCCAATGGTGGGAAGCTCTATGTACAGCATAGTCATTGATGTCCCATGGCTAGATGCATAGGCTTTATCAGACACAGTGGCATGCAAAGAGCTGCTTTTATGAGTTTGGTGTCATCCCCTGCTGCAGACAGTAAGGTCTTCCTCCAGGATTCTCCTCCTTCTCTGCACTGTAACTGCGTATTGTGGCTGGCATGGCACTCTACACAGCGTGTTCATCTACTGCAGATGCCTTTAGCTCCACAGGATCTGCCAAGTCATGTGACCTGAGTGGCAGGACTCCTTGAACCACATCCTGGAGCCGCTTTAGCATCCTCATATCACGCCATATGTAAAACATCAGCTTATCATCTGATAAGTGTGTCAGTTCAGTTTTATCAAATGTAGACTGTACCACCTCCACATCTAATGAAACCTATTGAGCACCATGCTTCTTTCTTAGTGGCAGGAGACACTGGGTACGATCATTCCTTGTACCTTATAGGGAATTTCCTAGATTGTCTCAGGTCCCTAGACTGCTTTAGCTGACACTGTGACATGGCCATCTCCTAAAGCTTTTTAAGGTTTAGCTCCACCTTCTGGAACACACGTACTAATTTCATTGCAGCATTCAGAATCCTTGCTACTTCCTGCTTCTCAGGTCCAATTAATGTAATGCCATCAATATGATGTTTATGAATGTAACGCTCTGTGGAATGTCCAGTCTACCCAAACTCCTCCCAACCATTAAATATTGTAGCAGTGAGCAGGTTAATATCACCCTAGGGCAAAACCATGAAAGCATACTCTTGTCCATCCCAGCTGAATGTGAGCTGCTTCCAATCTTCCTTCCAAGTGGGCATTTAAAAGAATATGTTGGCCTGTCAATAGTTGCATACCAGGAACCAGAGGCTTTATTAATCTATTCTAGTAAAGATAGCAAATACATGGAGAAATTACAAATGAAGCATCTGCTTAATTAAATCTGGGGTGGCCTCTGTCACTTACCACCATCTACTTGTTTTCTCAGAGGCCAGATTCGTAAATTATATGGGACTATCATGAGAACCGCTGCCTCCGTATAATTCAGGTCTTCAAGGCTAGTGTTTATTTCTTCCATCTCGTCTCCTCTGCACCCCAGGAGATGTGATATTCTTTTTGATTTAATGTCTTGGCTACAGGAATCAGTTGCAGGGTCCACTACTTGGCTGTTCTTTCCC
>NW_006205068.1:1859466-1875215 GCF_000334495.1 Tupaia belangeri chinensis | reverse complement strand
CTAATAACTCTCATTCTACAGGTCAAGGATCAATCTGTTCTTCCAACTGCTAAATACATCTTTTCAGTTACTCATTGAGGAACCTGGGGAATGACCCACCAGATCCATCAGGAGACAAACCTGGACCAGTGTTGTGGGCGGAATTGTGTCTCCCTAAGTTCATATGTTGAAGTCCTAACCCCTATCACCTTAGAACATGACTGACTGCATTTGCAGATAGTGTCTTTGAAGAGGTGATAAACGGGCTAGCTGGTGACATGGTGGTTAAGGTGGCTAGATCCCACGTGGCAATGATCAATAGCGTGGTTTGAGTCTCTAACTCAGAAGCTTGAAAACCATGTTGAGTGTGTGGTCCTATGAGCCCAAAAAACTGAGAAAAGAATGGAGGAGAAGGGATTGCAACATGGGCAACCTCCACCCACCCACTGGGGAATGCTTTCTCATTTTCCATCTCTCTGTGTCTCTCTCCAGCAAGTGCACATTCCATATAGAAAAAAAAATGATTAGAGTATAATGAAGTCATTAGGATGGACTCTAATCCAATCTGACTGGTATCCTTATAAGAAGAGATTAGGACTCAGACACACAGAGGGACAACCATGTTGTCCTTCCAACACAGGGAGGACTCAGACATCTAAAATCCAGAGAGAGGGGTCTCAGAAAAAAAATAAACCCTGCCAAAACCTTGATCTTAGGGTTCCAGCATCTAGAGTTTGAGAAAATACATTTCTGCTGTCACCCAGCCTTTGGAATTGTTATGGCATTTCGAGCAGACTATCAATAGCACAGCCAGCACTACTTACTCCTGGTCTCTTCAGCGCCTACTCTTGTAGGGAGGCTGCAGTGACTCTGGTTCCCTGGGTTCCAAAGTTAACCTGAACTCTGTATTTAAAAGCTCTCGAAATATCTGTGTGCTTCCCAGCAAACTACTACCCAGGTTATGGCCATAGGTACCTTTGCGGAAAGGACTGGGGGACATGATTACTATATACCTTACTTTAGTATCACAGAGTCCTATCTTTTCACACTTGATGGGTTTGAGTTTCATGAGTGACTGGGCAGGGGACCATTACTGTCTATTAGAACAGTTGACTCCAGCCTCTGCCCATCCACTCTTGGTCTATTTCAGTTAGTTACATGAAGCACTATGCTTGGGGTTTTCCCCTACATTGCCCCTGGGAACAGCATGCCTTGTTAACCGTAGCCCCCCGGCTGCCATTCTGACCCTGCTGTCCCCTGTAGAATTACATCCACCTTGCCTCTGATGGTTCAGTGCTTACATGTGTCCTCCGTTTCAAAATCCTATCGTCTCACTTAATACTAAGGAGCCTGCCTCCAGAGTGTCATCTTCTACCAAAAGACCTGGGCTGCAAAGAATAGTCTCTACTGAGCTTCTCCAAGATGGTAGCCCTCCTATAAGGCATTTCTGTGGCCTTGCTTGGTGAAGCACTCCCTGGCTTCCCAAGGAACATCATCAGCTGGTGAGTTTCCAAGTCTTACACAGTATGCTTACATCCGTTCTAGCATGTTCACTTCTAGAAGACTCGGTCTCTTCTTCCACACTCTGCCCCATCAATCACAACACGTATTCAAGTGAGTGGTCATTTTTTCTAAGCTTTCAAGATCCATGCATGCTCTTGGGCCAGGCTTTGAGGTCCCTGCCTGGGTATTAAACTCCATGACACACGTAAGTGTTCTTTGTCCAGCTTTATATTCCGTATCTTTTAGTCAAATACCCTCACCTAGTCACTGTGCCAGTTTCTGCAAGGCTATGTTGAGTGGATCTAGGGACTTCTTTAGTGTATGGCTCATTTCTTACTTGAGGAGACTCAGCACCTCCTCCAATAGGAGACCTGTGACTTGACCCTAGTTACCGGTTAGGAAGGGAGGTGGGGAAAGATCCTAGGGACAATGCTTCATCTGCAGGCATCTGATTCATTTGAGACTTTCATATAGCCTGCAAGCAAAGGGGCCACTATCCCCTGGCAACAAGGAGGCTACTTCTGCTGACCGAGAGGGCTCAAGGCAATCTCTGGAAGTTCGAAGTTCTCAAGTGTATCTACCAAGATCCTCCCAAAGTTTCTGGGTCTTGCTCCTTCCTTATCAAAGCGCTGGCTTTCAGGTGGGAGACTTTCTAAGGTTGCAAATAGAAGTTTACTTTAAAAACAAACAAACAAACAAACAAAAAAAACTTTTATTTCTCACATTTCAAAGATGAGTCTTACTCTTAGGTACTTTTTCTGCTCCCCAGCTTGGCTAGCTCTCTGCCCAGTTGTTTTTTCCCACAGTGCTACAGATGCCATATTCCCTGTACTTCTCAAACACCAGCAAGCGGTCCAGGCCAGGCACCTCTTCTTGTTCCAGCCCACCTCGCCGCAGATGGACGTCTTGAGATGTGATTTCCACAGCATCCTGGAGACTAGTGACACTACCCGTTACCAGGAGGGGATCATCTTTGCCATCCACCCAGTGGACGTCTAACTTCATCACCTCTTCCTTCAAAACTTTGAGGCCACTCCAGGACTGTTTAGGTTGGGTTCTGAACAAAGCAGAGCCTGCAACAGGAATCCATGGCAAGTAACTAGGGGGTGCTCTCTAGGACTCTGAAGCAGCAGGAGGGGGAGTGGAGAAGTTAAATGGCATGAACGAAGTTTCCCATGAAGTACAGCCGATCCCTCAGAGAACGCCGAAGCACAACTTATTGTGGAATCCATCCTGCTTAAGGCAAAGGCGCAAGAGGCTTGAAATTCGGGGGTCTGTCAGAAAAGGCCTCCACCGCCCAGAGAGCAGGGCCTGAATTTCCTGCACTTTACATCTGGGTGAGGCAGGTCCAAGGCCGGGGTAAGCCTCCACAGAAGGTTGCAGACATGAGCCTTTGGCATAGGTGTCCGTGGAAGCTGTGGGCCTGGATGCCAGGCAGGCAGAAGGCGCTCCAGGAGATCTGGGTGGGGCACCCAGTGCACCAGCCCCACTCGCCGATTTACACAACCATTTGGATGTGCTTACGTTGACTTACAGAAGTTGTAAATGTTTATTTAACAAAATAATACATCCATCTTTTTTCTTCATAGATTCTTTTTTTTTTTCTGAATATTTATCATAACCCCATTCACAACAGTCCAAAGGGGGTAACAACCCAAATGCCCACCCAACTGAGGAAGGGACAAATTGTGATATGACCATAGAGTTCGGTACTGTTCAGCAATAAAGAGGAACAGATTACTGCTCCACGGAATAGCATGAACAAGCTTACAGCCACCGCATGGGAACACGCTATGTCATTCCTGCGCATTCTATTTTTGTTTTTGCTTTTTTTTTTTGGAGAGGTTTTTGCAATAGGGTGCATGCGTTCGCCAGACAGACAGAGAGAGACAGAGAGATAGAAAGCGAGAAATCACCCCCCAGGGGGGATGGTCACACCACAATCCCTTCTCCTCCATTCTCCTCTCGGGATCTTGGGCACACACGCACACATGCCAGGCGTGAGTTTTAAGCCACCAGGTCCGGGATGCGAACCGCAGTCGACTACGTGGGAGTCTAGCAACA
This sequence comes from Tupaia belangeri chinensis, assembly GCF_000334495.1. NCBI lineage: Eukaryota > Metazoa > Chordata > Mammalia > Scandentia > Tupaiidae > Tupaia > Tupaia belangeri. Next base: position 1,871,669 of record NW_006205068.1, on the reverse strand, counting down.
TAGCCATTACGCTAACTGCTGGTTCCCTGTGCATTCTATTTTAACAAGCCAAGAAACTCAGACCACCTCTTATTTTAAAAAAATATTATTTTCTTTTGGTTTTTCTGTATCTTTTATTTTAGATAGTTAATACTCCGGGATTTACTTTGGTTTGGCATATGAAGGAGGGAGCTTTGAAATTTCTTCCAAATGGTTGGCCAGATGTTCAGCACCATTACTGAGCAATCCACCCCACACCCACTGACTCGAAATGCCACCCTACCACATACTAAGTTTTCATCCTTGCTCCTGTCTGTTCCTGGATCTGGAGTTCTGCTCATTACGCTCTCCGTCCATTCCTCTCCAGATTCACGCTGCTTCAGTTCGTTTCGTTGGTGACGCGTTTTAATATCTGGTGGGGTAAGCCCCTTCGTTATTCTTGCACATTTTCAGTATTTTCCTGGCTGTTCTCACACATGCACACTCTTCCAGATGAACATTAGAGTCACTATATCACATTCCAGAAGTCTCGCTGGGTTTTTGTATGGAATTGCTTTAAATTTATAGACTAACTTGGAGGGAAATTACATCTTTACAATATTAAGTTTTCCAATGCAGCAACATCGTAACTCTCTCCTTTTATTCAAAGTTGTTTTTTTATGTACGCTGGTATAGGAGATATTTCTTTTCTCTTTTTCTTTTTTTTCCTCCTGTGTGTATGTGTGTGGGAGGACTTGGGGAGGAGCGTATGTCCAGCGCCATCTTCCTTGCCTCTCTATTCCCGCCAGTACCACCCGCCAACGGTGAGAAGCTAAACTAATCCGAACCAATCAGAGAACTCCATCCCCTGGCCATAGTGACTGGCTCACAGCCCAAGCCAGGCCACGTGATCCCTCTCTGAGATGTGATATATGGATGCTGAAGAATCAAGGTTTCCCTACCTCTGGATTTATAAGAACGAGCTGGGTACGGGGACAGACTGCCTGCCTGAGAAATGCCACGACAGAAATAAATAACATCCATTGAGCAACTTGGTATGTGCAAAAACTGGCCAGTGTAAGCCTCACAGTAACCCAGTGGGGCAGATGGGGGGACCTGGGAACTGTCCGGACATCCAGATTGGGAGTGCCAGCTGCATGTCAGCGCTGAAGGTCAGAATCCTCGGCATCCCCGTTTTACAGATAGGAAACTGAGTCAGAGAAGGCTGTCTCTTGCACAAGAGCATTCATCTGGGCGGTGGTGGAGCCTGATCTCCTAGATCAGGACGTGATCTGGGGCTGGGCTGTTACTGATGACCGACCTTCATTGTGGGCTAACCTGAGGGCAGCAGGTGTGAAGAGGGGAGTGAGAGCTAGCCTGAGGGTGGAACCTGTGAGGAGGGGCGGAGCCCAGGCGGGAGGGCATCAGTTCTCGTCCAGTGGCAGCAAGTTGGCTCAATGATCTGCTGTTGTTATTCCCGTTCATCATCTGCCTGCAGAGCCTGGGGATGAAGGGAGGAAATACTCAGGATGCTGTGGACTCTGTGACCTTTGGTCACATCCCTTAAGGAAAGTCCCACCTGGCTCACAGGGAGAGAGGAGCCCTGAGGGTCAGCAGGGGCAGGCTCTGCAGGGCTGAGGAAACCGAGGGTCGTGCTCCAGACAGCCGGCAAGAGCATCAGGGACACAGCAACTGAGGAGACAAGTAGGGACCCAGGGGCGCCCCCAGGGTGTACTACCCTCCAATCCCACTGCCCTTGGAGAGAGGAGATGATGGATAGCTGCTACAGGAAAGCCCCCCGCCACACACAGGTGGCCTCCATTCACCTCCCCAGCCACTACTCTGACCAAGGTGCAAACAGCCTGGGTGGGGGGGAGGTCCACGAGAACTCATTGCTGAGAACAGAGAAGCCAAGTCAGGATCCCTGACCTCCTGAAACCACATGAGTAACAACAATAAACATAACCACGGGAGAAATGAAGCTATGAACATTTCCGTTGTTGAACCTCATGAATATAATCATACCAGCAAAAATAATGAGTTTTATAAAACCAAAATATATTCAAAAGGTATCATTTAGGCAACTGCTTTATTTTCTTGCCCCTTTCTTTAGTTTTAAAACAAAAATGAGCACTTAAGAATAAATATCATTGTTAAAATAGTCCAATTTAGCAAAACATTACTGATGTGAAATAAAATTAGCATTTGCCAAACCAAAATATTATACTTTGCGATTCACTCTGTGTCATTTTAAAAACAAAATCTCCACGTGGTCACAAAAAATGAGTTGAAGTTGGGAACCAGCAGTTAGTGTAATGGCTATGTCGCTGGACTCCCACGTAGTTGACCACGGTTCGCGTCCCGGACCTGGTGGCTTAAAACCCACGCCGGGTGCGTGTGTGTGCGTGCCCAAGATCCCGAGAGGAGAATGGAGGAGAAGGGATTGCGGCGTGGCCATCCCCTCTGTGGGGTGATTTCTAGCTTTCTGTCTCTATGTATCTCTCTGTCTGTCTGGCGAGCGCACGCACCCTATAGTAAAAAACCTCTAAAAAAAAAAATGAGTTGAAGTGATTAAAATTCTGTTTCTTTGCTTTTGTAACCACTATGTGTTTGGGCAAAATGATAGTCACCCCCCCAATGATGTCCACGCTCTCATCCCTGGATCCTGTGAATGTCTTACACAGCAAAAGGGGGCTTTGCAGGTGTGAGGTGGGGGATAACCCAGGAGGGCCTGGTCTGATCATGGGAGTTCTGAAAAGTAGAGACCCTTTCCTGGCTGTGATCAGAAAGGGATGTGACAACAGAAGGAGCACCAGGGAGATGTGACGGCCCTGACCAGTGTCATTGGCTTTGAAGATGGGGGATCAGCAGTTTGTCCTCCCACTGGTGTAGCCCGTATGCTTGCTAACGCCGTACTGCTGGGAGCTGCCATTTCTGTCTGGTGCATACACAATCGTCACCTGCTGAGGTTTTTGTTACATTTCCCTGAAACCCATGAGATGGGGCGTTACAGACCACTTGTGTTTTCTTCCCTGTAAAATTCTGCTCATGCCTTTTGTCCATTTTTCCATTGGGGTGTCATTCTTTTCTTTTGGACTTGCTGTTGCAGTCACGCAGCTGAACCGAGTGGGGAAGGTCCTGGGCTCTGCACACACTGTGCACACGTGCCCCTGATTCAGGCTGGCAGAGCCTGGGGTTGGGACACGGTGAGGATCCTGTGGGAGTGCCTGTCTTTCTCTCTTTCATGGAAAAAAGACATACATAAAACTTTCTTTGAGAGAGATGTTTGCTATAGAGTATGTGTGCTTGCCAGAGAGACAGACAGAAACCAAGAAATCACCCCCCTGGGTGGATGGCCATGCCACAATTCCTTCTCCTCCATTCTCCTCTAAGGATTTTGGGCATAGATGCACACATGCCTGGTGTGAGTTTCAGGCTGATAGGTCCAGGACTCGAACTGTGGTTGATCATGTGGTAGTCTAGTTCCTTAACCACTACACCACCTGCTGGCCCCTACAAAACATTGTTTAGAATGAAAGCCTTCATTGTGGATCCTAATCCCTTGTCAGTTATGTGTAGCAAATATCTTCTGCAAGGCTGTGACCCCTGTTTTTACCTTCGTTATATTGGCTTTTGAGGAACCAGCATTATTGCTGTTGCTGTTGTTATTGAATGTATTAATTTATTTCCTCGTGGTCGTGTCTTTATGTCGCATTGTCGTTTTTCTGTCTTGTGCTTTTAGTGCCTCATTTTAAAAAGTGCCTTGATTTCTATTCTTGGCATGGGCTAGTTGTTGAATACCTCTCCTGCCCCCAGCCTATACACACACCATTTGTCTCAGCACAGTTTATCAGAGGGGCTGTTTCCTCCCAGCGATTTATAGCGCCACCTCTGCCATACATCAAGTTTATGCAGGCATGAGTATCTACCCTGTGCCATTGATCTAGAACGATATCCAACCTAACATGAACTCAATACCAGTTTACTTTAATCACTATTGATTTACAATATGTCTTACTATCTGGGAGGCTAAGCTCCCCCAGCCCCGCTGCCTGCTTCAAGGGTGTTCTGCCTATTCTTGGCTCTTTCCTCTTTAATTTCTAGAGTCAGTTTGTCAAGTGTCATGAAATTCTGAGTGTGCTGCTTTCACAACTATACAGCGTGGCAAGTTCGGTGTTCGTATGTTTCACTTTGCTAAGCATTTTTATTCTGGATAGATGGAAGTTACTTTTTTAGGATTGCATTTTATTTATTTGTTTGTTTTTCTTGCTATAGACTAAGTGAGCTTGCCGGAGAGAGACAAGTGAGAGGGAAAGCGAGAACTCACCGCTCAGGGGAGATGGCCACACCATCCCTTCTCTTCCAGTTCCCTCGGGATTTTGGACATGCACTCACAGTACCTGGCATGACTTCCAAGCTCCCAGGTGCACAGTCAGCCATGTAGGAACCCGTGCCTTAACCTCCACGCTACCTACTGGCCCGACAGAAGTTACTTTTTAAAAAATGTTTTTCCTTCTCCTATTAAGATGACCAAAGATCTTTCTCCCTTATTCTGTTACTGGGGGAAAAAACATAAATACACTTGCTAATGTTGAAACACCTTTGTGAATGCCAGGATAAACTCAGTGTAGCCATCATGTGTGACACACGTATGTACCGATATTGTGTTACTGCATTAGGACCACAAAGACCGGGGGGAGGTATTGTGAATACATTTACTAGAAGGCATGCCGTTAATTTTCCTTTCTCTCTCTATTTGGGCATGAAGATTTTCTAACCATCGCAGAATTAGCTGAGGGAAGCCTCTCTTTTGTTCTCTTTTCTGGAAGACTTTGAATAAGAATGGAATTATCTGTGACTGAGCTATTTTGCTAGAACTTGCCAATAAAACAAAACAGAGCTTAGTTTTTACATTCAGGAAGATTTCAAAAATATTGATAAAATTTTTGTGTGTGTTGTTGTAGCATAATTCAGGCTTCTCTTTTACATCTGTTTGCAGAGTTTGTATTTTCCTGAGAATTTGGCCACTTTATAGTTTCAAATTTATTTGCAAAAAAGATGTTCATAATATTCCCTTATTAACTTGTTAAAAGAATGACTTCATTTAACTTTATTTATTTATTACAATTTGACCAGAAAAGGACAGAGCAAGCAAGAGAGAGAGAAAGTGAGAAAGCAAGCTGCCAGGTCCAGGATTCAAACCACAATTGGCCATGTGGGAGTTCAGTGCCCTTAACCACCATGCCACCTGCCAGCCCCCGCTTTATTAACTTTTTAATCTCCACTCTCCTCTGCAGAAATGTCCATTTCTTTTTCAATTTTACTAATTTATTTGTGTTTTCTATGTTTTTTTTTTTGAGGTTTTTGGTATAGAGTGTGTGCGCTTGCAGAAGAGAGACAGAGAGACAGTGAGAGGGAAAGTGAGAAAGCACCCTTCAGGGTGATGGCCATGCTGCAATCCCTTCTCTTACACTCTTCCCTGGGGATTTTGGGCATATGTGCACATGCGTCCAGTGTGATTTTTAAGCAACCTGGTTAGGGACTCGAACTGTGGTTAGCCATGCGGTACTCCAGCGCTTTAACCACCACACCACCTGCTGGACCCTCTACCTTTTATTTGTAATTGACTAGTCTTGCTAGAGGTTTGTCAACTATATTGGTCTTTTTGAAAAACCAACTTTATCTTTGTCATTCTCCCCTTTGTATCTTATGTTCTATTTCATTAATGTCTGGTTTATCTTCATTATCTTCCTTTCATTTTCTTTATACTTATTTTGTTCTAATTTTTCTCTTTTTAGATTTGTTCCATAGGGCACATGCACTTGCTCACAGAGGAGAGATTGGGAGACAGAGAGAGGGCAATTGAAAAATCACCCCCCAGGGGGATGGCCATGCCACAGCCCCTTCTCCTCTATTCTCTTCTTGGGATTTTGGGCACGCATGCAGATGTGCCCAGTGTGATTTTCAAGCCACTGGTTCTGGGACTCGAACCATGTCAACCATGTAAGAATCCAGTGCTTTAACTGCCATGCCACCTGCTGGCCCTATATTTTAACTTCTTAAGTTAGGTATTTAACTAATTAATTTTTAGTTTTGCTTTTCCTTCTAATCTGTGTATTTATTATTATAAAGCACCCTCTAATCATCATGTATTCATTACCAATTGTTTTGTATTTTTATTATGGTTTAGTCTTTTTTAGAATTATTTATTTGATTTTATTTATTATTATTATTTGGAGAAGTTTTTTTGCTATAGGGCACGTGCACTTGCCAGAGAGACAGAGAGATGGAAAGCAAAAAATCACTCCCCAGGGAGGATGGTCACGTCATGATCCCTTCTCCTCCATTCTCCTCTCGGGATCTTGGGCACGCATGCACATGTGCCCAGCGTGAGTTTAAGCCACTGGGTCCAGGACTCAAACCATGGTAGATAATTTATCTTTTCTCTCTCTCTCTCTCTCTCTCTCTCTCTCTCTCTCTCTCTCTCTCTCTCTCTCTCTCTCTTTCTTTTAATTTGTCCAGAAAGGGACAGAGTGAGAGAGAAAGAGAAAGAGGGAAAGTGAGAGAGCAAGTCGTCAGGTCTGGGACTTGAACTGCAGTCAGCCATGTGGGAGTCCAGCACCTTTAACCACCATACCACCTTTGAGCCCTTATTATTATTATTTTTAAAAATTTGACCAGAGGGAGACAGAAGGGGAGAGAGAGAGGGAAAGTGAGAAAGCAAGCCATCAGGCCGTGACTCAAACCGCAGTTGGCCATGTGGAAGTTCCACACCTTAGCTACCATGCCAACCCTGTATGGTTTAGTCTTAAATATTTTATTTTTAAGAGAGATTTTTTGCTATAGGGAGCATGTGCTTGCCAGAGAGACAGAGAGAAACAGGAAGCAAGATATCACTCCCAGAGGGGAGGGCCATGCTGCAATCCCTCCTCCTTCTCCTCTTGGGATTTTGAACACACACGCATACATGCCCAGCATGAGTTTTAAGCCACCGAATCCAAGACTTGAACTGTGGTCGACTACGTGGGAGTACAGCAATGTATTATTACACTATCTGTTGATTCCAAATCTTAAATATTTAAAAATTTCTGTTATGAAACGTTTTTACCCATGAGTAATTAGAACTATGTTTTAAAATTTCCAGATTTATTACAATGTTTAGGTTTTAAGGCTTCTTTAATTGTTGTTGATTTCTGATCTACTTGTGATGAGCGAATGTTGTTTCTATGATATCAGTTCTTCCAGGTCTGTTGAAATTTAATAGATGGCCTAACATGAAGTCAATTTTATAATGCTTCCTAAGCACTTGAAAAGAAAGCATATTTTTCAATTATTGCATGCAGAGTTCTATAAAACATTCTGTAGATCAAGTTTGTTGCCTTGTTTTCAAAGCTCCTAAATCCTCTCTGATTTTTATCAGCTTGTTCTGCCAATTACTGAGGGAGGTGTGTTAAAACCTCCCTGTGTGTTGATGGATTTATCAATATCTTCTTGTAATACTTTCTTCTGTAATCTGTTTTCTCTGTAAAATGTGTAATTATGCTAACAGGTACATATAAGTTCTGAATTATTATATACTTTGATTAAATTTAATCTGTCATTATACTGTGACCCTCTTTGTCCCTAGTACTGTTTTTTTTTGCATTTTGATTAGAATATTCTTTTTCTTCCTTTTACTTTCAATCTATTCCTGTAACTAAGTTTTAGGTGTGTTGCTTTTAAACAGAATGTAACTAGAATGTGTGTGTGTGTGTGTGTCTAGACTAGCAACATTTTCTAATTGGAGGGTCATATTTATTGTGAACATTGGTCTATTTTCATTTCTTTCTCTCATTTTATTTCATGCTTTTCTTTGTCACATTTTTTTCTTTAGTTTTCATCCTCTCCCCCCCCCTTTCTTTTTACATTAAGTGAATTGATTGAAGGTTATTTTTTCTTTTCCCTCTCTTGCGCTCTTTTTTCTCTTTTTTGCTTTTCTTTTTTACTGTACTGGTTTGCCCATTATACATCTATTCTTTTAAGAATTATTGGAAAATATTGTTTTCTTTAAAAAAAAAAAAACCAACACCAATTGTGCCAGAGGGAGAATATTCTTTTTCTTCCTTTTACTTTCAATCTATTCCTGTAACTAAGTTTTAGGTGTGTTGCTTTTAAACAGAATGTAACTAGAATGTGTGTGTGTGTGTGTGTGTGTGTGTGTGTCTAGACTAGCAACATTTTCTAATTGGAGGGTCATATTTATTGTGAACATTGGTCTATTTTCATTTCTTTCTCCCATTTTATTTCATGCTTTTCTTTGTCACATTTTTTTCTTTAGTTTTCATCCTCTCCCCCCCCTTTCTTTTTACATTATTTGAATTGATTGAAGGTTATTTTTTCTTTTCCCTCTCTTGCGCTCTTTTTTCTCTTTTTTGCTTTTCTTTTTTACTGTACTGGTTTGCCCATTATACATCTATTCTTTTAAGAATTATTGGAAAATATTGTTTTCTTTAAAAAAAAAAAAACCAACACCAATTGTGCCAGAGGGCGTGTGTGCTTTCCAGGGGAAGAGAGAGAGAAAGAGAAAGAGAGAGACCCTCTGTAGCGTCTGACCATGGCATGGTCCCCTCTCCCAGTTCTGCACCTCATTAAACTTTGGACACATGAACACATGCCTGGCATGTCTCAAGCTCAGTGAAGCTGTCTTTCAGGGGTTATTTTTAACAATGTACATCTAGTTTTTAAAAAATAGAAAATTAATCCATATTTTTACCTTTCTCCATAAAGAACTAGAACTTTCAATAACTTTGGAATACTTTAATGATTGCCTACCAGCTCACATACTGTGGCCTACCTAAATACTGTTGTTTAATGTGTCAGTTCTGTTTCGTTTTGTTTTGTTTTAACCATATAGAATAGATGTTATCATTCTGTTTTGTTTAGAGAATTTAATAAATCTCCATATTTATGTGTATTTATATTTGTTTAGAGGTATCCATGGCTTTACTGTTTTCTTTACTTACCATTCCTTCTAGCATCCAGGTCTCCTTCTGTGATACTTTTTCTCTCTCATTCTTCTCCAATAAAGTTGGTTTTATTGGATATACAATTATGCGCCTCTTCTTTAACCATTATTTTCTGTCTAAACTTTGAAGATAGTTTTCTATTGTTTTCCTGATTCCCTTCTTTCTCTTCGATAGAACGTTAGACTTCCAATCCATTTGTAGCAATGTGGAGCGATCTGTCTTTTCTCTGGGACTGTTTGTGTGATCTGTCTTTGGAGTTCTATAGTTTCACTATGATGAATCTATGAATGAGTTTCCATTATCCTACCTGGATTCATTTAGGCTTCCTTAAGAAAACTAGTAGCTTTCATCAGTTCTGGGAAATCCTCTGTCATGATCCTTTTCAATAGTGCCCCTCTCCCATTCTTTCCAGTATTTCACAAACTAGACCTATGCTGGACCGTTTCACTTGATCTTCCACATCTCATTATCTGTCTTTTCACCTATTTTTTTCTCTCTTGGTGCTACATTTTTTGTAATGTCTTTGGGCTAACTTCTGGTTCACTAATTCTTCCTTCAGCTGTGTATATCTGTGCTCAGTTCTTTCATCGTGTTGCAATCTGGAGAGTTTTTTTCAGGTCTGTCTTCTAGTCTATTAATTTTCTAATTTTCTATTCAGCTGTGTTTATCTGCACCAGGTGATTGTGATTCAAATCCCTCACCTGGTCAGCCTGGAACTTGCCAAGTGTGCATGCTAGTCTGCAAAATCTGCTGGGCTGGAGGACCGGAGGAGGGGAGCTACCCTCCAAGCACTGAGCAGTCCTTGTGATGTTCTTCTCTCTCTCTCTTTCTCCCTCTCATCCTCTTTCTTACCCTCTTACATGTGCGTGTGTTTTATTGTGAATAAAGGAGAAATAAATAAACAAAGAAAAGCTTGCCTGGAACCAAGGTTGAATGTTCCTTACTAAGAGTCAGAACGTTTCCAGTTGGCTCTTCCATGAGGCTTAGCCCTCCTTGGACCCTGGCTTCAGACTGAGTGGTCTCTGGTCCACTCCATCTCCATTTCCAGACTGGGTGCCCGATCCCTCTGAGGACAGAACAGCCACGTTATAGCCACATTTCCCGTGCATGTATTTACCAGTTTCAGCACCGCACCTGCCTCTTAGAATAATGCTTCTATTTCACTTGGAGAGTCACAGAATTCTGCCACCTATGCACAGGTTCATTCTGTCTACTTAATTTAGGTGTTCTGCAAGACATGATCTCAGCATGTCTGGTCCGGAGTTCCTCAACTGGATCTCCCATCGGGTCACCTGGAAAACTCTTGATAGAGGCTCTTGGCCTCATCTCCAGAGTTTCTGATCTAGATGGGCTAGGTGGGCATCAGAATCTACATTGCTAGCGAGTTCTCCAGTGCCACTGACGCTGCTGGTGCAGTGTTTGGAACACACTCACCATTTACTCCTCTATAACACCTGATGGGTCTGGGTGGCTCTTACCAGGACTGGAGAATCATTGCATCAGCGGCTTCCATTAATACGATGCACCTGCCTTAAGAGGCACAATTACAGAGATTCGTAGACTTGAGCCTGCATCAGAATCACCTGGGTGTCTTGTTAAAACACATTATACTTGCCATTAGTGTGCTAATTTTGGTTACAAAGAATCAGCATTACAGTTTTTTCAAGTCTCTAATAATCTGTTTTTTAATATAAATTCTGTTTTTCATTTATTCTTACCTCCTGCTTTCATTAGGTATGTCTTGATATCTTCCTAATGCCTTGGCCTTTATTATTTCTTGTTAAATAATGAAAACACATTTAATTCTATACACTTTCCCTTTTATAATCTTTTTTTGGGGAGAGGTTTCTGTTATAGGGCGTGTGCGCTCGCCAGAAAGACAGAGAGAGATGGAGATAGAAAGCAAGAAATCACCCCCAGGGGGATGGTCACACTGCAATCCCTTCTCCTCCATTTTGGGATCTTGGGCATGTACTCACATGTGCCTTGCCTGAGTTTAAGCCACCAGGTCTGGGACTCGAACCACAGTCGACGTGGGAGTCCAGCAACATAGCCATTACATCAACTACTGGTCCCTCCCTTTTTAAAACAAATTTTTTCTTCTTTGGCTCAAGAGAATTTCTTTCTCTCTCTCCCTCTCCCTTTTTTTTTTTTTGCTCTTGGACACATGCTGGCTCTAGGAGAATATTTTAAAAGTCTAATTGAATGATAAAATTCTTATTAATTTTAACTTATAGTGCATTGAAGTTTGAAAAGATATTCCATCGAAATATTGATATATTTTCTTTGACTTTTCAGTCTTCCTATTACGTGGATACTTTAAAGTTTATTTCTACTTGAATAAAAAATCATTTGAGGCCAGCAGGTGGAGTGGAGGTTGGGGCAGCTGAATCCCACACGGTCGACTGAGCAGTTTGAGTAATGGACGTGGTGGTTTGAAAATCACACCAGGAGAGTGTGCATGCATGCCCAAAATCCCTAAAGAAGAATGGAGAAGAAGCAATTGACTATCTCCCCTAGGGGGTGATTTCTCGCTTTTCTTTTTCCTTTCTCTCTCTGTTTCTCTCCAGTGAGCTCATTTGTCCTATAGCACACTAAAATAATAATAATAATAATAATAATAATTTGAAATATTATCTATTAAGTAAATTTAATTACAGTGTATAGAATTTCTCTATTTTTTCTCTCGAGTGAGTTTTATTACATTCTGAAGTTAGTGTTTTGAGAGTGTTTACAGATTATGATACAAGGAGAGGGAGCCCAGGCCAAGGCTGATGGACTTGCAGAGTTGAGGAAATGGAGCTACAAGTCCAGGAAGACAAAGACAACACTCAAACAGAGTGCTGGAGAAAAGAGAGCTACACAGAATTTGGGGGATTTGTAAAAGGTTCCCCCCTAAAAACTTTTTTTTTCAATGACCCTAAAAACTTTTGAGAACAATTAATGAACATTAATTTACCTAACAACAGCTTCAAAATAAATGAGACAAAATGGATAGAAATTGAAGTATGGCTATATTTGGTGATTTGAACACCTCCCTTTCAGTAACTGAGACCAAATAGAAAAGCAGAAGAACATACAAGAATACAGAAGATTTAGACAATACCATCAACCAACTTGATGTAATTTTAAGTAAATGTGTGTTCTCTTATCTCAACTGGATTAAATTAAGAACTAACCATAGAAAGATCTCTGAAAAGTCCCCAAATATTTGTGACTAACTCCTTCTAAATAACCCAT
>NW_006205068.1:1820466-1858152 GCF_000334495.1 Tupaia belangeri chinensis | reverse complement strand
GAAGAAAGAAACGAAGACCAGCAGTTGGTATAATGGCTATGTTGCTGGATTCCCATGTAGTTGGCAGTGGTTTGAGTCTTGGATCTGGTGGTTTAAACTCAGCCAGATGCGTGTGTGTGCATGCCCAAGATCCTGAGAGGAGAAGGGACTGTGGCGTGGCCATCCTCCCGGGGGGTAATTTCTCACTTTCTATTTCTCTGTCTTTCTGGCAAGCACACATGCCCTATAGCAAAAACCTTTCCGAAATAAATAAATAAATAAATAAATAACAATTTTAAAAAGAAAAAAATAGCAAAAAAAAAATTAGCAAAAGAAAGAAAATTAGCAAATAATTTGAAATGAATGAAGATAGAAACACAATATTCTGACTTATAAGAAAATGGATAGCATTGTGTCTATATATCAAATAAATGTCTCAAATTCTACCTCAAGAAACTGGAAAAAATAATAAAATAAATCCTAAGTGAGCAAAAGAAAGAAAATAATGAAGATCAGTGCAAAGATCAATTAAATGGGAGAAAAAAAACAAACAAACAAATAAAGATCAATGAACCCAAAATGTAGAACTTTATAGAGAACAATTTAATTATAAAAAATAATTAAAAAGAAATATCTTACAATTATATACAGTTAACAGCATAGATTTGAAAGTCCAGAGTTTTAAATGTATACGTGAAGAAAATAGAAGCATAAACCAGCTCTTGGCTTAGTGGTTGGTGTGACTGGATTTAGTTGGCCACCTTCACAATTCAGGTCCTGGGCCCAGCACTTGAAAAACATGCTCTATAGCAAATTAAACAGATAAATAAACAAAAACACAAAAAAGCCAAAGTCTACAAATAGAACTACCATATAACCTAGCAATCCCACTCCTTGGTATTTACCCAAAGGATAGGAAAACATTCAATCAGAAAGAGACTCGCACATCCATGTTTATTGCAGTATTATTCATAGTTGCTAAGACATGGAATCAATCTAAATGCTCAAGAACTGATGACTGGATTTTTAAAATGTGGCACGTATACACTATGGAATACTACTCAGCCATAAAGAACAATGAGACCTTGTCATATAATACAAAGTGGATGAATATAGAAGCTGTAATGCCAAGAAAAACAAGCTAGACTATGAAAGACAAACATGTATATTGCCACTCAATATATACTGACTGTCTGCACTCTATGGCAGACATGGAAAGATTCCTTGTAACTCAGCCAGGCTGAACACTTCAGACTCGATGGCAAATGGCTGGGCATGTATGACCTGTAACCATGTAAACTCATCACCTTCCCTGTTTTTCTGTTGCGTGTAGTTGTTCAGTCTGATTATTCACGTATCTTCTTTTGGGAGAAAGAAAAATGGCCCAATATATAATGTTTTTGAATGGGGGAGAAAAAAATACTGTGGTTTGTAGCTCAGACCATTAAAATAGGAGTAAAAGTACAACAACAACAACAACAACAAAAGGGAGGGCAAGTGTAGACACCAGAGATTGTATAGGATGGGATGAACAGTAGGTGGTGGAAGGGAGGGACTCAGAGGAAAAACATTTAACAGACACAAGAATGTAAAGCTCTCTGTTGAACATGATATATATATGGTAATATTTTCTATTTCATTGTTACGCACTACATGCATGCTTTGAGAAATCATATTGTAGGATATAAAGATGTACAATGATTAAATGTAAATAAGAAATCATGAAGTGAAAAGAAAAGTTTTATTTCTCTTCATTTTAATCATATGCAGGGATAATTTATTTGTGTGAATCCGCATTTACGCATGGTACTATGTTTCTTTTTCACAAAGAACTGTCTTTAACCCTTATTATAATGCAGGTCTGCTGCTAATGAAAAGCCAGCAATATATAACAAGTGTAAACATTATGACCAAGAGGGATTGATTTCAGAAATGCAAGGTCATTTAACATTCAAAAATCAATCAAGGTCTGGTCCCACAACTCAGCAGTTAAGTGTTGTGCAGAGGAAAGTGGATCCCACATGACTAACCAGGGTTTGGGTCTCCAACCCCAGCAACTTGAAAAAATACACTGGCACAGGGACCAGCAGTTAGCATAATGGCTATGTTGCTAAACTCCCATGTAGTCGACCGTGGTTCGAGTACCAGATCTGGTGGCTTAAACTCACGCCAGGTGCATGTGCATGCGTGCCCAAGATCCCAAGAGGAGAATGGAGGAGAAGGGATTGCGGCGTGGCCATTGCCCCTGGGGGGGGGACTTCTCACTTTCTGTCTCTCTGTCTCTCTCTCTCGGGATTTCTGGGGAGCACACGTGCCCTATAGCAAAAACCTCTCCAAAAAAAGAAAAAAAAAATACACTGGCATGTATGCACATGCCAAGAATCCTAACATGGTGGAGAATTTGGAGGAGAAAGGGTTATTGCATTAAGTGTTTGTTAGGAACGCTGTGCATGGTGAGGCAGAGATAAATCGGGACAAGCCAGGAGCACAAAAGGTTAAGGGGGGTCTAGAACCACTTACTTTGTAACACTCATCAAACTCAAAGTAACTACCTGTGTTCTAAGACTCACAAGAAATAAACAGATAAACAAATAAACAAAGGGAAAATAAAGATTAAAAAGTAACAAGCCAGAGGGGGCCTTGGGGGTACATATCTTGATACTTATTTAATCTTATTTATTATTATTATAATTTTTTACTTTGCTATAGGGCATGTGTGCTCACCAGATGGAGAGAGAAAGTGGGAAGAAAGCTGTCAGGTGCAGCACTCGAACCGTGGCTGGCTGTGTGGGAGTCCGTGTGGGAGTCCAGCGCTTTAACCACCATGCCACCTGCTGGCCCCAGGGCACATATTTTGAATAAACAAAGGGTCTCAAACAGGATAAAAAGGGAATGCTAGAAGGAGAGATGCCCACTTGCTCCCCTAGGCACTGGCCCATTGTCTGTGGAACGCATCTCTGTCTCTCAGTACTCGGTGCTCAGCAGCCTGTACCCGTGGCCTCCAAGTCCTTGCTCTGACACGGAAACACAGAACACGTATTTCTCCACCTCACAGCATGACTAGGCCCCGTTGGGGTATGCTTTTTCTCTCTTTGTCTCTATCTCTCCCTGGCGCGGGCACATGCCTTCTGGTATCAAAAAAAATCAATAAAGTCAGGTTTCCCAAGGTTGTAGAACACTAGAAAAAACATTGCTCCAATCCTAACAAGGAAGAACAGATAATTTTTAAAAATCACAACTTTTCTGGAGCCCTGTAGAGCACTGAAAACATGGAGCAGCCAAGCAGCCAGAAATGCAGGAAAACGCAGGACATTCCATGGAGAAATGGGGTGTGAGCTCTGGCTCACCTATGGCAGAGGATGCTGGTCCTGGGCAGTAGTTAAGAATAATTCATCAAAAACATTGTTTTTTTTAGTAGTTTTTGCCTTAGGGCATGTGCACTGACCAGAGAGAGAGAGTGAGAAGGAAAGCAGGAAATCACTCCCCAAGGGGGATGGCCTGCCACAATCCCTTCGCCTCCGTTCTCCTCCTGGGATCTTGGGCATGCTCATACATGCACCCAGCGTGCTTTTCAAGCCATTGGGTCCAGGACTCAAACCACAGTTGGCCATGGTGGAATCCAGCAACATAACCGCTATGCCATCTGCTAGCCTGTCAGCAAAATATTGTAACATGTTTCAACAGCTAGACAAGGGCCAGCCTGAGCCTGTAGAACCCCTGGGAGCCACAGACCTAGGGAGAATTTACACAGGCTCTTCTCCATAGACCTCTAATAGGAACACACTAAAAAGGTGGGGAATAGGAAGCGGATCAGGAAAAGCCTCCTTCTCACCCCTCAGTTAGGATAGACCTGTAAAAGTAGGGTAGCTACTGTTTCAGAAAAGATAAGAAAGACCATCCAAAATTTCTTTCGTAAGAACAAAAGCTATGAGAAACTGGGAGAAACGCAGTGACCCCAGGACACAAATAGATGGAGGTGAGAGGGGGATGATAAACACCCTCTGCTTGCGGGGTGGGGGAAAAAAATCTTAGACTTAGACTATTAGAGGTTTCCCACAGCTGGTGTAGAAACGAGATCACTGAGGAAGTCTCAGCCCTGAGCCCTAGGCCTGCCTCCTACTCCTAACAAGTTCCAGGTAGCAGAGACTTAACCGTTTACCAATGGAAGAGAGACAGAGCATAAAGGGAGAACAGTTCTAGGGTATGGTCACACAGGGAAGCCTGAAAATGATGGTAGGGAACATGGAGAAAAGCCCTCCAAATCCGCAACCCCCACACTAGAGCAGAAGGTGGTGCTAGAGAAAGACGAAGACAATGGTAGGCACGACAATAGCGAAACTCATTCCTAGCTCAGCTGCTGGTTAGAATAACTCAATCCCCCACAGAATGGCCTGGCAACAAAAGAGGTATGCCTATTTTTAGTCAGAAATTCTAGTTATCCAAGTCGTTGTGTCCCATACAAAATATTCAGCATTCAACTGAAAATTACAAGATACACAAAAAGCAATGAAAAACAATCTGCTGCCAAGAGACAAAACAATCACTGAACCCAGACATGGATGTTGAAACTATCAGACATGGAAATTAGAACGATTAAAATCTTAACGATGATTGATTTCTTATTAGCTCTAATAGAAAAGGTGGGCCACATGCATGAACAAATGAGGAATTATGTCAGAACAATGGAAAATGAGGCAAATGGAAATGTAAGAAGTAAAACAAAAACAGAAACAACCACCCAAAACAGAGATGAGAGATGCCTTTTAAGGGCTCCTCAGTATGTTTGTTTATTTATTTACTTAGGTTTTGCCGTAGGGTGTGTGAGCTTGCCAGAGAGGAGAGAGACAGTGAGAGGGAAAGTGAGAAATCACCTCCCCCAGGGGAGATGATCACACTGCAATCCCTTCTCCTTCATGCTCCTCCTGGGATTTTTGGGCGCACATGCATATGCACCTGGAGTGATTTTCAAGCCGCCAGGTCGGGGACGCGAACTGCAGTCAGCCATGTGGGGCTCTAGTGCCTTAACCACCACATCACCTGCTGGTCCCTCCTCAGTAGATTTTTACAGTGCTGTGAAAGGAATCAGTGAACTTAGAGACTTCAAACTGATTAATGCTGAGGAAAAATAAAAGAAAAAAAAAAAAACCATGGTGGAGAAAAGAAACAGAAGAGAGTGTCTAAGAGCAGCGAGATAATATACACAATGCGCTACGTGCAATTAAAATCCTAGAGTAACTCAAAAGAGAATAAGGCAGAAGAAATATTTGAAGACATAAGGCCTAAGGATTTTTTGTTTTTAATTGCCAGAGGACACGTGCTTACCAGAAGAAGAAGGAGAGGAAGAAGAGCAAAAGAAGCAACCCCAATGGGGTGAGGTCATGCCACAGCCCTTTTTCCTACATTTCTCCAACCTGTCAGGACTCGGGGACTGCACATAGAAGTTCCTGATGAATTTTTCAAGCCGCTGGGGTCAGGATTTGAACCACTGTCAGCCATCTGGGATAGAATGCACAGAGGGCCAGTTCCATAATAAGTCTTAAAAGATAGTAATATGGGAAGTCCAACAATCTTCTTCAAGGTTATCTTGGGTATTCTAAGTTCTTCAAGTTCTCGTAATAAAACTTGTAAGAATTTTAAATGGGATTTCATTGAATCTGTAGGACAATTTAGGTGAATTGACATCTTAACAATATTGGGTCTTCCAATTTGTGTGCATGGTATTTCTCTCCACTTATTTATCACCTCCTTTTTTCCCCTTGCCAGAGGGTTCCTTAATTTGCCAGAGAAATGGCAATGCACCAAATGACCCAGTAATCCCACTCCTTGTTATTTACTCAAAGGAAAGGAGAACATTTGATTGAAAAGACACCTGGGCACTAGCAGTTGGTGTAATGGCTTTGTCGATAGACTCCCACGTAGTCAACTGTGGCTTGAGTCCTGGACCCAGTGGCTTAAACTCACGCCAGGTGTGTGTGCATGTGTGCCCAAGATTCCAAGAGGAGAATGGAGGAGAAGGGATTGTGGTGTGGCCATCCCCCCTAGGGGGTGATTTCTCACTTTCTATCTCTCTCTCTGTCTTTCTGGCAAGCGCATGTGCTCTATAGCGAAAACCTCACACACACAAAAAAAAAAGAAAAAAAGAAAAAAAAAAAAAAAAGACACACATCCATGCTTATTGCAGCATTATTCACAATTACTAAACATTAAATCAACCTAAGTACTCAAGAACTGATGACTGGATTAAAAAATATGGCACATATACACTGTGGAATACCACTCAGCTTTAAAAAAAACAATGAAACCTTGTTATCTGATACAATGTGGATGACTATAGAAAATTGAATGCCAAGTGAAACAAGCGAGATTAAGAAAGACAACCATTGTATATTCAAGCTCAGTATATACTGGGTATCTGCACTCTATGGCAGAAATTGAAAGATTTTTTGGGGAAATAAAAGACTTAAAAAATAGCAGCATGGCTTTTCAAAGCATTCCATTATGAAACATGGTCATGCTGCAATCCTTTTTTGTCTGTTTCTCCATACATTAGGATTTGGGGCATGCACACACATGCACTCTACATGTTTTCAAGCCACCAAGGCCAGGATTCAAAACATGTGGCCATGTGGAATTCAGCTTTCTATGCACATCAATTAACTATTGAGTGACAGAGCCAGAGCTAGCACCTCTTTTTTCATTTCTTAACAGTGCTTTAAGATGTTTAATTACAGCAATATTACTCATTTTTCTTCAGACTTAATTATTCCCTGATACTTGGTTCTTTATCCGTAGTATTAATTTTTTTTCTTAATTCCATTTTCTAATTTTTTTTTTAGCAAGGTTTTTGCTATAGCGCATGTGTGAAAGTCAGAGTCAGAGAGAGAGACAGAAAGTGAGAAATCATCCCTCAGGGGGATGGCCATGCCACAATCCATTCTCCTCCATTCTCTTCTCAGGATTTTGGTCATGCGCGCACACACACACACACACACACACACACACACACACCTGGCATCAGTTTTAAGCTTCTGGGTTCAGGACTTGAATCGTGGTCGACTATGTGGGTGTCTAGCAATGTAACCATTACAGTATCTGCTGCTCCCTCATTTTCTAATTTTTTTGGCAACCACATAGGAATACAATTAATGTTTGTATATTATTATTAGTTCATTGTATCCAGTAAATTTCTCTAAGTTCATTACTAATTACAATAGTTTGTTATACTCTTTTGAATTTACTACATTCATAATCATGGTGCCTGCAAATAAAGACAATGAACTTCCTCAATTTTGTCACTTTTTAAAATTTTCCTTGCCTTATTGCATTGGTTAGTATCGACTGTATCATGTTAAGGGAAAGTGGTAATTGTGGGTGTTCTTACTCTGTTTACAGAGGAGACAAGGAGTCAATATTTTAAATTGCTGTGATGTTATCTGTAAGTTACTTGTATATTTAATACCTTTGACTGAAGAAAGTTTGTTTTATTTGTAATTTTTAGAGAGTTTTCATCATGAACAGCTGTGGTGGTTTAGCATATACTTTTTATTATGCCTCTATTGAGGCAATCATGATTTTTTTTTTTACTTTACTCTGTTGATAATGTCAGTTATATTGATTGATTTTTAAATGTTGAATCAACCTTTTATTCCTGGAATAAACCTCAGTTGTGATGTATTATCCTTTTTAGACATTGCTGGATTAAATTTTCTATAAAGAATTTTGGGGTCTATGTTAAAGAGGAATATAGTTCTAAAGTTTCCTTTTCTCGTAATGGCTTTGTCTGGTTTTGTTGTCAGGGTAATGCTGGCCTCATAAAATAAATAAGAAGTGTTTCCTCTTCTACTTCTGAAAGAGTTCGGGAGCCAGCAGTTAGTGTAATGGCTATGTCACTGGACTCCCACGTAGTCGACTGCTGTTCACGTCCCAGACCCGGTGACTTAAAACTCACACTGGGCGCGTGTGCGTGCGTGCCCAAGATCCTGAGAGGAGAATGGAGAAGGGATTGCGGTGTGACCATCCCCCCTGGGGGGTGATTTCTCGCTTTCTGTCTCTATGTCTCTCTCTGTCTGTCTGGTGAGCGCACGCGCCCTAGAGCAAAAACCTCTGGGGGGGGGTGGGGGGGAGAGTTCGTGTAGAATTGGTATTACTTCTTTCTTAAATGTATAGTATAATTATCCAGTGAAACCATATGGGCCCGGAGCTTTATTTTTGAAATGCTTCTAAGCATGAATTTAATTTCTTTAATAGGTGTAGGATCATTTAGTTTATCTAATTTTTTTGAGTGAGCTCTGCTTTTTGTAGCTTTCAAAGAATATGCTCTTCTAAGTTGTAGAATTTATAAGTACGAAGTTATTTGTAATATTATCTTTATAAATCTGTAGGGATTATAATGACATCCCCTCTAATTTATGATATTAGTAATTTATTTGCTGTTTGTTTTCTCCTTCTGTTCTTTGTCATCCTCTTCCTTCTTGAAAAATACACCAGCAGCTTGTCCTTATATGCTCCCCAAATCCTGACAGAATAGACAAATGAAGGGAAAAGGACTGTGGTATGACCTCACCCCAGTGGGGGAGGTGCTTTCTTTCTTTCTCTCTCTCTCCTTGTTCCTCTGGTGAGCAAAGTGTCCTCTGGCAAAACAATAACAAAAACAAACTTAATATGAAGTTACAGAAATTAAGAGTGTGAAATTAGTGATCAATGAAACAGATACAGAGCCTAGACATGGAGCGCCACATACATACCCCCTCAGTTATGACAAAGGCACAGCCGTAATTCAGAGGGGCAAGGATGAAGGATGGTCTTTGCAATCAATAATTTTAGAGAAACTAAGCATTTATAAGGGGGAAAAATGAGCCTTGACCTCACACATATGTAAAATTAATTTGAGAGAAATCACACACCTAAACATTAAAGCTAAACAATAGATCTTTTAGACTAAAATATAGGAGAATATCCCCAGGATCTTGGGCTAAACAAGATACTTTAATATGCGAAAAGCACTAGTCATTAAGAAAAGACAAATTAGACATAATTAAAATTAAAAACTTCTGTTCATCAAGAAAATAAATAGGCAAGCTCATAATCTAGGAGAAGTTATTTGTAATACTTACAAATGACAAAGAATTCATTTCTAGAATATAAAAAGAACTGCTCAAATCTAGAAGAAAAAGGGAAATAACTCCGTTTAAAAATGATCATAAACCTACTTTCAGGTTCCGAACTGGCATGGAAGGAGCTTAGGGGTCCATGCTAGCAGGTAAGAAGTTGAACAAACAGAAAATCAGCTCTTAGACCATCAGAGAAGTGAGATCACAGGGCAAAGCCGGGCTTCCCAAAGTTGAGGAGAGACAGGCGGCTTGGTAAGGTCTGTGTTCCCCCAAAATACATATCCCAAGATTCGGCTGTGACATATCAGGAAACGTAATGCCTTCATGATATAAAAAAGTGGGGCCTTTGGGAGTGATTAATGATTAAAAAGAGGCCCCAGAGACAGCAGGTAACATAGTGGTCAAGGCAATAGACTCTCAAATGGTTGACCATGGTTTGAGTCCCAGACCCGGAGTCTTGAAGCTCACACTGGGCATGTGTGTGCATGCATACCCAAAGTCCAGAGAAGAGGCTGGAGCAGAAGAGACTGTGGTGTGGTCATCCCCCTGGGGGGTAATTTCTCACTTTTTCTTTGTGTCTCTGGCAAGTGCTTGCACCCTATAGAAAAAAATCTGTCAAAAAAAAAAAAAAAAAAAGGGGGAGAGAGACTCCTATGACAGATTGCTGGTGGGTTCATAAGGAGAGGGATTGAGGCCAGGAGACACATGGGTAGCTAAATACAGAGCAATGTGCCGTCCTGTTCTCTCATAAGATGATATTCTGCATAGCCTTGGGACCCCACCAACAGGAAAACCCTTATTAGTTGTAACCCCTGAACCTCAGACCACCAAACTATGAGTGGAATAAGCCCCTATTCTCTTACTCACCCAGACGTGGGTATTTTCTGCTAGCGATGGAATGGACTAGACCATGGATCTAGAGAATCACCACTCATCTGAGCAGAAGCCCCCAGGGGAACCAGTGCTAGGAGAGGAAAACAAGGGAGAGAGACTCCATGACAGATTGCTGGTGGGTTTCTAAGGAGAGGGAATTGAGGCCAGGAGACATAGGGTAGCTAAATACAGAGCAATGTGCCGTCCTGTTCTCTCATAAGATGATATTCTGCATAGCCTTGGGACCCCACCAACAGGAAAACCCTTATTAGTTGTAACCCCTGAACCTCAGACCACCAAACTATGAGTGGAATAAGCCCCTATTCTCTTACTCACCCAGACGTGGGTATTTTCTGCTAGCGATGGAATGGACTAGACCATGGATCTAGAGAATCACCACTCATCTGAGCAGAAGCCCCCAGGGGAACCAGTGCTAGGAGAGGAAAACCTGTCATCGACAAGTTGCCTGAGATTCAGAGAGAACAAGTCCGGGAGTTTAAAATACCAAGGAGGGCCCAGTCAGACGGGCCCACACTTCTGTAAGTTTTACCAGCGAAAGCTCTACTTGATTCTCACAGTGAATACTGGAGAAAAATTCTCTTGTGCTTCTGGCAGGTGGAAAGGAAAAAGAACCATTTCAAAATACACCAGAGCATCCTGTTCTTTTTATCCAGGACTGCCCTCAGGAGAAGCTATTTTGACAGAGGCTAACCTGCTGGGGATTTATCAGAGTTTCACAGACCTGGGGGATAATGAAAAAAGATGTTAACAGTCACTTAATAAAAGAGGATCTCCAGCTGGCCAACACATGCGGCTCAACACGTAACCAATCAGTGAAACACAAATTAAAACCACGTGAGACACTACGATGTATTCATCCAGTTGGTTAAAATGAAAAGGGTGAAACACACCAAGCGTTAGTGACAATGTGGAGTAGCTGAACCCTCAGACACTGCTTAGGGAGTGATATTAGTTCAACCACTCTAGAAAGTCTCAGCCTTCTCTTCTAAAGCTCATTATACCTACACCCCTGACCCAGTAGTTGCATTGCTACTACTGGAATATCCCACCAAAAGTACCCGTATGTTCGCCAAACACACGACCAAGAATGTTCACTGTATGCTAGTACTGAAGCCCACAACCAGAAATACCCAATGCCTCTCAGCAGTAGGGTGGATAAAGAACAAAACAGTCATAAATGGAATCCTACAGATCAATGACAATGAGTGCAATTAACTACCAGGAGCCACGTGGCTGAACGAGTCACAATCAAAAGGTTGCGCAGAAGCCCGGCAGAAATGAAGACAGACAGTACAATTTCGTTTCTGTAAAGCTCAAAACAGGCAAAACTTCTTTCTGGTCCATGAGTGTAGGACTGAAAGGGGCACAAGATGCCTTCTGAAGTTCTGGTGTTTCATGACGGGTGCTGAAAAACTAGAAAATTCATTGAGCTATAACCTTATGATTTATTCACCCTCATTTATATCTGTTATACTTCAGTAAAATTTACATGATAAAAACCCTTAGGAAAATAGGGATAGATGGGAACTTTCTTATCTTTTAAAAAATTTTATTTATTAAAGAAAAAAGTTGCTAGAAGGTGCGTGTACTCGCTGGAGAGAGACCAGTAAGGGGAGGGGGAGGTGAGGAATCACCACCCAAGGGGAGATGGCTATGCCACAATCCCTTTTCCTTCATTCTCTTTTTGGGATTTTGGGCATGCATGCATATGTATCTGGCATGTTTATTTTTTTATTATTATTTTTTATATTGCATTTAATCACATGTATCTTTACAGTGTATAGCATTTCTTTTCCTAGCACAATTACCACACATATCAGTCAAGACAAATACATTATTATACACATCAGCAGCAGCAAATAGCTTTTTTTTTTCAGATTATTATTATTATTGTTATTATTTTGGCATGTTTTTAGAGACACTGGATCCAGAGCTCAAATCGCACAGTCTGCCATGCGTGATCCAGCACTAACCACCACGCCAACTGGCTGGCCTGAAATGTTCTTATCCTGAAGAAAGGATCCTCCTCTCTCATGTGAGACATCATACATATTCTCATTTAAAAAACATTACAAGGGAACCAGCAGTTAGCGTAATGGCTATGTCGCTGGACTCCCACGTAGTCGACCGCGGTTCGTGTCCCGGACCCGGTGGCTTAAAACTCACGCCTGGCACATGTGCGTGCGTGCCCAAGATCCCGAGAGGAGAATGGAGGAGAAGGGACTGCGGCGTGACCATCCCCCCTGGGGGGTGATTTCTCGCTTTCTGTCTCTATGTCTCTCTCTGTCTGTCTGGCGAGCGCACGCTCCCTACAGTGAAAATCTCTCAAAAAAAAAAAAAAAAAAAAAAAAAAAATAAAACATTACAAGAACCAAGCAATCCTCTTCTGGCCCCTTCCAGGCATTGCCTAC
Organism: Tupaia belangeri chinensis; assembly: GCF_000334495.1. Taxonomy (NCBI): domain Eukaryota; kingdom Metazoa; phylum Chordata; class Mammalia; order Scandentia; family Tupaiidae; genus Tupaia; species Tupaia belangeri. Next base: position 1,845,758 of record NW_006205068.1, on the reverse strand, counting down.
TGCCCAAAGGCAACCACTACACTTTGTATGTCGAGTTCAGTAATTAAGATAGTTTTGCATTAACAATAGGATAGACCTGGTGACCAGGAAAAAAAAAAAAGAAAAAAGAAAGCTCGGAAGTGGACCCACTCAAATATTGAAACCTGATTTATGACTGTGCAGACAGCCGAAGACCACTTGGGGGAGGAGGTTATTTAATAAATGCCGCTGAGACAATTTGTTATTCAGGTGGAAAAAAATGAAATTGAATCTCTGCCTCACATCATAAATAAAAGTCACTTGCAGAAGACAATGCAGCAGATTATGTCCTCCGTGTGCTGGGAAGGCTTGCTTAAATAAGACGTAAAGAGTGCCAACCGTAAAATAGGGGACTGATAAATTTACCTACGTTAACGTTGAGAATTTTGTTTCTCAAAAAACAACAGAAAGAGGGTAAAAAGGCAAGTCACAAAGCGAGAGGTTTTCCACACAGAAACTAGCAAAGGATTAGTATCACAGTATATAAAGAACTCCAAACAAAATCTGTAAGAAAAAGACCTGCAACCCATAGAAAAATAGCAAATAGAAACAAATGTTTCACAACAAAGGAAGTATGATTGACAAACACATGGAAAGGTGTTCAACTTCCTTGACATTGTTCAGGCTGCCATTTTATGCCCATTGGACTGGTAACGTTTTGGAAGTATTGGTGATGTGTAACAAGGTCCTGTGCCTTATTGGTGGATGTGTGAACTGGGTTAGGCACTTTGAGAAATAATTCCACTTTTCCTCATAAAGCTGAGTGCTTGCACTTGCTATGACCCAGCAAGTCTACCATTAGTTAAATCCTAAAGGAACCTGTGTGCATGAGCCCAGGAAGAGACGTACTAGAATGTTCATAGCACACTGTTTTTAGTAACAAAAAACTAGAAACAACCCAAATGTCCATTTGATGAATAAAAGGATAAGTACATTTTGGTAGACAATAGAATTTATTTTTAAATTTACTACAGGGCATGCAAGCTCACCCGAGAGACACAGAGAAAGAGAGAAAGTGAGAAAGCATCTCCATGCCACAATCCCTTCTCCATTCTCTTCTTGGGATGTGAGGCACACATGCCCATGTGCCTAGTGTGTTTTTCAAGCTGTTGGGTCTGGGTCTCAAACTGGGCAGTCGTCCATGGGACCCAGCACCTTAGCTTCCATGCCATCTGTTGGCCCCCACATGGCATTTTACATAGTGGTGGAAATGAACGAAGTACGGTCCACAAACAATATGGATAAATCTTATACATATAACATTGGGAAAAAATGCATAGGATTACTTAGAGTTAGCTCAAAAGCCAGCAAAACTAAAGCTTTATATATGGATGACAACTATGGGGGAAAAAAAAAAAAAAAGGAGAGAAATCATACACCCAGAATCCAGGATAACGAGAGTGTGAGGGTGCAGAGGGAGCCAGGGCTGAGCGAGGCAAGAGGAGGTGGGTCCAGGGAGGTTCGCCATGGCGTCATGCTTCAGAGCACACACCCGCTCACATTCTCTCGTGTGGATCAGTCCTTCCATGAAAGAATTAATTAAAAGCAGAAATGTAGCATTTCACGTGCCCAAGCATCATGAGCAGTTCATGCCTGGCACGTCCATTTTCTCTTTCGACAGTAATTATTAAGATTCTGTTCAGCCTAATACACAGGCTTCCAAAAATGTCTAGACTTAGTTCTGTTGAAACTGACTTCAGCGCTGACCAGCACAGCTTGTCCCTCCCCGAGTGCTCCCTTTTAATTCACTTTTCAGTCGGCTGGAACACATCTTTCAGGGAGATCTGAAAGAGGGCTCTGCTTTCTGAACCTGTGCTATGTTTGCTGAGCACCTGCAGACCTAGGGATGCCTTTTCCCTGCTCTCACACAAGAAACCTAACTTATCCGACTGAGAAATCTCCAGCTCATAACCTCCCTCTCACGAAGACTTCGCTGTCATTTGCCACTCAGTTTTGAAGGATAGAAGATAAAGCGACCTCGTTCTTTCCCCTGCAGGGATTCAATCCTTGTCAGCCTAGATAGCCAAGAAACCTCCCGGTTTGGGTTCTCACAGGGCGCAGGAGCCCTTGGAGGTCAGAGGTGCGCTTCCACGCTGGCTCAGCTGCTTGGTCTCCTGGTGCTTCTCTGCTGTTGGGGCATTATGTTGGAAGGAGGCTCCTTCCTCCCTGCCGGCAAGTCTCAGATTTCATCTCCTTTGTCCTCTGCGTTTACAGAGCAGAGTCTGTTTTCCAGTCACGACCTTGACACTCCCAGTTTGCTTTTTCTATTCCCTGACTCCAGTGGGTATTTCTGTTCTGCTTTGCCTTTTAATTTCCTAAAATCCTTGGCTTGTCCCCCTGCTTTTCCAGCTCATCAAGTTTTCCTTGAATCAACACACAGCAGTTTGAATAGCAGTTTTCTCAGTGACGAAGTTTTTCATTATCCTTCTTAAGTATCACTAACCTAGAAAGGAGCCTAGAGGAACCCAATGGGGCCCCTCGGTGGGCTGAACCAGGACACAGTGCCCAGGTGCCCAGGGGAGTTTTGGGAAGGCAGCCCATCAGGAGAGCTTGCTTTGACATTTGCGCCCCCTCTCCAAGTCCCTGGGCTGGGGATGAACATGGCATTCATGAAGTAGAGAATGGAGCCAAGAAACGTCAGCTTCTCAAATGCCTGAGTCACCCGCTAGGGCCAGCGTCCTGTGGGAGAAGGTCTGGGCGCTGCTGCTCTGGACGTCACCTCAGGCAAACCGTTGTCCTTTGTTTCTGCTTTGGGAGATCCTCCATCTCTGAGCGGATCATAGGCATGGCGAGCAGCTCTGGCTGCTCTCTGCGCTTCAGTTAGCGAGCAGTTCGCGAGTCTTCCAAATCCATTAAGCGTGTCTTCCTTGATATGCCCGCACACTTGCACAATTAATGAATCTCAACACAAAAAAGTAACCAATAAAGTTTCACAGATATTTAGATATTGATCACAAACTTTAACAAAGAATTCCTAAATATTTCATTTTAATCATTAGCTGAATGTATCAAAATTGCTTAAATTGCTTCAAACACCTTTACAGCTAGATAAAAACCCTCATTTGATGGGCAGAATTGTGTCCTCTCCCATAAAAAAAAAATGCATACATTAAAATTCCAACCTCGGGAACCAGCAGTTAGTGTAATGGCTATGTCGCTGGACTCCCACGTAGTCGACTGTGGTTCGTGTCCCGGACCCGGTGGCTTAAAACTCACGCCTGGCGTGTGTGCGTGCGTGCCCAAGATCCCGAGAGGAGAATGGAGGAGAAGGGACTGCGGCGTGACCATCCCCCCTGGGGGGTGATTTCTCGCTTTCTATCTCTATGTCTCTCTCTGTCTGTCTGGAGAGCGCACGCGCCCTACAGTGAAAATCTCTCAAAAAAAAAAAAATTCCAACCTCCAATCCACTGGATTTGGAGATAGGGCCTATAAAGAAGTAGTTAAACTTAAATGAGGTCTTAAGGATGGGGCCCAGATCTGATGGGATTGGGGCTTATAAGAGGAAGAGGGTGCCCCCCGCCATCCCATCTGCTTAGCCCGCCTTCCTCAGCCCTCCTCTACACGCTTGCTGGAGGTATGGGATGGTACTTACCTGGGACAACATGGGGCCAGGTGTTCTCCAGGAGGCCAGGGTGTCTGCAGGGGAGAAGCGTGTGGGGGCATAGAGGTGGGCATGAGCGCTGGGAGAGGCGAATGCTGCTGCTGCTCTTAGACCGCATTTCGGAGCACACCAAGACTTCCCAACTTGTGTATTATTTTTTTTTCCCTCCAGGTTTTTGCCATAGGGTGAGAGCTCTTGCCAGAGAGAGACAGAGAGAAAGTGAGAAATCATCCCCCAAGGGGTATGGTCTTGCTGCAATCCCTTCTCCTTCACTGTCCTCTCAGGATTTGGGGGCATGGACGCGCACATGTACGGCTTGATTTTCAAGCTGCAGCGTCCAGGATTTGAACCACGGTAGGCCATGTGAGAATCTAGCACCTTAACGACAATGACACCTGTTGGCTCCCCCCAACTCAAGTCTAACGACTAAACCAATTATGTTTCATTATGTTTTGTATCAACATAAAACATATGGAACACCTACTTAGCATTTCACTCTTAACCAGCACATTCTGCCTCTTCCTGTTTGCTTTCCTGCCCGTCTCACTGAGCACCACTGAGCCGTTGTTTCTCGGGTGTCTCCTGTCTCTCCTCTGCAGCATGGGAACACATCTTGGGGGCGTAGACTAGGAATAAAGCCACTAGCTGCATGTGCCAGGAGTGTCCCCTCCTGCCCAGTTACTCCCCTGCATAGCGGTATGGGCAGAGAGGCCAAGGAGGCCGCAGGCACCCTTGGTGTTGCTAAAATATAATCATAATCAAAGAAAAACTGAAGGCTCTGGACTCCCACATGGTCAACCATGGTTCAAGTCCCAGACCTGGGAGCTTGTTTCTCACTTTCTCTCTCCCTGACTCTCTCTGGTGAGTGCCTATATCAAATTAAAAGAATAATAATGATAAATAAAATTAAACAAATAATTATTTTAAAAACAGAGAAAAACTGTAACTTCCCAACAAAAGGGGATCATGTAAATAAGCAGAGTAATCGACAGGTACTGAAACCACACTTCTTCTTTCCTCTTTTTTTTTTTTTTCTTTTTGAGAGGATTTTGCTGTAGGGCGCGTGCACTTGCCAGACAGACAGAGAAAGACAGAGAGACAAAGTGAGAAATCATCCCCCCAGGGGGGATGACCACGCCGCAATCCCTTCTCCTCCATTCTCCTCTCAAGATCCTGGGCACGCACGCACACAAGCCCGGTGTGAGTTTTAAGCCACTGGGTCCGGGACTCAAACCACAGTCGACTACACGGAAGTCCAGCAACATAGCCATTACGCTAACTGCTGGTCCAGAAACCACACTTCGGAAGAGACCTAAGGATAAGGAAAAACACTGGTAGAATGATTTTTAGTAAAAACAGAAGTAATACAGAACAGCATCTGCAGAATTATTCCTATTCTTTGAAAAAAATAATTGTAACTTTATAAACATATGTGTATATATTATCTATCAAAATATGTGTATATATTTATACATTCCTTTGTATATAAATACATGAATATATTATATATATTTCCTTTGTACAAATATAGGTATGTTGTGTATATACTTCTATGTGTATTGACAAAAAACAAAATTTCAACAAATTGCATTTAAGGACCCAATTGTCATTTTTTGTTTTGTTTTGTTTGTTTTGAGGAGAAAAAGAGAGATCGAGATGGAGAGATTTTTCAACTGCATCTGGCCATGCCACGGTTCTCCTGCCCAGCCTCCCGGTAAGCGAGGACTGTGGGAGCATACCCCCGGGGCCAGCATGTTTAGGCTGCTCCAGGATCTGAAGCCGGACCCTCCACATGTCTCTAGCACTGCACAGTGCGCTGTCCTACTGCCCGTGCCATGATGGCTGGGCCTAATGATGCAACTGGCTTTTATTAGTGATTCATGAGTCAGGCAGCACCCCGTCCATAAAATAGGCACTCCGATGAGCTGAGAAGGGCTGATTTTACAGCAGAAAAGGGTAGAAGAAAGCGAGAATGAGGAGCAAAGTTGGACTGGTTGTTCTGAGGTTACTTTCTTATAGGGTTGAAGCAGAAGGGACTTCCTTGCCATATTGGCTCAGGCTGACTGTGCCCTCATGGCTGGTTGTTGTGATTCTCCTGCTTTTTGGAAAACTGGCCCACTGCCATTTTTTTTTTTTAATAGAGAGATTTTTGCTATGAGACACGTGTACTCACCAGAGAGACAGATAGAATCAGAGAGAAAGAGGAAGTGAGAAATTGCCCCCCAGAGGAGAGGGCCACACTGCAATCCCTTCTCCATTCTCCTCTCGGGGTCTTGGACATGCATGCACATGCACCTGATGTGAGTTTTAAGCCACCGGGTCTGGGACTTGGACTGTGGTCGAAGACATGGGAGTTCAGTGATATAACCATTATGCCATCTGCTGGTTCCTAAAACTGGCCCTTCTAAGTTCAGTTTGTTACGTGGCCCCTGGCATAGGCGTCCCATTCTGATTTGGGTTAGTCTGCTGGGGCCCTAGTGTAGAAGCTCCATCAAAACGACAGCCTCCTGTAGTTTTTACTTAATGGTATATGTTTGTTTGTGTAACTACATGTGCACAAGTCATGGAGTCAACTTTATGTATCTCTGCATATAACTTTGTAGACATTTTGTGCCTGTGACTACGTGTGTATATACATCGTATATATTGCACTATGTGTCGTGTGTGTGTGTATTGCACTATGTATATGTGTTGTGTCTATAGTCCCACATATGTCCTATGGACAACTGCACATGTGTATACCAGAGCCCACCCAGTGGCGAGCTCTATAAGGACTGTGTCTCTTGCCCTGACTTCCTGGAGATTCTGAGTGTTAGGGGAGAAATAATATCACACTAGTCCTTCCACCAAACAGCTGTATAAGAGGTGACCAGCAACCACGCTGGGACTTTGAGCAGTTGTAGAGTTGGTCGCTCACAGGGTCACAGACAGCCGAGTTGGCGGGGTGGGACTGCTGACAGGGAGGAGTCATGGTCAGTAATTCATACCCTGCTGGAAGACACCTGTCTGAGCTGCAGGCACCAGTGTATGTGTGGGCAATTTTGCACGTGCACATGTGTGCACAGGTGTGGATGTTGTACACACATGCCCATACATGTATATGTGTGCACTACATGTGCATGTGGTATACAATGTGCCTTGCATGGGCTCTTGGGGAAAGGACTGGAATACAAGATTTCCAAAGCCTACAATGATGATCCTTGAGTTGAAGGGTCATAGGTGATTTTTGTTTTCTTCTCGAGACATTCTCATATTTTGCAAATGTTTTACAATGACTGGTTTGAATGTTACAAGAGAAAAAAATCCCAGCCTACCACACTACCTCCTGTCACACGGCTGCTGCGGAGTGACTGTGCATCTGGGAGCTCTGGCCAATTCTCTGCTCCCCATGCTGCCGTGGCTGCACAAGTATTCTGGGCTCCAGCAGGAGGACCCCCAACTTTCAGGGACACGTGGCCACTGAGAAAGGAAGGGGTGCAGGAGAGGGTATCTCTAGCAGCCTGCCCTTGGTCCCATTTAGTCACCCTGGGTCTCTGGGTTCTTCCCAGTCTCTGGTCAGCTAAGAAGGGGTTAAGATGCTCCACCAATGCAAATTAGATTTAATTAATCCTTTTCATCAGCTGCAAATATACCTTCTGAACCCTATTAAAAACATGAATATGCAAATGTAGACCTTTTTTAATTCTCATTTTCAAGGACTTGGTGTTGGGGTTTGATTAGTGAATTCTGTTAACAGCCTGTAAACCTGGTGCAAAATTGAATTTCCATTTTAAGTTTCAAAAGCAGAGAAAAAAGGCATGAAGGCTGTTGGTAATTGAACTGATTATAATGTTACATGACAGAGGCCACACGCTGTGCCCTGGGGTGTCACCTTAGTGTTAGGGCCTGCTGGAGTGTCCTGGCAGGGCTTTGGGCTGCTCTTGACACTGTTGGCAGGTCGTGCTGTCAGTCCATTTTCCAGGTGTGGAGACTGAGGCCCAAGGAGTGGGGAGGAATCTTGCTCAAGATCTCACACAGCATTGAAGTGGGGTCTCCTGACGTCCAGGCTAGGGCCCTCCAGGCCTGAAGGCGAACATGATCGCTGCTTTCCTCTAGCCATGACTCCGGAGGGAGGCAGTGCTGGCTCTGCCACTGCTCCACTAACTCCCAGGTGACCCGCAGGAAGCAGCTTGTCCCCTGGCCCCCAGTTTTCTTATTAGTAAAACAGGAATATGGTCTGACACCACCTATCCACACGCAGCATGGAGTCACCCAGCAAATGCTTGTTCCCCGAATGAGCAGGACTGTTGGGTGCTCAGATTCCCTGGTGAGTGAGACAAGGTCCTGCCCCTTCCATGGACAGGCGGACATTCCAGTCACTGAGCACTGGCAGTGTGACTGGTCTCAACGGAGAAAGGCAGGAGTGGAAATGACATGCCACCATCCAAGACTCAGTATCGAAAAAGCACTGTCATGTCCCGTTGTGTTGGTTATGTGGTAAAATGATAAAACTTTGGACATATTGGATTAAATAAAAAGTTTATTAAAATTAATCTCACCAATTTATCTTACTTTTTAATGTAACTACTAAAGAATGTTAACTAACATATGTAGTTTGCATATTTCTTTTCTTCCTTTTTAAAAAAAATTGTCAGAGAGCAGGTGTATTCTCCAGAGAAAGACAGAGCAAGGGAGAGGGGGCGGGAGGAAGCACGCACCAGTGGAGCGTGGTCAGGCCACCATCCCTTCTTTTCCATTTCTTCATCCTGCCAGGATTTGAGACACACATGCACCTGTGACCAGTATGTTTTTCAACCCTCCGGGTTTGGGATTCGAACTACAAATGGTCATGTGGGATTCAGCTCTCTTAACCACTAGGTTCCGGAGCTAGCCATATATTTTTTTTAAAGTTTATTTCTTCTGAGAGACAGATTGGGGGGGAGGCACCGCCAGTAGGGTCTTTATGCTGTGATCCACCCCCGGTCTCAGCCAGCCCCGATCTCAGGCTGAGGTCCCGGCATGCAAACCCGAGCCCTTTCCCATTTGGGTCCGGTTCCGTTCCTGTGGCACCGCTGCCCGGCCCTTTGCATCTCTCTATTAGCACTGTGCTATGGGTGAAAAGACATCAAACTGATTAAAATATATTACTGTATATACTCTAATAGGTATGCAATTTATGTATATTATAAATAAATTATGCATTAAATAAAATGCCAGGTAGTGATAAATGCCATAAGGAAGAATAAAGCCGGCTCAGGAGAGGGAAGGGAGGGTGCAAGAGCCCATGTGGCATATGAGGATTAATCAGCGTGGGCCGCCGTGACAAAGCCCCCAGATGGCGCGGCTCCCACAGCAGAGTACTTTCTCACAGCTCTGCAGGTCGGGAGCCTGAGACGAAGGTGTGGGTCCGAGGCCTCCCTCCTTGGCTTGCAGGTGCGACTTCCCCCGGGTCCTCACACAGTCGCCCGCCCCGTGTCCTAATCTCTTCTCCCTCTAGGGACATCAGTCCTATTGGATTAGGACCCACCCACGTGTCCTCGTTTAACCCTAATTGCCTCTTTAAAGGTCCCATCTCCAAATACAGTCCACATTCTGAGATACCAGGGATTAGGACTCGAACACGTATATTTGGGGAAACACAAATGGGCCCATAATGGAGGACTAGCCAGATGGATATGTCGGGAACAGCGTTCCAGCAGGGTTAATGGCGACTGCGAGGACCTCAAGCGGGAAAGGGGTTGGCATGTTCAAAGCATGCCGAGGGGCCCGGACCTCAGAAACACTAACCTTTCAACACTTTCTTTAAAAAGAAACGTGGCTGGGGACCAGCAGTTAGCGTAATGGCTATGTTGCTGGACTCCCATGTAGTCGACGGCAGTTCGCATCCCAGACCCAGTGGCTTAAAACTCACGCCGGGCGCGTGTGCGTGCATGCTCAAGATCCCAAGAGGAGAATGGAGGAGAAGGGATTACGGCGTGTGGCCATCCCCCCTGGGGGGTGACTTCTCGCTTTCTATCTCTGTCTCTGTCTGTCTGGTGAGCGCACGTGCCCTATAGCAAAAGCCTCGCCCCCCCCCCAAAAAAAGAAAAAAGAAAAGAAATGTGGCTGGCCCCACAGCACAGTGAGTGCTGTGCATAGAAAGCTGAATCCTGGACCTAGGGAGGTTTGAATTCTGACCTAGTGGTTTGAGAAGAATGCCAGGTATGTGTACGTGCATGTCCCGAATTCTGATGGAGACACGGAGGAAAAAGAACTGCGGCATGAGCTTGCCTCATTGGGGGTGCTTTCTCTCTATCTCTCTCTCTCTGGTAAGCACATACACCCTCTGGGAATTAAGTGGGGGGGGGGAAACTAGAAAACCAAACGGGGGCAAGACCGTGTTACAGTGGTAAAAGTGTGCTGCAAGGCAATCTCACACGGGGAGGTTCTAGGTTCAAGTCTGGAGCGCTCCCTGAGGACAGTGGACACATGCTTGCCCTGATCTGCGGCTGGCTGAAGTTCCGGGTAGATCACGCCATCAGGACCCTGTTGAGGGTGCTGTCTGTCTTTCCATCTGTCTCTTTCACTTATGGAAAAAAGAAAGAAAATTTAAAAACAAACAAAAATCACCTGCTGCTCATTCTGGAAAAAGTGCAGCTGTAAAATTTATAATGAATGAGTAGGGTGGGGGCCAGACCCAGAAGAAAAAGGCTTATAAGCAAGATTTATTTGTTGATTTGAATCTGGGGCTTAGTTTTTAGTTTGTTTTTTAAAAATAGTGACAAAAATGGTTCAGAACTATGGAAGTTCTGAAAGACGTTGCCAATTTTACTTTCAAACAAGAATCTAGTGTTTCTGTCTATCATCGTTCTCAATAAAACTTAAGTGTTTTGGATAAAACAACAACAGAATCCAGTGAAATAGATCAGAAGACGCTTTCATGGAAAATTGCCAAGACATATTGTTAAGTGAGAAAAACCAAAGCTGTAGAACAATACATAGTTATTTTAAAACCATACACACAACCCAACGGAACAAAACCATGCATTTTTGCATGTCCATATGTTAGGTGTGTGAATCCACCCGCACATGCGGGAGAAGCTGGGATGGGAGCCAGAGGGGGACTTTTTTTTTTTTTTTTTACTCTACATTTCTCTTGTATTGTAGGAGGATTTTTTTTTGTTTTATTTTGTCTTAACAGACATTTCTCTTGTATTGTAGGAGGATTTTTTTGTTTTGTTTTGTCTTAACATTAAAAATGCACCAGAATTGTGAAGTTAAAGATAAAGAAAAGAAAGGGAAAAAAAGGAAGGTTGGGCTAGTGGCTGATTGGGTTTGACTCTAAGCTTTTCACCATTGGCCCTCGTTTGCTGTGTGACTTTGAGTAAATCCCTTGCCATCTCTGGGCTTGAGGCAGAAATTGAAGCAGTCTGAGGCAGAAATTGAAGCAGTCTGAGGCAGAAATTGAAGCAGTCTGATGATGCCGCCTGTCCTCATGGAGCAAGCATGCATGTGCACATGTAAGGAACACACAGAACATGTATACAATGCCCACACACAGGTCATACAAGCACACAAAATTTAAGGCACATATGCATATGCCATACATACCCATACGAACACATACGTGTGCACATGATATATCTATACATGCACACAGGCCTGCATGCGTACAGGTGCAGGCAGGTGTGTATACGCAGGCCCGGCACAGGCTGTGCACAGTCATGTGTGAATTCGCATGTGCACTCACGCGCTTTTGTGTAAAGGCCCCAGATTTCGAGCCTCGGACTCTGAGTCACCCCTCCAATGCTGCCTTGGGGTAAAGGTCCAGGCCCTTGTGTAGCCCTGGCATTTCACCAGGAGGGAAATGGGCCAAGGTGGACTTGGGAGCTGGGCGCTGGGGGCTGCCGAGTCTGCAGTCAGGAGAGCCGAGTTTGTGTACAGACCTGCATGCGACCGCGGGCAAGCCGGTCCTTCTGAACCTCGGCCTCCTCGCCTGATGAGGCCAGGCTGGTGGGAGCAGCGTGGGACAGGGACGAGCTCACAGACGGAAAGGAGCCATGTGAACATGAGCCGGGCTTAGATGCTCAGTCGCCTGAGTGTCTTGTACACAGTTGAGGTGGCCGTGAACCTGCATTTCTAAGCAGACCCAGGTCACCACTTCTGCTGCTGCCATTGGACCATGGGCCACACTGAGCAGAGAGGAGCTGGAGAAAGCTCCAGTTCGGTCATTTCCCGAGCCAATCAGGCATGGCAGAGGGGAGACAAACAACCACCAGCACAGCAAGTGTCCTGTGCGACAGCCCCAGGCTGGACCCGGTGGGAGGCAGGGTCCCTCGGAGGCCCCAGCAGGCGGCGCTGTCCTCCATGGGCTCAGGGAGCTGGAAGGAGCCCTGGGGCACACACAATCCTGTTACATCCTGGCAATTATAGTTTATCGCTGCGGCACTAATCCCTTAAAATTAGTCATTAGCGGCTTAAGAACCATTTAGCATCGGGGGCCCACTAAGGAGCTGGAGGAAGCAGGGGATCTACCAGAACTTTCTCTGGGCAGGGCCTCTGAGGCTGGGCAGGACGAGGCGGACTGCCTGGCTCCTCACACGCGATTCCATTTCAGTTCCACCTGGAAGGCTCGTGAAGAAGATTTGACAAACTCAAGCAGCAGGTTTATTAAATCAGCCCACAAGAGAGACATGTTATCGGGGACCTTTGCTCTCCGGGGCCTGCCCAGACAGGTCCGTCAGGAGTGTGGGATGGCTCTGCCCCTCCCTGCCTCTTCTCGGGAAAGGAAAAGCCCACAAGGAGCTGAACTGCCGGCAGCTTGCTGGATGGGTGCAGACCCTCTGAGGGAGAGGGAGGAAGGTAGGGAGATGGAGGAGAAGATGGGGAGACTGAGGCAGGAATGAGGCCCAGGATGGGTGCTGATTAGGTGGTACCTCAGGACAAGAGGGGCTCTGTGTGTAGCCCAATTCTACAGAAGCTGGGGTGGGTTGGCAGGTGTGGGCAGGTGGCCCAGGCTCAGCCAGAGTATCTAGACAGGGACCCTGATCCTGAGAAAGCCACGCGTGGCTGTGCACTGGTGTTCTGCAGCCACGCAAGGCTGTAGGGGAATGGCTGCATGACGCATGGGTGTGGGCCATAACCTCGGGCTCCTGGCCACGAATCTTCATGTCTGGCAGTGGTGGAAGGGGTGGTACTGGGGCCCAGAGAAATGGGTGCCATGTCCATTGGACAGGAGTGGGTGCTGATATAATTAGGTTGCGGCTCCCTCAGTTTTCTCATTCTGGTTCCGTGCCCTCTACCCCAAGTTCTTCCAATCAATTCCATTTCCTCTGGTTGGCCTGAGTTTGGCACAGTACCTCACGGGGTCCCGCCTGGCCCTGAACTTTTTTGCAGCTCAGGGGTGTCGGCTCCCCACTGTTGCCCACTGTGGAGGTCGGGGCTTCTGCTCGGCCAGCATGGCCCGCCCACCCCGGCAGCCTGTGTCCCAGGACAACCTGACCCCTGGCCTTTGGGACAATCTCTACCCCCAGGCTTGGTGGCCCCATTCCCACCAGTCTCGAGGGCTCCTGGGAGCAGTGCCGAGTAAGCACTGCCTGCAGTGGAACTGTCCCTCTCCTACAACTGCTGAGTCCTCGGGGACTGTCAGGTAGGCGCTTCATTACCACTTCCAGATGAGGACCCTGCTGGCTGCTGTCTGGGAGGGATGGTGCCCAGGGCCCCCCACTACTCTGAGATGGGGCTGCATGCAAAGGGCAAGGGTGGGGCCACGGGTACTCGCCTCTGCAGGAGCAGATCAGGATGGCCTGTGCCACACCTGTGTGACCTCAGGCAAGGACTCTGCACCTCAGTTATCTGTAAAATGACACCTCAGGGAGTTGGGGACCAATAAGGCATGTGTGACCTGCTTTGTGACCTGCAGGGCTCCAGAGTGAGAGAGCAACCCATGGCAGGGGCAGCAGCAGGTTGTTCCCGGGAGCTCTGGCCTGTGGCCACTGCCCGGTCCTGTACCTTCAGACGTGCTGGTTCTGGAAATGAGTTAAAGTCCCGAGGACTTCTAGGGTGAGGGCCTGGCCCATCACACACCGGTGCGGCTCTCCCTGTGGGCCCGAGTTGCCGCTGGGTCGCTCTCTCCATTTTGTTACCTCAGCCCCTGCCCCCTCCTCAGCCTCTTTCCATTGGTCTGCAACCCTCACCACCACCCCTGCCTGATTCCCGTGAGAGACAGGCGTGCATGTGCGTACAGACACGTGCATGCATGGACGCGCACACAGAGATGGCACACACACACAAATGCAGACAGATGCACTGAGGGGCAGGTACAGAAACACAGACACGCACACGGGGCCTTGCACTCCATTTTCTACAGGTGACTGAGTCAGGTTCTCTCCTGAACATTTCATTACTGTGGGGGCCCCTGGTCCAAACCTGGGGGTGGCAGGGCTGGGAGTGGATGGACACCCTCACTTACAGCCGGGCTTGCAGCCGACCTGGGGAACATGGGACTGAGGCAGGAGAGAGAAGCATCATTCCCCTCCCCATGACTCCCAGCCCAAGGACAGCAGTGGAGGCCTTTCCTCCCCTAGCAGTGGCGTTGGGGTTCCTGAGTGGGACGAGGGCAGGACCAAGCACAGGGTGAGGCCCACAGGTGTGCAACCCTCAACACCCAGCCCACTCCAGCTTGAGGGCTTCGGGAACAAGAAGGGCTTGGCTTGGCTCCAGGACATCGCCGGCACCTGGAACAGAACCCAACACACAACGGGCACCTACGGGTTGCCTGAATGGAGGCTGAATGAGTGAATCCGGTCTGCCTGCCGTCTCTGCAGAGGGTAGTCTCTGTGCCAGCTCCCAGAGGGGTGCCTCCTGAGTCCCTGCAGGAGCTCGTGCTCATGTCCACGCCCACACTGGCCAGCAGGTGGGCATAGCTGTTCCATGTGCTCGGCAGCCCCCAAAGTGGGGTCAAGGGATCCGTGTGAGATCTAAGGGCTGTCACAGTGCTGTCCTGGTGCTGGTGGCAATGAAAGCTGAAGCACGTGTAGCGCGAGCCTCAACTCTCACAGCAGGAGTTGGTAGAAACACCAAGCAAAAGGAACGAGGTGGAGGCTCAGGGGCTCCGGGCCTATGGCATAGAGACCCTGGAATTCTGGAATTCACTGGAGGGCTATATGGAAGGAGGAAAGCCTTGAAGCTGGACTGGACCCTTCTGATTAGCTGTGGCCATGGGAAGCCACTTGCCAGCGTGAGCCTCAGTGTTCTCCTCTGATAAGTGGGAAAGCAAAACCCCAACACCCCGAGGTCTGCATGGGGCCAGACGAGCTGGGAGCCCTGGGGTTCTGATGACAGCTGGGGATGTGCCCAAAGTCTAGACACTCTGTGCCCTGTCTAGATACTCTGACTGGCTGGGCCTGGTGGCCGCCCTGGTCTGAGTTCGGGGCTGGAGCGGTGCTAACTTGGTGCCTCTAACAGGACGTGGTGACCAGCAGGCCGATACTCCCCCTCTCTCTCAGGGCCTTTGAGCACACAGGACCACAATCAAGGAGCCTTCACCTCCTGTGGAGAGGACAGGTCCCCATCTGAGACCTGGGAAAGGGCTTCCACCTTCAGAGGGACTAACAGCGTTTAAGTTGCAGGATGGCAGGAGGTGAGAGACAGGTGGGGGGGGGGGACGTGTGGCAGAGCCTCCCAGTCCAGCTCCTGGTGAAGAGTCCAGGCTGCAGGCGGCCGGCCCCTGGGGCAGAGCCTACTGTGTGAGGCTCGTTCCTGTGGCTGCACCCAGTTCCCTTCTGCTGGGCCCAGATAGCAGCTCCCCATGCGCGTATTAATTACCCGAGCCGCAGGGCGGGTGTTGGTGCTGCAGGCAGAGAGTGGCTGCTATCCGCCTCATTTTCCCCATGACTAGCGAAGGGCCCGGAGTGCCGAGCGTGCATGTGAATGAGGTACCGCCAGGCCTCCACAGCCAGGCGCTCCATCTCCTGCTCAACTGCACTTGGGGGTGGGACCCCATTTCATGCCTGCCAGAGGGCTCTCTTATCGGTCCAAGTCCCTGGCTAGCTGGCCTAGGTGCTGCCAGTCAGGTGCGGCCCCTCTGGGGGCACAGCACTGTCTCATGTTTCATGTAGACCCTGTCCCTGAAGGCAGCCTCCTGCCCCACTCCCCAGGACCCTGGCCCCGTAGGAACCAGGTCTAGGCCAGAGCCTGAGGCTGCAAGTGTGAGAAGGGCCACCAGTCATGGCAGGGAGGGAGGGAGGGGCCTCGGCTGCTCTTGGTTCCACCTACCAGGTGAGCACTTGCAGGCATGGCCCCGTGCACTCGGAGTGTAGATGCCTTTAATCCGCCTGGTAGGGAGACTATCCTGCCTCTATTGATGAGGGGGTGAATCAGAGAGGGTGCGACGCCAGCCTGAGGTCACACAGCACTTAGTAGCAGACTGGGACCAGGTCCTGGAGTGTCTGGCTCTAGAGCCCATATTCTTGGCCCAGCATCACTGTGTCCTCACTGGTCAGGCTTGACTCAGGGCTTCTGATCCCAGTAACTTTTTTTTTTTTTTAATTGCCAGAGTGAATACAAGCTTACCACAGAGAAAGAGGAAAAAAGCAACTCCCGATGGGGTGGGTTCATACAATCTCTTCTCCTCCATCTCTCTGTCTTATCAGGATTTTGGGCACACACACACACGTGCCCAGTGTTGCTTTATTAAGCCACTAGGCTAAGATCTGAACCATGGTCAGCCATGAGGGATCTGGCTCCCTTAACTACTTAGGGCAGCTCGGCACCTTTTTTTTTTAAAAGAGATTTTTGCTATAGGGCATGTGCATTTGCTGGAGTGATAGAGAGATAGAAAGTGATAAATCATCCCGCAGGGGGGATGGCCATGGTGCAATCATTCTTCATTCTCCTCCCAAGATCTTGGGCATGTGTGTACATGTACCTGGCGTGAGTTTGAAGTTGCCAGGTCTGGGACTTGAACTGCAATCAACTATGTGAGAGTCTAGCGACGTAACCATTATGCCCACTGCTGGTCCCCCCAAACCTTTTGTTTTTAAATTTGTTTTGGGGTTTGGCAGGGGTGTGGTGGTTAAGAGCACTGGACTCCCACATGGCCAACCATGGTTCAAGTCCCAGACCTGATGACTTGCTTTCTCATTTTCTCTCTCTGGTCAAATTAAAAGAAAGAAAGAAAGAAGAAAGGAAAGAGGAAAGGGAAAGGGAAACGGATAGGGAAAGGGAAAGGGAAAGGCAAAGGGAAAGGGAAAGGGAAAGAAGGAAAAATAAAATAGTCCTTTAAAAAAAAATTTCTCTTTCCTTCTTTAATGGGAGGCTGGGGCTTAAGGGCACCCAAGGTCCAGCCAGCTGCAAACATGGGCTTGTGTGTGCCCAGTGTATTTAAGGAGGACTCTGGATGTGAACCTGCAACCCATCTCCCATGTGGGTTGGCCTTGAGGAGCACTGCATTTTACCACCTCTTTACCATCGACCCTCTACCTGTGTCCTCAGTACTGAGCCTCCAGGGCGCACCAGGCCCAGGCTGTACCATGGCAGGTGGACGCTGCTGATGAGGCTCTTTCTTCTGGAGCACTTCCATCCTGTTGAGATTGCCAGGGCCAATGGCACCAGGCTGCTTGTCCCACTCTCCCCAGATGCCTGGGCCTGCGTGGTGACCATCCTTGTGTCCAGGAAAGTGTGGGCAGCAGGTGGTGGTGGGGGCTGGGCCAGGCAGATCATGTGCACAGCAGCCAGAAGCTGGTCTGCTCGGGAGCTCAGGCACACGCAGTGAGCTAGGCAGAGGGGGAGGGCGGCTGGGGAAGCAAACTTTATTTCACAATGTCGACAGCTTGGGCTGGTGACCACAGGTCCACCCACTAGCTCCTGGAACAAAAAGGGTGGAGCCACCTAAGGAGAAGGCAGAGAAGTGGCCTCATGGAACAACTGGGTCCTCCAGCAGGCAGCCCATGCCCGCCTTCCCAGGAGAGAGGGGAGGGAGGAGAGAGGCCTAGTATGGAGGCTGCTCTTCCCTGTCAAGCCTGGGCGGTGAGTCTAGTGACGGGGAAGAACAGCAGGGTCAGAGAGTTCGGGGTGCACACGTCTGGGCAGCACAGCTCCTGCTGGCCTGAGACAGCTAGGCCCTGGGTGGGCCTTGGCACTCAGTCTGGCATTAGGCTGTGGGCTGCGGTCTAGGCCATGGTCTGGCGGCTAAAGAGGTCGAGGGTGAGGGAGCTGAGGAAGGCAGGGATGCTGTCCTGGCGCAGCAGGTGCAGCTCAATGAGCTCGCGGATCGTCCGTGAGAACTCCGTCTCCAGAAGCTGCATCTTGGAGCCCGAGGGTCCTGTAGCCTGTGGGGTGGGTGAGAGACACACAGAGGAGCAGTCAGCATGGGCAGGCCTGGGCAGTGTCTGCTCTCCGTCCCTTAGGCCCCTTCAGGAGAAACCCAGGGCAGGATTGTGGTCCTGGCAAGAGCCTAAGAGCAAACTAACCCAGCCAGTGCAACCTGCAGGGCAGGGGTGGAGCCTGCAGGGCAGGGGTGGAGCCTGCAGGGCAGGGGTGGAGCCTAGCTCAGGCTGTTGTTGTCCGGAGGCCTCCCTCTGCCTGCAGGCCTACTGCCGGCCCACTGGGGCCCGCCTTCATTCTGAGATCCTAGGAAAAGGACATGGAGTTTGGACGGCAGCCTGTCACCTCTTCTAGGCCATCCCCCCCACCCCGCCCCAAGACCTCAGTGTAGTAACGAAAACATCATGTGACCACACATGGGCACCTAAGGAGCGCTCCACTCCCAGGAGTTAGTGCCTGTGCTCTCCCCACAGTGCCACAGGGCGCCACGCAGCAGGGTCTGTGACTGTCCCCTTTACAGATAAAGGGCTGGGGCCTCCTTCGAGGTCCCCGGGAGAGGTGGGCTGAGTCTCACACCAGGCTAACCAGCTCTCAGGCATCATGTTGCATTGGCCTGCCACAGACATGAGGGCAGGGTCCCTGTCATCTGGACAGACAGACAGGGGCAGTGGGAGGGCTGCCTGCCATTCCCCTTCCTCCTCTGCCTAGGAGGCTGCCTAAGGGTGGGGAGGGGACTGCGAGTGCACACAGGATGCAGCGGAAGCCTGGGCTCTTACCCCAGTTCAGAAGAGAAGAGAAGACTGGCGAGCATCCTCCCAGGGACTGGGTGCCCACTCCCAGTTCTCTAGCCCAGGCTACTTGCCCATCCATGGCTGGCCTCTTCCCACCTGAGCCTGATACCCGTGCCTCTGGGCCCAGGGCAAGCCCTGCAAGATCTTCCAGAATGCACAGGGCCCTGTGGCTTCAAGTGAGTAGCTCTCCTCTGGGTCTCAGTTTCCTAAGGCTGCCTGGGGGCTGTTGGAGAGTGGGGTACAGGCGGTCCTAGAGGACCCCATGGGAGGTTTGGCCCTGCCTCTATGGATTTTGGAGCCCAGACTAATCCCTTTTATTGCTTCCTTATGTAAATGCCACTTGTAATTGGGGAAAGGGCACGGAGGGAAGATGAGGCCATCTGCCTCGGGTGAGCAGGGAAGGTCCTAGATAGGGCTTTGGGCTTGGGTCTGCTGGCTCCAGGAGCAGCCTTTCCACACCTCCATTCCCAACTGAGCCACAGCCCAGGGCACCAGACTGGGTGGAGCGGACAGAGGTCCAGAGGGGGTGAGTGGCCCGAAGAAGATTCCCAATGTCACACTGCAGAAAGATACATCTAAGTAGGAGCCGGTATCTAAAATATATTTAAAAAAAAACTCTTGCAACTCAATAAGAAAAAGATAAATAACCCATTTAAAAATGAGCACAGATTCTGCAGAGCTCCAAACAATCTGAATATCTCCAAAACAAGACCAACAAATGGCTAAGAAGAGGGGCCAGCAGGCGGTGTGGCGGTTAAAGCAGCTAGATCCTCAATCGCTGACTGTGCATTTGGAGTCCTGGGCCCAGCGGCTTGAAAACATGCCAGGCATGTGTGCACGTGTGGCCAATGGAAAAGAAGGGACCGTGGCTTCCCCTACCCAGTGGGGGGCAGATTTCTCACTTTCCCCTCCTCTCTGTCTCTCTCCAGCAAACACACACACCCTACAGCGAAACTAAACAATGAAAGGCAAATGAGAGCATGACGAATTTCAGCGTCACCAATTAGGGACATGCAGTCAAACCACAGTGAGATACCACCTCACACACGCCCGTCAGGGCGGCCACAATAACAAAGACAAGCGCTGGCGAGGACGTGCAGGCGTGGCACCTCTTGTGCACTGCTGGTGGGGTGTGGAATGGCACAGCCACTGTGGGAGACAGGCCCCCACAGAGATCAGCATGGAGTTACCACGTGATCCAGCAATCGCACCCATAGATGTGTGCCCAAGAACATAGCACATTCGCCCAGACTTCCACGGGGATGTCCACAGTAAAAGCCATCGCCTGGTACGTGGGTAAACAAAATGTAGTCTACCCACCAAGGGAGATGTCCTGTCCTACAGGACTGAAGTCCTGACATATGCTACAATATTGGTGAGCCTCAAGATCATGCCACACCAGACCCAAAACACCACGTTTGCATGATTCCATGGATACGTAATTTCCAAAAGAGGCAAATGCATAAGGACAGAGAGTACACTGGTGGTCGCTGGGGCTGGGGAAGTGGGAAGTGCCTGCTCTAGGAAGTGGCTTCTTTGGGGTGACGAAAGGTCCTGACATTAGGTCATGGTGATGGCTTCACAACTCCGTGAGTGGGCTAAGAACTGGACGTACACAAATGGGTGAACTGTATGGTAGGTAAGTGACATCTCTGTGAAGTATTTTGAAAAAAGTTCCTTTCTGCCCAGCTGCACTACAGGTGTCCCCACCCCCAGGACTGGCAGGAGGTGGCCTGGCTGCTCCCCAGCATGGGTCCTGGCAGTTCCCTCTGCTGTGCTCATGGCTCACCTCTGGCCTGGCCAGCTCAAGGGGTGAGGCCGTACCCTGCCTGGGTGTCTGTGCCACTTTACCCATGGGCGAGAGAGAACTTGGGCAGCCCCACGTGGCAAGAGCGCCTCCTCCCACTGACTTCCACGTGGCTGTCCGGGCTCCCTTGGGGACCTGCCGCTGCCAGTTTTAGATTGCCCCTTCTTCCCTCCACCCTGCCATGTGGCCTTCAGAGCTCGAGCTGCTGCCTGTGTCTGCCCGACTCCCCGAGCTGCCACCTGTCTTGTTTGTTCCCTGCATTTTCCTGTTTTCTCTCTCCGGCCGACCCCCAGCCTGCTGCCTGTTCTGGCTGCCCGTTAATACATTTAGCCTTGTCATAGTTCAACACAAACCATTTTTAAACAAAAATAAGAGAAACCACTTTGACCTTTTACCAAGAAAATCCTTTCATTTCTGCCTTCTGCTCTTGATTCTGAGTTTTTTTTCCCCCTAAATGTCAGAGGGGCTGATTCTCCTGCAGCTGCCGGGAGAAGGGGGAGCACCAGGCGGAGGCACTGGGCTGAAGCAGGAGCCCAGCAGGGAAGCCAAGTCTCCCCTGGCAGCCCCTGCTCCCTGCTCCTGTCCCAGGACTGTGTCCTGGCTGCAGTCACCCCCAGTCAGGTCTTCTGCACCTCCCACCTTGGCAGTGGGTTCTGGCCAGATGGTACATAAGAACAGCTGGCGTTCTTAGTTAGTAGGCGTCAAGGCTTCCTTGACTCCTCCCCAGGCCCCAGCAAGCTCTGGGGTCCCACTCATGCTTTGTGTGAAGCAGGTCTCATGTCTCTCCGTAGTCAGCCCTGCAGCTGCCACTCTCAGGGCTAATGTGCAGCCCACCACCAACTCCTTTGGCCCATCCAACTGAGGCCACACTGCACCTCCTCTGTGTCACCAAAAGGTTCTGGAAGAACGAGGCCCCCTCTGACACAGCCCTGCCCTCCACATTGGGGTGGAGGGGACAGACAGGCAGGAGTGACTGGTACTTTTTGCTCACCTGAAACTACTAAATAGAGGCAGATCCCAGGTTTGCAAGATACTGGTTCATGACGGTCGGCACTGCCGGCAGGACCCTGGCAAACGTGTCCTCCGCAGCCGCCCAGGGCTCTCAACCCCTCTCTCCTGACTCAGTTGCCCAGTGTGCCCTGAACCCCTAGTGCTGGAAGGAGGCCGCCTCTTCACTAAGATCGGCCGCGGGGGCCGCTACAGTTTTATCAGAATGTGCGGAGTGAATTATGCTGTGCCGATCAATCTCTGCTCAGCCCTCTGCCATGCTCAAATATCACCAGGTCCCCAGGTACCTTGTAAATCACTGTAATTAGGGGCTGTTCACTTAAAATTAGAGTGCGATTTTTTAAAAAGCAAATTGCCCAGTAAGACATGTTGGCTGTGGCTGGACATATTTATGTGGCAGCCTGCGCTCTCTGTCTCTGGCCTCCTCGAGCTTGGCGTTTGCAAGGGAGCAGCAGCCGTGTGGCTGGAGGGCGCCCGGGGGGAGACTGGGACACTTGGTCCTAATGAAGACGCTGTGCTGCTGTCACGCCAGCCCAGCCTTGCCTTGCCTCTGCCTGCCACCTCTGACGAGGGAGTCGGGTCTTCCCCTCGGGTTGCCAGCCCAGACCTGCAAGGCTGAGATCTGGAAGTCTCAGTGTGTGTCCACGGAGCGGCCGTGGTGGTGGAGGATGGCTATGTGCAGGGCACTGGGGTCACTGTGGGCAGGAGGATGCCCAGGAGCCAATTCCAGCTCCACTGTTGGCCAATCTGACATGAGCACACGAGACGATCCTATGCAGTGCAAACACAATGCCTGCCACCGTAGAGGTTCATTAAGTGCTTGCTCCCCCACCCCCTGGCCTGGCCATGTCTCTGCCAGCACACACAACAAATGCTTCACAATGCTCCTCTGGCAGAGTCATGTCACACAGACAAGCCTCTGTCTTCTTCTGCGTCCTCTCACTCCTCACTAATTGCAGGGTGTCCCCTATATGTCTCTCACTCCCTCATGTACCCCCACCTCCTACTAGTGCAGACTGTGGTGAGGGTCACAGGCAAGGTGCAAAGTATGATGGGATTCCTGTCAAGAGCAAGACTGCCTTTTGCCAAAGGTGCTGGAGAACCTTCCATAAATGAAAGAAACTCATCACGACTCAGTGCGTAGACCATGAGCAGAAATGAAACAGCAGAATAAATGATAAAACATCCAGGAAATGTAAATACTATTTCAAGACACTGGGGAGCTATTTTCATATTGTTAATGCATGATGGTGGTATTGTGGCTAGCGTAAAACAAGCACCTACTGCTTCTTGACGAAGTGCTGATTCCAGGGCAGGAGCAGTGAAATACCAGCTGAGCCAGAGCAGCTGCTGTCAGAAAGAAGTGCTGGCCTAGCTGTGGTGACACACGCTGTGCTAAGATGCTGTGCTCTGCAGGCTGGGATTGCATGGGAGGCCTGGGTTGGATCCCCAGTCCAACCTAAAGGCCAGGTGTGGTAGAGTGTGCCTCTCCTCCTAGTGGTTGGGAGGCTGAGAAAGGGAGAGCACGGGCTTGAGGTGGGCCTGGGCAACAAAGGAAGACTCTGTCTAAGAAAGAGCCAGGCGTGGTGGTAGGTGTCTACAGTCCCAGCTAGGAGACTGAGGCATAAGGATTCCAATGCAGCAAAACTCTGTCTCTTAAAAAAATAAATAAATAAAAAGAAAAAAAGAAAGAAAGAGAGAGAGAGAGACCCCCAAAAGGAAAAAGACGTGTCAACAAGGCACAGGAATCAGGTATCTATAAGAAAAAGACAGCAGCAAAAATGTAAAATTCATGGAAATTAAATAACACTCTTCTAAATAACCTAGTGGTCAAAAGAGACTAAAAAATACACATTACTGAATGAAAATGAAAAACACAACAAAATTTGTGCAGCGCACACAAGGCAGTGCTGAGAGAGAAAAGTGATAGTACTCCATGCTTATATTAGACAAAGACCTCAACTCTGTTCTCTAGGTTCCCACCTCAGGAAAACAAAGGCAAAATAGACCCAAAGCACGCAGGAAGAAGTAAACAATAAGATAAAAGCAAAACCAAACAAAACTGTAAACAAAACAGAGAATTATTGAAGCCAAAAGTTGGTCCTTTGAGAAATATTAATAAAACTGATAACAAACTGATAATATGTTGATAACAAAACTGACAAGGACAAAAAGGACAGAGAGAAGTAATTAATATCAGAAATGATGAAGGGAATACACAACAGATCTTGGGGCTATTAAAAGGATAATAAAATACTACAAAAAAAGTTAGGTTCGAAATTCGACAATTTAGAAGAACTGTACTCTTCCTTGAAAAGCACAAACTATTAAAATTTAGAAAAGATGAAACAAATAACCTGGATAATCCTAAAACCATTTAAAAAAAATTGAATCTGGGGATCAGCAGTTAGCACAATGGCTATGTCACTGGACTCCGATGTAGTCAACTGTGGTTCAAGTCCCGGATCCGGTGGCTTAAACTCACGCCAGGTGCATGTATGTGCATGCATGCCCAAGATCCCAAGAGGGGAATGGAGGAGAAGGGATTGTGGCGTGGCCATCCCCCCTGGGGGGTGATTTCTTGCTTTCTGTCTCTCTGTCTCTCTGTCTGGTGAGCCCATGCACCCTATAGCAAAAAACTCTCTCAAAGAAAACTAGATCAAAAACCTGCTCCAAAGAAAAAAAAAAAAAAAAAAGAAGAAGGTGAGGGCATTTGTTCCCACTTGTATTCAACACAGCACTGGAAGCTCCAGCTAGGATATGAACGTAAGTAAAGGAAATCATAAACATATTGGTTGCAAAGGAAGAAATAAAGCTGTCCCTACTTGCAAATGACATGATTGTTTATGCAGAAAAATTCCAAAGAATTTGTAGAAAAACTCTTAGAACCAATAAGTGAGTTTAGTAAGGTTACAGGAAACAAGACTAATACACTAAAATCAATAGCATTTCTATAAAGCAAGAGCAAACAAGTAAAAAGCAAAAACTTAAAGGCAATATTATTTACAAAAAACTTAAATACTTCAGTATAAATCTAACAAAACTTGTGCAATGTTTGTATGCTGAAAATTACAACATGCGGCAGGAGAAGTGATGCCCTCCTTCAGAAGATTCCTCCTGGCTCCTGCAAACTAGTTATTTCAGGGGACAAGAGAAATGAAGATTTTCTACTGATAACTCCAGCAGACAAGCTAGCATGGGAGGGAGCCCCTCTGGCCTTCTATCTCTGTCTCTGTGTCTCTGTATCTCTGCTTCTGTCTTCTCATTTTTTTGTAATTTTTCCTTTTTATGATTTTTTTAAAGGTAAAGTTTTTCTCTTGCTCTCAGCTTCACCTTTTGTTTTGTTAATAATCCCCTCTGGTCCTCCCACCCAGGCAGGAGAGGTGAGGCCTTCCTTCAGAAGAAGATTCCTCATGGCTCCTGCGAACTAGTTATTTCAGGGGACAAGAGAAATGAAGATTTTCTACTGATAATTCAGCCTCCAGCAGACAAGCTAGCATGGTAGGGAGCCCCTCTGGCCTTCTATCTCTGTCTCTGTCTATTTTGTTTGTTTGTTTGTTTTTAAAAGAAAAACAATAATTACAATTTTTTCAGGTTTTTTTTGTCTTTTTTTCTCTTTCTTTGTTGTTTCTCTCTCTCTTTTTCATTTTCGTTTTTCTTGTCTCTCCACCCTTCTATATCCATTTAATGTGTTTCTAGATGGATCTAAGGGCACTGTAGCTAAACATCCAAATACTATTAAGGTTAACATATTCCTCAATATCTACTGAATCTGCTGCACCAG
>NW_006205068.1:1819058-1819316 GCF_000334495.1 Tupaia belangeri chinensis | reverse complement strand
ACCATTGAAAGTAGTTAGATTATGTAAGAAATTGTGTGATCAATACAATGTGGGTGGGAAAGGAATGGAAGACAATTGTAGACACCAGAGGTAGTGTGAGAAGAGGGTGGGAAAGGACAGAGGGTCAGAAAGAGAGGGAAAAATTCTAGGAACTAGAAATGGAAAATTTTTGATAATAATATGCATGATTAAGTCACTATGCAGTATATTCTGGATGGGAAATCACATTTTGTATGCTGTGATGATGCTTAGGGAAAG
>NW_006205068.1:1813052-1818957 GCF_000334495.1 Tupaia belangeri chinensis | reverse complement strand
TAAAGTTAGACTTGTGTTCATGGAAATGTATATATCAGCTGTGTTTGCTATGAAAATATTTAGATTAATTAAGGTCTTTAGTAATTTAATAAAATGTGGGGGGAAAACAGTATAGAAAGTAAACATAGATACCAGAGACAGTGTGGGAAGAGAGTAGGAGATGGCAGAGGGTAAGAGATAGGGAATCAAGGATGGGGGGAAAAAAAGCAAAACATATAGGAAACAAGAAATGGAAAATTATTTGTTGACAATAACATGTATGTTGATGTGCTTGATTGAGACAATATACAGTGTACTCTGGATGGAAAAATCTCATTTTGTATGCTGTAATGATGTACAGTGAATGAACGTCAATAAATAAATTTAAATAAAAAAAAAGGAAAGTTACAACATGCTGGTTAAAAAAAAAGAAAAATACACAAAAAACCCAAAAGACTATTTAAATAAACAGATAAAATGTCTACAGGTTGGAATATTCAGTATAGTAAATATACCAATTTTCCTAAAACTGATCTGTAGGTTTAATGTAATTACTATCAAAATCTGAGCAAGATATTTTTGTAGACATAGACAAGGCTATTCTAAAATTTATACAAAAAGGAAAAGTTCCTAGGGCAGCCAGAGTAATTCTGAAAAAGAAGAAAGTGGAGGAAACATTCCTCCCAATGTTCAGACATACTGTGCACCTACAAGACAGCACTACACAGCTATTGCCTAGGGCAGAGGTGCGGAACTATGGAGCCACAGAACAATGGTCCACAGCTATTGCCCAGTACGGTTGTGGGATACGATGTTGCCACAGTACAATGCTCCATAGCCATTGCCTAATAAAGGCACAGGATACTGTGCAGCCACGGCACAGTGTTCCATAGCCACTGCCCAGTACACACGTGGGATACTGTGCCACAACAATGAAATACTACACGGCTGCTGCCTAATACAGACGTAGAGTACTGTGCAGCCACAGTACAGTGCTCCATGGCTACTGCCCAGTATGTGGGACACCGTGCCATGATAGTGAAATACTACACAGCTGCTGCCTAGTGTAGATGTTGGGTACTGTGCAGCCACACTACAATACTCCATAGCTACTGCCCAGTACGTGGGGGTACTGTGCCATGATAATAAAGTACCACACAGCTGCTGTCTAATACAGATGTAGAGTACTGTGCAGCCACAGTACAGTGCCCCATAGCTACTGACCAGTACGTGGGACACCGTGCCATGATAGTGAAGTACTACACAGCTGCTGCCTAGTGCAAATGTAGGGTACTGTGCAGCCACACTACAATACTCCATAGCTACTGCCCAGTACACAGGTGGGATACTGTGCCGTGATAGTGAAGTAATACCCAGCTGTTGCTTAGTGCAGATGTAGAGTACTGTGCAGCCACACTACAATACTCCATAGCTACTGCCCAGTACACAGGTGGGATACTGTGCCGTGATAGTGAAGTACTACCCAGCTGTTGCCTAGTGCAGACGTAGGGTACTGTGCAGCCACAGTACAGAGGTGGGATACTGAGCCGTGCTAGTGAAGTACTACTCACAGCTGCTGCCTAGTGCAGATGTAGGGTACTGTGCAGCCACAGTACAGAGGTGGGATACTGTGCTGTGATAGTGAAGTACTACTCACAGCTGCTGCTTAGTGCAGACGTAGAGTACTGTGCAGCCACAGTACAGAGGTGGGATACTGAGCCGTGCTA
The DNA here is from genome assembly GCF_000334495.1 of Tupaia belangeri chinensis. Taxonomy (NCBI): domain Eukaryota; kingdom Metazoa; phylum Chordata; class Mammalia; order Scandentia; family Tupaiidae; genus Tupaia; species Tupaia belangeri. Next base: position 1,817,251 of record NW_006205068.1, on the reverse strand, counting down.
GTGAAGTACTACTCACAGCTGCTGCCTAGTGCAGACGTAGGGTACTGTGTGGCCACAGTACAGTACTATGTAGCCTGTGCCCAGTACAGACACGGATACTAGTGGAGGGACAAAGACTCAGGTTAATGGACGAGAGGAACCCAAAAGAGACATCCATAAACATGCTCACAAAATTGAAAAAAAAAAAAAAAGCCAGGGACCAGCAGTTGGTGTAATGGCTATGTCACTGGACTCTCATGTAGTCAATTGAGTCCTGGACGTGGTGGCTTAACCTCACACTCGCACGTGTCCGTGCATGCCCAAGATCCTGAAAGGAGAATGGAGGAGAAGGGATTGTGGTGTGGCCATCCCCCTGGGGGGTGATTTCTTGCTTTTTTGTCTCTCTGTATTTCTGGCGAGCACACACGCCCTATAGCAAAAACCTCTCAAAAATAAAATAAAAAAAAAAAAGACAGAGGGTTTACATGTGTGCCAGAGACACAGAAAAAGCCCGATGAAGCCTGGTCACACCACAATCCTCCTTCTTCCAGTCCTCCTTCCTGTGAGGATCCTGGGCATGTGCACATCCACACTAGCATGTTTTTTAAGTCAATGGGGCTGGGACTCAAACCTGGGACTCGAATTGGCTCCCTCCACACAGCGCTTAACCACTGTGCTACAAGGCTGGCCCCCAAATAATTTTTTTTGAAACAAAGGTGTGAAAGCAATTTAATGAAGGAGGAATGACCTTTCCTACAAATAATGTTGAAGCAGTTGGAAATCGATAGTGGAAAAAAAAAAAAGAATTTTGACCTCAACCTCACACCTCATATAATACTTAATTCAAAATGTATTATGAACTTAAATGTAAAACATAAAATCTATTTTTAAAAAAGGAGAAAATATTGAGGCTTTAGGACTAGGCAAAGAGCTCTTAGACTGGATCCCAAAGGCATAATCCATAAAATAAAATAAAAATGGATAAACTGGACCTTACCAGCATTAAAGAACTTATGCTCTGGAAAACCCAGTTATAAAAGAAAACATTTGCAGATCACTTATTCAACAAAGGACTAATATTTCCTCATCTCTCTCTTCTAGAACATAAAGGACACCGAGGGCCTCGCAGCACCTGGGATTAGGCCTGGCACACAGGATTGATACATGATGGCTGCTGGAGTGGAGTGGGCCACAACCACACCTTCAGAGTGCTGGCCATAGAAGCACCCTGTGTGTGTGTGTGTGTGTGTGTGTGTGTGTGTGTGTGTGTGTCTTTGATTACCATCTGTCTCCCCAGCTGGCTCCTCAGAGCAAGATCTTCATGTCTGTCTGTCTCTGCTCTATCCCAGGGTGGGCCTCACTAATAGAGAATACCATGGATGTGGAGGCCACCATGAGGACAGGGCAGCCAGTGGGTATGCTGACAGCTGCCCTGTTTGGGTGCCTTCTCACCCAGGTGTCACAGACACCCCCGCTCACTGCTCCCCAGTGGCTTTCCTTAGACAAGTCTCCCTTACCACCACCAACTCGTTCTGGATGAGCAGTCACAGCTGCAGGCCCAGAGGAGGTAGGCTAACTGGTGGCTGCTTCCACAGTGGCCTGGAAATTCCACGTGCAGATCTGTGGGCACCATGCACTTAATTGGACACAGTTCCACACGCCCCTGCTTTCCCTGGAGCCCAGTCATTCCTGACTCTGGCATTCTGCGAGCCTGCTGCTCCGGAGGCTGGGAAGAGGAGAGGCTGCCATGCAGGAGGGAGGGCTGGGAGGACAGCAGCCTGTGGGAGAAGTCAGATGTGCCCACATAGGATGGGAAGGAGCGAGGGAAACAAGGTCCAGAGAGCTGACTCCTGAACCAGGGCCGGGGATTGTGGCTCTATGCCCATAACCACCTCTGCTACCATTCATGGCCATGACAAATGGCGCCGTCCCCGGTCTCGAACACTGCCTGTCCCAACTCCTCTCCTCTTGCTCCACCCACTCCTGTACTGGCCTGAAGGAGCAGCTGTCCAACATCTGGGGCTTTGAAGATGTCAGACTTAGCTTCTGACCTTGGCTTGTCCCTGAGAAGCTGTGTGATGCTGAGTACACTGACAAACCTCTCTGCCCGTATACTGAGAAGACAGGTGCATGAAAGGACCGGGCTCCAGGGTGCATGGTGACCGCTGTGGTTGGAGAAATCTGGTGCCAGCTGTAGTCCGGACTCCAAGGAATGGTGGCGTCCCTGGGGTCTAGCCCCATGACACACCTCTGCTCTGAGGGGGCTACTTCTGACCTTGTCTCCATCTGATTGCAGAGAGGATAGGCTGTCCAGACCCCAGGACCTCCATGCTCCCCACAGAGGCTCTCCCTCCATGACCATGGGAGAGGACATGGACTTTTCTTCCCGCTGGCTCCTATCAGAATCTGGGTTGATGCGGATGCCTGACTTCTAAGCTGAGTGATGGAGAGATGCTCTGTCTTGATTAGACTGTAAAGAAATCAAGGTGTTTCCATCTTTAAAAAAGTATTTGGGTTTTGGGACCAGCAGTTGGCATAATGACTATGTCGCTGGACTCCCATGTAATCGACCGTGGTTCAAGTCCTGGACCCGGTGGCTTAAACTCATGCTGGGCGTGTGTGTGTGTGTTTTTGCCCATTCCTGTGAGAACCTCCATGCTCCCCACAGAGGCTCTCCCTCCATGACCATGGGAGAGGACATGGACTTTTCTTCCCGCTGGCTCCTATCAGAATCTGGGTTGATGCGGATGCCTGACTTCTAAGCTGAGTGATGGAGAGATGCTCTGTCTTGATTAGACTGTAAAGAAATCAAGGTGTTTCCATCTTTAAAAAAGTATTTGGGTTTTGGGACCAGCAGTTGGCATAATGACTATGTCGCTGGACTCCCATGTAATCGACCGTGGTTCAAGTCCTGGACCCGGTGGCTTAAACTCATGCTGGGCGTGTGTGTGTGTGTTTGCCCATGATCCTGAGAGGAGAATGGAGGAGAAGAGATTGCGGTGTGGCGGTGATTTCTTGCTTTCTGTCTCTCTCTCTCTCTTTCTGGTGAGTGCACACACACTATAGCGGGGAAAAAAAAAAAAAAAGAATCAGCCTTGAACTTTCGTGCTGAAGAAAACCTTCCAAGTCCATACTCTTACATGTGGAGGGAAAGAAGGCCACTAGGAAACACATAAAAAAGTTAACAGTGCTTAGGCTCAGAGTGCCTAGATTAAAAGTGACTCTCAGAATGGTTCTCTGCATTTTCTCAACTTTTTCCTGCATATTTCATTTGTAATTAGAAAAGAGTTCTATCTAAATTATGTCTATGAGAGCTGAATAGCTTTGAGACAGGTGAATAAACACATATACTTCCCCTGCTATAGAGTCCCAGGGCTCAGCTAAGGCCTGGATGAAACTCCGGGGCATTTGTGTTAGTGCCGTGGCCCCTGCCAGGCCAGTGAGCACTGTCCCTGGAGCCACTCTGTCCATGGTTATGGCCTTCTGTAAGCAGGCTGAGGTCCGCTGTTCCCTGCCCACCTGTCCCAGGTATCCTGGGCCAGAGGTGGCTAGTATCACAGATGCCAGTGAGTCAGCACAGGGCAGGCCAGCATAGAGGGATGGTGGTGAGGCAGCCCTGGCAGGAGCTTGTGTGAGACCCTGAGGTCAAGGGGCACAGCAGGTTGGGCTTCATAAATCACAGGCGCAGGGTAATATATGGCTTTGCTGCCTGCCAGAACTAACTAGGCTGGCACAGACACCATTGGGCAAGTGGAGGCTATGTATGGGTGGGCACTGGCTTCCTGTCATACTTGTTAATGAGCCCAGGGTTACCCATCCTGTTCTATGTGTTCAGTGCACTAGACCCTCAGAAGGCACTGCTGTGGGGAAATGAAGATGAAGCATGGACATTGTCTTCCAGCAGCAACTGCAGCCCATGGTGTGGCTATAGTGCTGGGTCAGGCCATCTCTTTGTAGTCTGGTTTACATGTCCTCCATCAGTTTGTTGAGCAATTATTAAGAAATGAATCTCTGGGTTAGCAGGTGGTGTGGTGGTTAAGGTGACTGAATCTCACATGGCTGGCTGTGCTGTTAAAGTCCTGGACCAAGTGGCTTGAAAAATACATGGGTGGACCAGCAGGTGGTGGACTCCCACATAGCTGGTCACAGTTTGAGTCCTAGACCTGGTGGCTTGAAATTCATGCTCTGTGTGTGTGTGTGTGTGTGTGTGTGTGTGTGTG
>NW_006205068.1:1798748-1812471 GCF_000334495.1 Tupaia belangeri chinensis | reverse complement strand
CTGGTGAGTGCACACCCAATATAGCGGGAAAAAAAAAAAAAAAGAATCAGCCTTGAACTTTCGTGCTGAAGAAAACCTTCCAAGTCCATACTCTTACATGTGGAGGGAAAGAAGGCCACTAGGAAACACATAAAAAAGTTAACAGTGCTTAGGCTCAGAGTGCCTAGATTAAAAGTGACTCTCAGAATGGTTCTCTGCATTTTCTCAACTTTTTCCTGCATATTTCATTTGTAATTAGAAAAGAGTTCTATCTAAATTATGTCTATGAGAGCTGAATAGCTTTGAGACAGGTGAATAAACACATATACTTCCCCTGCTATAGAGTCCCAGGGCTCAGCTAAGGCCTGGATGAAACTCCGGGGCATTTGTGTTAGTGCCGTGGCCCCTGCCAGGCCAGTGAGCACTGTCCCTGGAGCCACTCTGTCCATGGTTATGGCCTTCTGTAAGCAGGCTGAGGTCCGCTGTTCCCTGCCCACCTGTCCCAGGTATCCTGGGCCAGAGGTGGCTAGTATCACAGATGCCAGTGAGTCAGCACAGGGCAGGCCAGCATAGAGGGATGGTGGTGAGGCAGCCCTGGCAGGAGCTTGTGTGAGACCCTGAGGTCAAGGGGCACAGCAGGTTGGGCTTCATAAATCACAGGCGCAGGGTAATATATGGCTTTGCTGCCTGCCAGAACTAACTAGGCTGGCACAGACACCATTGGGCAAGTGGAGGCTATGTATGGGTGGGCACTGGCTTCCTGTCATACTTGTTAATGAGCCCAGGGTTACCCATCCTGTTCTATGTGTTCAGTGCACTAGACCCTCAGAAGGCACTGCTGTGGGGAAATGAAGATGAAGCATGGACATTGTCTTCCAGCAGCAACTGCAGCCCATGGTGTGGCTATAGTGCTGGGTCAGGCCATCTCTTTGTAGTCTGGTTTACATGTCCTCCATCAGTTTGTTGAGCAATTATTAAGAAATGAATCTCTGGGTTAGCAGGTGGTGTGGTGGTTAAGGTGACTGAATCTCACATGGCTGGCTGTGCTGTTAAAGTCCTGGACCAAGTGGCTTGAAAAATACATGGGTGGACCAGCAGGTGGTGGACTCCCACATAGCTGGTCACAGTTTGAGTCCTAGACCTGGTGGCTTGAAAATTATGCTCTGTGCTGTGTGTGTGTGTGTGTGTGTGTGTGTGTGTGTGTGCCCCCCAAATTCCCAACAGGAGAATGGAGGAGAAAGGATTGTGTTGTGGCCATCCTCCCTGGGGGATGATTTCTCACTTTCTGTCTCTCTGTCCCTCTGGTGAGCATACATGACCTATAGCAAAAATCTCTCTCTCAAAAAAAAAAAAAAACCAAAAAGAAAAGAAAAATACACGTGTGTGCATGTGTGCCCCAAATCTCGAGTGAATGAAAGCAGAAGGGATGTGTGTGTGACCATCCTCCCTGGGGGGGTGAGTTCTCACTTTCCTTTTCTTTCTCTTGGACATATGTCCTCTAGCAAATTAAATGAATGAATGGAACCTCAGCTGAAGAAGCAACCTGTGACAATCACAGGGACCAATAAGAGGGCAGATGGCCAGACAATCTGCAAATCTCGGAGGTCAGGGTGACAGTACTGAGCTAGACAAGGCCCTGTCAAAGCTACTGGGAAGCTTTGCAACTCTATCTGCTGTGAAAATACCCAGGTGGGTGAGGCCAACCTTATCCACAGGGAGGGACCAGTAGCCTGTGAAAGGAAATGTGAAGACAGCAGAGTCCATTGGTGGAGGAGGCCTGGTGGTGGGTACAGGGACCTGGGGGCTTCTCTCTTTGTGATGGCTCCAGAGCAGCTGTAGCCTCTGTGGGAAGCAGGATCTAGGACTGCAGAAGACTTCACAAGGACAGCAGTGTGGTGTGGGTGAGGTCAGACATACAGCACAGGAATGTGGTTTGTGGCTAGCTGGGGCTGAGTCCTGCGCCAATCTCAGGGGAGTCGCTCTCACCTGACAGGGCTGGCTCTTGGCATCGTGGGATGGGACACAGAAAAGGAAGGGAAAACCATGAGGCAACTGATGTTGGCTTCCCTGGGGAGAAGGTTCTAGACTCTGGGACAAGGGGGCTCCCTGCCTGTTCTGTTCCTCCAGCCTTGGTGGAGGCCATTAGAGCAACAGCACACAGAGCCACGGCCAAGGGTTGGAGGCCATGGGGGAGAGCCTGACTGGGCTGGGGGTCCTGTGTTTGGGTGTGTTCAGTGGTGCTGTCATCATCTCTAAATACAAAATGCCAAAGGTGAAGCTGGGGCTTAGTCTCAATGGGATGTGATGGGTCATGGTGGCCTTTCTCCCATGCTGTTTCTGTGTGCTGGCCCTGGCCTTCCTGCCTGCAGAACCCTCCAGAAATCCCAACCCCTTCCTCCGTGTGCCCAGGTGACGCTCAGTGTGTCTCTGGCAGTGACTGTAGCCCCTCCCCCAAAGAAGCAGCCAACCTAGCTGAGCCCACAGCACCAGCCTGGTCAGCAGGGGCAGGGTGATCCACTCTAGGGACTCTTCAGATCAGGGGATAACCACCCTTTACATTTCTCAGCATTTTATTTTACACATTCACAGAAGTTTCAAAGATGGCCAAGAGCCCCAAGTACCTCTCACTGACTTTCCAACTGCTTCCCTAGAGCATGAAGTAACAATGAGGAGAGAGACACCAGCTCTGTACGGGAATAGGATCCCAGGCCTTGCCCAGATGCCACTGATTTTCTTGTCACCTATTTGAGAGTGTGCAAATAGTCCTGTATAGTTTTACCCACGTACACAGACTTGGTACCCACTTCATGACTGAAACTCGGGCTGTCCCTCATAGGGGCATCCCGGGCTACCTCTCTGCCCTAAAGAATCTCAGGGATTGGATCTTAGAAGGAGGACTCCTTGGGCTACATTGTCAGCCTCTGGAAGTGATTTAAGTTAGGGTCACAGGTCTTTACCCTAACAAATATTGCCTGGAGTTGGAGGTGAACACTGGTTTCAGCCCTGGGTCTAGAGGTCAACACCAGTGCCATGCCTGGGGTTAGAGGTCATCCACTGACTGGCCTACCTATGCTCAGCAGAGAGACAGCAATGCCCTGGCCCCAGGCTTTTCATGGGTCTCAGCTTGAGCTGTCCCTCCTTCAAGCCAGACACTGGGGTGTGGTTCCCAGTCCTGCATCCTGTCCCTTGCTCAGGCTCCAGGAGCTTCCACAAGTTGTGACTGCCTGGCCTCTGTGGAGTCTGCTCAGTCCACACTGCCTTATCCAAGCATGGTCTCCACCCTCTCCCTCTGATGAGTACCCCTCATTCCTTGAGGCCCAGGTGTACTCCTGTGACACCCTGCACACCCCTCTGGATGCCCACATGCCACTCTGTGCATGGCCCTTGGCTTGCACCTCTGTCTCCCCCATCTTACTGGTGTCTCTCAGGGTAATGTGACATGGCAAGACACAAAGGAGGCCTCCGCCACTGCATGAGTGAACAAGAGAGGGACATGGCAGCAACTGGGTCGGGGTAACTTGGACAGAATGCTGAGAACGAATGTCCCGGCATGAAGTTCCAAAGAACGGAAGCTGGCAAAAACTCATGTCCAGCACAGGGGAAAATAGCTCACCCAATTATCCCTGCTTAATTGTACTGAGAAAAAAACATCTAAATACTGCATGTTCTAATTATACAAGCGTTATTGGAATTTATCTTCCCCGGCTAGGGGTGACCTTTTCCCTCAAGAGTGATTTGTGGGGAGGGCAAGGCCAGGCACCCCCAGCAGTTGCAGATAAATCTCAAACCAACAATTATTATTATTATTATTCTATTTATGCAGCTCTCCATCTTCCATACGGGTGCTCCACTTTAGAGCCACATGCAGCTGTTCCTGCAGCCTCTTAGGGGAGGGAGAGCACAGGCTACAGGGGAGGGAGTGGGCTCACAGTTGAGTCTTGCCTCTTGTGGTAGACACGGAGGGCTGGGCTTCCTCCTGGTCTCCATGGGTGGAGGGAAGTGTAGGACACAGGGACTGAGGATGAGTTGGAGAAGGTGGATGGGGAGTAGGGGGAGGATGGAAATGGGGACATAAGGGAGGTCTGGAGGATGGGCTGGAGCGCCATGATGTCAGGAGCACAGAGGCTAAGGGAGGATGTGAAGGAGAAATCCAGCAGGCAGGGATGACATGGGGCTCTGCTTGGGCCACCTTTCTCACTCTGCTGAGAGGTAAAGGAAGAAAGATCCTCTGGAGTTTGCACAGACTGCAGTACCAGGGTGGTGGGTGAGCCTGGGGGAATAAGCCACTCTTTGGGTCTCAGCTGCCTCATCAGTAAACTGAGCTAGACAATACCACCTCTCCCAGCTTTCAAGCTTAAGGGAGAGAACAGAAGACCTGAGAAAGTGCTATAGCTTTTTGTGTCATCCAGATAAGACGCACTGCCTCTGGGAATGATTTTTTCAAGAAACCACCATACTTGGAGTAGCAGGACTGTATGACATATAATGTGACTGGCACAGAGAAGGGCAGTGACCATGACTCAGATAACTGGGTTCAAATCCTGTTGCCCCTCTTATTTGGTGTGTGACCCTGGGTACATGATTTTACCTCTCTCAGGTAGAGTTTCTGCAATGTAAAATGGGGTCAATGTTCCTGCTTTCTATTTTCTATAAGAGAGTGGTTGGCAGGCTCAAATGACAGACCATATGTCCCAATGCTCAGTAAGTATCTGAGCCAGGGACAGATTTACTACCCAAGACAACCAGAAAATGAGATGTAGGCATGAAACAACAATTCCCATCATTGGATGTGAGGGAATGCAAGGTGGTGGTCAATGAGGTCCCCATGACAGCCCCAAAGGTGGTGGTCCATGGAGTCTCCATGACAGCCCCGGTTTGTTCCTTAGAAACTCTCTGGTCCCATGCAGAAGGCCCAGGAAGAACCTGGTGAGCCTGGAGATGAGAGAACAGAGCTGAGTCTGAGTGACCGAGGTTTCAGGACAGAGAACCTGGAGGAGAAATGAGGGTAGAGAGAAAGCTGTGCAGAGTGGCCCCATGAATATACTTAGAGGAGCCTGATGGGCAGGAAAGAAACCTGAAAGGATTAGAGAGGAAAGCCCCCACAAAAAAACAGTATTTGAAGCTCACATAGGGCTGCAAACAGTGCTCGTTTCAGCCAGTCATGCCAGAAAAGCTGATAATTCTTAAGGCACTGGGATAGAGTGCTATGAAAGGCTTATCTCAGTAATAAGGCAAAATGAGCCTAAACATGCTCTGGTCCTCAAAATATCAAACCAAGACCTAAAAGGATCAAAATGACTTAACTTCATCCCCAAAGCTCAAGAGTATTTATAGAAATTTGAAATAATCCAGCATCCAAAAGGTTAAACTCACAATGTCTGGCATCAATCAAAGATGACTAGGTATGCAAAGAACCAAGAAAATACAATTCAAGTGGAAAGAGAAAAATCAATCAAGCAAAACCAACCCAGAGCTGACACTGATGTTAGAATTAGCAGATGACATTAAGCCTTTATAAGTTTATTCCATAGGTCTAAAACGTAAGGATATAAAAGGTACAAAAGAGATTGAGCTTCCTAAGATGAAAATGAGGATTTCAACCACTGAAGATCCTCTGCTAAGACTTTACCCTCCTGCTCCCCAGGTCTCGCCAGGAGCCAGGATAAACCAATCAGCAGCCATGTATATTTGAGTTCAGAGCAGCCTCATTCAGGGATTTTGACCACCGAAAACCTTCTGCCCTGACTTCACCCTCCTACTCCCCAGAAGTCTAGCCAAGAGCCAGATTTAACTCCAAAAAATAGAAAAAAAAAAAAAAAGGAAAAAGAAAATGCATAGTCCATCAGATGACCAGAAACAACCACAGAGGTGCAAAAAAATAAGAAACAAGGACAATATCTCTCATTCGAGGGAAAAGAACAGCCCTTCAACATCCACAAATAGTACAATGAAACTCATGGAAATGTCAGATAAAGAATTTAGAATATTCATAGTGACAAAGCTAACAGAGATGCAAAACCAGAAAGACAATGAACTCCAGGAGGTGACGAAGTCCTTGAACAATCTGAAAGAGGAAATAACTCACCTTAAGAAAGAATCAAAGGGGAAAGTTAGAGATGAAGGTTGTAATATAGGAAATCAAAACCTCCCTTGAAAGTATTAAAAGCAGATTAGATCATGCAGAAGATTGAATCTCAGATGTAGAAGATAGAACCTCTGACCTAGAAAAATTCACCAAAAAGACTGAGAAAATAACCCAAACAATTTAGAATAATATATGAGTAATACTAGATACCATTAAACGCCCAAACATCCAATGATGTGTATCCCAGAAGGTGAAGAAATGAATAAGGGCATTGCTAATCTATTCCATGAAATCCTAGAAGAAAACTTTCCAAACCTAGAGAGGTACTCAAATATCCAGACCCAAGAAATACAAAGGACCCCACATAGAATCAACCCAAGAAGATCTTCTCTGAGGCATATCATAGCCAGATTGACCAAAACCACAGACAGAGATAAGATACTAAAACTGGCAAGAGAGAAACATCAAGTTACTTTCAAAGGATATCCCACAGGCTAATGTCAGACCTCTCATTGGAAACAAGGCAAGCAAGAAAAGAATGAGAAAATTTATTCTAAGAGTTAAGTGAAAAATATTTTCAACCAAGAATACTATACCCAGCAAGGTTATCTTTCATATGAGGAAAAAAGACAAAAACATTCTCAGATAAACAAAGCCTGAAAGAATTTACCAACACCAGACCAGCTCTCCTAGAAGTGCTGAAGGGAGTGCTACACCAGGAAAACTAAAGTCAGAAATAAGAGTATAAGAGTATAAGAAACAACCTAGAGGCCTGCGCAGCCGGGGCCCTGCTCTGCGTTCTGCAGCCTGGGCCGCCCGGCCCCCCGCTGCCTCTCCGGCGCTGGGTGTGTCCCCTGCTCGGCGCCAACGCGGGCCAGCGGCGCGGACCAGCCGAGGTCACTGTCCTTCCTTGTGAGTCTGAACTAGTGAAATAGATTTTTCTTACTTTAGACTAAAAAATTACTGATTTTCTTCGATGCTTTGATTTCCATATTTAAGGATTTTTGTCTTCTCTTGGACTGTTGACAAATTCATCTACCTACTATCTGAACTGGATCCTACCCTTTTCCCTGGCTTTAAGTTTTAAGCAAATTTCTCTTAATATTTTTTGACGTTGATCTACTAAAACTTTTTTTTGAAATTAAAAAATACATTAAAATACCTATTAATACTTATTTAATGACCCCAGTGAGGTGCTACTTTATAGTACTGTTCACTTTACTCACTGAGGTTTATGTCTAAAGTCAGATTTGTGTTCATAAATATGTATATGTCAGCTGTGCTTGCTATTGAAAGTCTAAATTAATTAAGATATTTAATGAATCAATAAAATCTGAAAAAAAAAAGGCATGGAGAAGAACTTCACATATCACAGACAGTGTTGGAGAAGGGGGGGAATTGGCAGAGGGCTCGAGGTAGGAAATCAAGGGGGGGGAAAAGCAAAATATATCAGAAATAAGAAATAGAAAATTATTTGCTGATGATAACATGTATGGTTAAAGCCTTGATTGAGCCAATATATAATGTATACTGGATGGAAAAGCTCATTTTGTATACTGTATTAATGTAGAGTGAATGACTGTAAATAAATAAACTTAAAAAAATTTAAGTTGAAAAAATAAAGATAAAAATGATATAATGTATGAGATGGAAAATTACAGTGCATGGAATCAGTGACATCAGGCATTGGGATGGGAGGGGGGCTGAAGGCACAGTGACAGAACCCATTCAAGATAAAAAAGAGAGAAAAAAGAAAGAAAATACATCAGTGGACTGTGTGACTACTTCAGGTCTCATAACTGTAGTCCCCCAAGGAAAAGCCAGAGACAGGGTTGTGGGGCATTTCTGAAATAGCTCCCAATGTTCCCCAGCTGTGTCAGAACCTCCCCTTGCCAGCGACTTACTTCTGATGAAAAAATACAGCAAATATGATGGGATGTTACTTCAGAGATTACACTGCAATAAGCTGTTGACTATCTTGCTTTTACTCTCTGGTTCTTAGTGCTCTGATGAAGTCAACTGCTTCATTGTGAGCTCCCCATGTGGTAAGAAATTGAAGGCAGTCTCTAGTCAACAGCCACTGAAGAACTGAGGCTTTCTGTCTAATAGCGGTTAAGGAATGGAACCCTGCTTACAATCACCTGCTTGAGCTTTGAAGTTGATTGTTCTCCATTAGAGACTTGATTGACTACAGCCTAGAAACCCTGAACAGAGGCCAGCAAAGCTACACTCAGATTCCTGACCCTCAAAACTAATCTTTGGAGTAATCTGTTATTGGTGACAGATCACCAGTATGGGAGGACAGGAAAAACAAAACAAAACAAAAAACAACTTATAAATGAATAGCCCCCAACAGGGGGCATGGTGATTGAGGCATTGAACTTTCATATGGCTGACCACAATTTGAGTCCCAGACCTGGTGGCTTTCTCTCTCTCTCTCTCTCTCTCTCTCTCTGGTGCGCATGTGTGCCCTGTAGCAATTAAAAAAGTAATGATAATAAATAAAATTAAATATTTAAATATAAAAATAATAGCCCCAAACTTGTGAAATGTGACAAAAAGTATAAAAGGAGAGATATGAGCACAAACAATAAATAAAGAAAATGACATCAAAGTATATCATACTCAAATTGCTTAAAACCAGTGATAGATATAAAATCTTAGAAGTCAAAGGAAAGAAAAAGACATCTTACCTACAGAGGAACAAAGGTAAGAATGACAGCAGATTTCTCACCAGAAACAATGAAAGTAAGAAGGCAATGGAACAACATCTATAAAGCAGGGTGGAAGCCCCTCCCCCCCATTGATCTATAATTCTATAGTGAAAATCTCACAAAAAATTAAGATCTTCAGACATGCAAGAGCAGAAAGAATTTGTCACCAGTTGACTAATACTACTATTAAGACTTACACTTCTTTTAAATATTAAAAGAAGCCCTTTACACAGAAGGAAAATGGAAATATGGGCATATACAAAAAGAATCAAGAGATCTTCATTTCTTCAATGAATGAAGAAGATAGTTGTATGAATTTGTAAAAAAATTCAACTAACCTGAGAAAGGCAGAAAAAGAGGCAAAACAAAACAAAGAACAGACGAGACAAATAGAAGACAAATAACAAGATGACAAACTTATGCCTCATCAAACTAGTAATACTTTAAATGTAAATACTCTAAACACTCCAGTGAAAAGGCAAAGATCAACAGATTGGATATAAATGTAACACTCAACTATATGCTGCTTACAAAAAGCACATTTTAATATGAAGATACAAATAGATTAAAAGTTAAAGTGTAAAAAAGATATGGCATACTAAAAGAAGCTAAAAGTTGAATATCAGACAAAGTAGACTTCAAAGCAAAGAATAAAAAAGTTTTTACCAGAGGGTCTATGTACTCACTGGGGATGAAGGGGAGTGAGGGAAAGCACTCCTGTGGGGCATGGTCACATTGCAATCTCTTCTTCGTTTCTCCCTACTCTTTGGATATTGGGCATGCACATACACACACCTTGTGTGGTGTGTGGTTTTCAGTCTTCTGGGTCCAGGACTCAAACTGTACAGTCAACAATATGGGATCCAGCTCATAAAACCACAGGTCATAGGCTGACCCCAAAGTAAAGAACATTACTAGGGAAAAAGGTAATTTCATAATGATAAAGGGCCAGTTTATACCTGAAGCAAAAACCTAGAAGATATGCAAGAAGAAAAAGAGAAATCCATAATTTTAGTAAGCAATATAAATATTTCTATCACAATAATTGATAATACAGAAAGGTAGAAAGCTGGCAAGAATGTAGAAGATTCAATAACACTATAAAATACGTGACCTAACCAACTTTGATAGCACATTCCAGCAGAATACATATTTTTTTACAGGTATTCATAGAACCTTTACCAAGACAGATAACATTCTGGACCTAAAACAAATTTCAATAAATTAAAAATAATTCACATTCAAAATATGTTCTCTGAGTACAATGTAATTAAATTAGGAATTAACAACAGAAAGATATCTGGAAATTTTCCAAATATTTGGAAACTAAATAGAAACTAACATATTTCTAAATAATCTTAGGGTTGAATAAGAAATCAAAAGAGAAGATAGTAAGTAATTTGAACTAAAAGATGGCAACAAAATATCATACTTTGTGGGATGACACTAAATAGGAACACTAGGGAGAAACTTATGGCACTAAATGTCTCATTACAAAAGAAGAAAGACATCAAATCAATGACTTCAGTTTCCCACTTAAGAAAGTAAGAAAAGAAAATTAGACCCAGAGCGAGCAGAAGAAAGAAAATTAAGGTCCAAGTAGGAATTGGTGAGAGAGAAAACAAAAAATCATTATCAGCAGCAAACAAAACAATGTAATTAAATTAGGAATTAACAACAGAAAGATATCTGGAAATTTTCCAAATATTTGGAAACTAAATAGAAACTAACATATTTCTAAATAATCTTAGGGTTGAATAAGAAATCAAAAGAGAAGATAGTAAGTAATTTGAACTAAAAGATGGCAACAAAATATCATACTTTGTGGGATGACACTAAATAGGAACACTAGGGAGAAACTTATGGCACTAAATGTCTCATTACAAAAGAAGAAAGACATCAAATCAATGACTTCAGTTTCCCACTTAAGAAAGTAAGAAAAGAAAATTAGACCCAGAGCGAGCAGAAGAAAGAAAATTAAGGTCCAAGTAGGAATTGGTGAGAGAGAAAACAAAAAATCATTATCAGCAGCAAACAAAACAAAACAAAAAAACAAATAAACGAACTGGTTTCCTCTAGAAGATTAATAAAATTGATAATCCTTGGCCAAACTGATCAGAAATACAAGAGAAAGAATATACGAATTATTAATAACAGGAATGAAAGCAGTTACAGCACTATGACTTCGATGTATGTTAAAAGGATGAATTCTATTGAACAACCCAATGCCAACGGATTTGACAATTTAGATAAAATGAACAAATTCCTTGAAAAACACAAACCATCAAAACTCACCACCAAAGAAAAAGATAACATGAAGAGCCCTATGTCAATGTTAAAGCAATTAAATCTGTAGTTAACACGCTCTTACAAAGCAAGCTTCAAGGCTAAATGGCTTTACTGGTGAGTTCCAACAAACATTTAAGGAAGAAATAATACCAATACCACATAGTCTTTAAGAAATGGAAGAAGAGGAATGTTTTTCCAACTTATTCTGTAAAACCAGCATTACTATGAAACCAAAAAGATGTCACAAGGAAAAAACAAAACCAAAGAGAACAATAATGTGCAAAAATGAAATGGTTAGCAATTCATGTCCAGTAACATATAAAAATGATAATGCATTATAACCACCTGGAGTTTATCCCAAGAATACAAGGTTGCTTTGCCACTAGAAAATCAAAGTGATTCAACATATTAATATTTACCAAGTTAAAAAAAAAAGAAAAGAAAAGAAAAGAAAAATCATACAATCATCTCAATAAATGAAGAAAAAACATCTGAGCAAACCCAAGGTGCATTCCTCAAAGAAATTCTCTGCAAAGTGGGATTAGAAGAGAATTTCCTCAACCAGACACAGGGCATTTATGGACAAAGTACAGTGAACACCATACTGAGTGGACTTGATGGTTTAATACTTCCCTACTGATAAGAAATAAGACAAGAAAGTTTGCTTCACCACTTTCATTCAACACTGTTCTTGGGGGGTATAGATAGTGAAATAGAACAAGAAAAACAAACAAACAAACAAACAAACAAAGCCAGTTTGGTTAGCTAGAAGTACAACTGTCTTTACTCACAGACAACATCCCACTGTCTGCATGGAAAATCCAATGAAATATATGAAAGAACTACTAGAACTAATACGAGTTTAGCAAGGTTGCAAAAAAAAAAAATCAATGTTCAAATGAATTGTTTTTATATACTATCAACAAACAGATATTAAAAGTGAAAACCAATACGTTTTACAATATCAAGGTATGAAATACATACTTAGGGATAAATCTGAAAAAGATGAGAAACACTTGCACACTGAAATGAGAAGACACTGCTGAAAGAAATTGTTCTTGGGTTGGAAGATTCAATATTGTTAAGATGTTAAGAGTCAATGCAATCCTAATCGCAATCCTAGTAGGCTTTTTTTTTTTTTTTTTTTGAGCAGAAAGAGAAAAGATGAGTCTACAATTCATATGGAAATGCCAAGAACCTACAATTTGAAAAAGAACAAAATTAGAGGGCTAACACTACCTGATTTCAAGACTGAATAAAGACAATGTGGTACTGGCATAAAGACAAATCGATCAGTAGAAGATAATACACAATTACAGACATAGGCTCATATGTATATGGACAAGGGTCTTTGACAAAGGTACAAAGACAATTCAACAAAGAAAAGGATAGTCTCTTTTTGGAGCAGCAGTGGTGTGGCAGTAATGCCAATGGACCCACATGGGAAACATCTTGGGTTTGTCTGTGGACATGAATCCACCTATAATCCTGGGGAATCTCTGTCTCTCTGTATTTCTCTCTTTCTCTCTAACTCTCATAGGATAAACAAATAGACAAACTTTAAAAAAGCATAATTTTTTAAACAAGTGATGCTGAAGACATAAAATGTTTTTATCATACATAAAAATAATTTTCAACCTATATCTTGAACTCAATTCAAAATGGATCAAAGACATAAGTGCAAAACTTAAGACTATAGGGCAAGCATGTGGCATAAAGGTTAATGTGGCTGGATCCCACATGGTTGATTGCATAGTTCAATTCTCAGATATAGCAGCCTGAAAATCATCCTGGGTTTGTGTGCACGAGTACATAAAATCCCAAGGAGAGAATGGAGGAGAGGGATTGTAGAATGGTCATCTCCCAGAGGGGGTCATTTCTCACATTCCCTCTTTCTGTCTCTCTCCAGTGAGCACATCATGCACCCCATAGCAAACTTAAAAAAAATTTAAGAATACAAAACTTTTTTTTTTTGAGAGGTTTTTGCTATAAGGCACGTGCACTCACCAGAAAGACAGGCAGAGAGAGAGAAAGCGAGAAATCACCCCTCAGGGGGGATGGCCACACCACAATCCCTTCTCCATTCTCCTCTCGGGATCTTGGGCACACATGCATACGTGCCCAGCATGAGTTTAAGCCACTGGGTCCAGGACTTGAACCATAGTCGGCTACGTGGGAGTCCAGCGACATAGCCATTACGCCAGCTGCTGGTCCCAGAATACAAAACTTTTTAAAGAGATGTTTTTGCTGTTGGGCATGTGCTAACTAGACAGAGAAGAAATGAGAAATCACTTCCCAGGAGTATGGCCATGACGCAATCCTTTCTCCTCTATTCTCCTCTTGGGATCTTGGGCGCACACGCAAACACAACTGGCGTGAGCCTTAAGCCACTGGGTCTGGGACTTGAAGCATGGTTCAAGTGGGAGTCTAGCGATGTAACCATTATACAATCTGCTGGTCCCAAGACTACAAAACTTTTAAAAGAAAAAATGAAGAAAATCTTTGTGACCTTGAATTAGGTGAAGATTTCTCAGATATGACACAAAAAGCACATTCATTAAAGGAAAAGATTGATAAATTAGATTGGATCAAAATTAGTAACTGCTGTTCTTCGACAGTACTTTTTTTTTTTTTTAAGAGAGATTTTTGCTGACGG